>NC_083112.1:33329344-33675168 GCF_949774975.1 Lagenorhynchus albirostris
GGAGACAAGTTAGTAAAGGCTGCTCCTTTGTGCTGATTGTGTTTCATTTTTTACTGTTTGCCCTTTCTGTGTATAGAGCAGTGTCACGAAAGAAAATGTTATTACTCAAAGAAGTGTAACTGTATTCTAGGGTTCAATGCATTATATACTGTGTGGACCCTACACAAATTTCTTTACCATCCAGACTTGAATCGGGGTCAACAGTTAAAAATAATGGAAACAGTGATACAAATAGACTAGCACTGGATCATGCCACCTGTTTAGGAAGCTTTAGGGCCCTTCCACACCAAAGAAGAAGCCTCCATGGCTGAGAAATTTATTTTCCCTGATAACCTCTTATCAATTTTAGTTGCGTTGCCAAGCAGACTGAAAGCCACCTTTCTGGTGATTTATTTGGTTCATACAGTGGTTCTTTAATGTTTGGAATTTGTATGATGTTAGCCAGGATTGTGTTCTCCAGTTCACCACAGACCATTTTCACACTCTCTCAGGATGTGGGGACATTTTATTTGGTAAACTTTCATTTGAAGGGTTTGAGTAAATTAGTGTTTCCTTGGACACTATGAGGATACATTTAGATGTCATTTAAAGGGGGAAGAGATAATGGAATTAATATTTATTGAGCAGCTACTTTCTGCCAGGTACTTTATTTGTATATTATTTCATTTAGTACCCACAAAAAGGTTTTGAGTAAGCCAATACCTTCCATTTCAGAAATGAGTAGACTAATATTGTATAAGGAGCCCCCATATACTTAGCAGAACAGTACGTGGAGAATGACCTTTCAATCTTATTTCTAGAACTTCCTTCCTTCAGCCTCTGACTCACAAGGTTTATAGGGACTACAGACAGTCACATGCCTATGCTTGTTAAATGAAAACCAGCAATAAATACTAATAATGTGAGAACAAAAATATCATTTTGAAACTAGGGCACGATACTATGTGTCTTTCCTTCTTTTCTTGAACAAAACACTCACTGATTTCAAGGGCACTTTTGTGTTGATAAAAATCTTGAGGTAATCTTCTAGTCCTTGATTATGAGTTAGGTATATATATATATATATATATATATATATATATGAAATCATGTTTTCTATTTTTCACGTATCCACAGTATAATAGGAGTAGGTGGTAATTTTGCTGTTTCATGCGGTCACGTTTATGCAGTGCATAGGAATACATGCTGAGTTTTGTGGTTGAAAACATCTAAGTTTGACATAAACCATGTAAACATGGATATTTACCTGTTATTATGCTACCAATACTGCCATTTCCATCTTGCAAAAAATGTATGTGTCAGGTATATAAAAGTATATATACTGATATGTGTATATATTTTTTTCATACTTCGACATGTATTCCATCCATCAGTTATACTTTCTAAGAAGCTTATGGAAGAAGCTATGGTAGTAATACCACACAATAGAAACCCTGTCATTGTAAGATACGAAAAAGTAGCAAGAGATAAATGGTTTTGTTATTGACTGAAGGAGAGTAGAATGACCCCATGATTCAGATCTGATTGACTTAATGACTTCATTGCGTATGGACAGTGTCAGAAGGCCATCAGGAAACAATCATTTGCCTTAAGAATGTTGTTACTTTTTAAAGGCATGACTCCAACCTTATCAGAATGTCAGAGCAGCAGTCCTGGCAACTGCATTTGTTGACTGGCAGGAAACCCATCTGTAAGCCAGTGATATGAGAATCTGGCATCTGTGGAATGTGATTTTATTTTACTGAGAGTAAAGAAGCTGTGTCCTTGGAAATGATGAACACTGAATTTGTTAGGGGATTGTGACTGTTGTGCCTTTTCTCTTAATTTCTACCAGAGCTAAGAAAGGACCTAACCTGTTCCCTATAATTCAGATGAAGAGAACTGGGGGCTAGGGCCTGACAAAAGCATTCAAAACAGGATTCTTAACCTTTTTGATACTGTAGCTCCCTTTGCAGGCAGTTACAGCTTGTGGATGTCTTCTCAGTAGGTTTTAAATGCATAAAATAAAATGTTTAAGTTTATAAGGAAAATCAACAATTGTATAAATATATTAAAAAATTTTGTGCTGAAAACAATGTGCTTTTTGATTAATGAAGCATTGATGACTATAAACACCATTTTAAGATCTGAGAGAACAGTAATATGTAAAGATAAGTGATTTCTATTAGTGATAAACTCATAGGTAGTGCTAATACTACTGGGATTTGTTACCTATATAAGTTCATAATTGAGGGGAATTCTCAATTTCAGTTAAAGGCTTTGAAAAATCTAACTTTTTCCCTTGCACATTCACAAACTCCTGATTTCTATTCTTCTCACGTGTCTCTGTACACCAGGTTAAGGAAATCTGCTTCAGAATGGTCAAGGAGGGAGCAAAGGATGGCGGCTCTTACAATTAAGTCCATTTGGGGGATTTTTGAAGATGACTCACTGGTGTATGTCAGTAGCATTTATATTATAAAATAAGGACAGAGTCTTCACTCTTAGTCATGATGCCTCTATAGAAGCATCTTTTAGGATCTAATATCAATTGTTATGAAGAAACATTTAACCTAAGTTGAACGATTCTGATTGTTTCACTGCAGTTTCTTAAGAGGTTGAATTCTAAAAAAAATAATTTTGATCATTTTTATTAAACACCATATCTGACACTATTCTAATTAAAATGTTCTTGTTATTTATAGACTACTTATCTGCGTATATACATAGGAAATTATCTGGAATGTTGTTCACTAATAGCTGGTAATGATTATTGCTGAGTGGAGGTTTAGACATTTATTTTTGTCTCTAAGGTGAGTGAATTCAGTCCATTATTTAAACATTTGGTATTGAAGGGAAGCAGGTATATGACCGCAGCTTTAAATGAAAAGGGGAGACAGAAGTGTATTCATGTACAGAGGAAAAGAAGCAATGAAGGGCTTTATTCCACCACTTGTACTTTCTGGTAATTACAATAACCAGGACATGGAAGCAACCTAAGTGTCCATCATCGGATGAATGGTTAAAGAAGATGTGGCACATATATACAATGCAATATTACTCAGCCATAAAACGAAACGAAAATGAGCTATTTGTAATGAGGTGGATGGACCTAGAGTCTGGCATACAGAGTGAAGTAAGTCAGAAAGAGAAAGACAAATATTGTATGCTAACATATATATATATATATATATATATATATATATGGAATTTAAGAAAAAAAATGTCATGAAGAACATAGGGTTAAGACTGGAATAAAGACACAGACCTACTAGAGAATGGACTTGAGGATATGGGGAGGGGGAAGGGTAAGCTGTGACAAAGTGAGAGAGTGGCATGGACATATGTACACTACCAAACGTAAAATAGATAGCTCTTGGGAAGCAGCCGCATAGCACAGGGAGATCAGCTCGGTGCTTTGTGACCACCTAGAGGGGTGGGATAGGGAGGCTGGGAGGGAGGGAGACACAAGAGGGAAGAGATATGGGAGCATATGTATATGTATATCTGATTCACTTTGTTATAAAGCAGAAACTAACACACCATTGTAAAGCAATTATACTCCAATAAAGATGTAAAAAGCTAAGTGCTCAGTAACTTATTAGACAGAGATAAGGACTACTTTCTATCTTTATCCCTCCATTAGAACATCTACCATCACAATTATTATAAAAACAAAATATATACATTTTCTGTAGTAAATGGTAATATTTTCCATCAAAAATTTTCCTGAAGAAATCAGGAAATGTTGACTAGTTTTAGGGAAACTGTTTGGTTTTTAGTTATAGGTTTTAAAGCAAGATGGAGTCTAGTGTTTTCAGCCAATATTTATTAGTGGCCTGACTAGACAACCTAGGGAATGTTTTTCCTTTTTTGATTTTCTTTCACATTTTAATCTGTTTCTCCTATTGAGAGAAATATGTAAAATAAAAAGGTATAAGTGATTTAATTGACTATTTAGGCTCAGGTAGTTTACTTAGGCAATATGAAGATCATTTCTCTCATTTACTTGCTTGTGTGGAAGTACATACCCTTTGAATTTGAATGTCTTAGTGTTCCTTATCAGCACTGTTAATTTAATTCTGGAACATCTTTTATATTAATCAGCTATTGCAGTAATAAAACTGTATAACAAATAACTTTAAAAAAGCTTACAAGCTGTTAGCAATTTACAACAATAGATATTTATTTTTGTGACTTATGAGTCTATGGGTTGGCTAGATTCCTGCTGGACTTGGCTCTGGGTTATAGGTTGGCTTTGGTTATGCCCCACATAACTCATTCTGGGATGAGTAACTACTAGGGGCATGCTTTTCTCATCATGATGGCAGATATGCTAAACGCCAAATCAAGTTATGCAAACATGTGTAAGGCTTCTGCTCACATTATGTTTGCTAATGTAATGGCTGAAGCAAATCACATGACCAGGTCACATTGGCTTTCTCTTATGGGAGGTTCAGCAAAGTCATATGGCAATGAAAGTGTTAAGTATTATTCTCTAGCTAAGATGGAATGAAGAATTAGAAACAATAACCCTCTCTACCACTTTTTGGATAGAGGGTGCTAGTGTTCCTTAAGGAGCTGTCAGCTAAACCTAATCATCGTGGACTGAACTGGGTATTGACTGGGGTGGACTGAGAAAGAAATAGATATCTTTTGCCCCAGAAATGAGGCAAATCCTAATGCTTAGTCCCTGTGTGTGCATGCGCTCTCACACACACACACACACACACACACACACACACACTAGCATCAGTCCTTTCAAATGCCTAGGCTAATACTCTGATTTTATAATTATGAAAATGGCCCTGGCTTTCAAGACAAAGAGATTTCAGGGAAATATACCAGAAAAAAAAAAAAAAAAGAGAGATGCCTGTTTCCCCAAAATTCTTCAACTTTCATGCCCTTAACTTCTTGTATATCATGTCTAATTGTGATTCTGTACAATATTAAAATGGTAATGGTCTGTCCCAGACTGAATCCCAGCCAATAGCAGCCTCTATCAACCATCTCCCAGTCTGTCCTTTGTTGGAGCAATTATATCACGTGCTTAGACTAGCAAATGAATAAATAGTCTGGAATCATTTTGAGTGTCACCATATTATTTCTATAAAATCTATAAAATTGATCTAGTAAACTCTTGGAGCTATGAGGGTAAGGGATTATAGGTGCCTTTGTTTTTCACCATTGAACCACTAGTCTCTGAAATCCTTTTTTTGGCTGTATCCTTAGGATTGAATGCTGAACTCAAGAATGAATGTGAATAAATGATTTGCTTTTTGGATTAAAAATTTACAAATATTTATAATCCAAAGCCACCACAAACTAGGACCCACCTCTGCTGATGCATTTAGTATTTCTGTTACGGTAAATAGTCCTTTGGTTAAAGATAACAACTCTATTACTGTTTATATGGCAGGTGTTTGGGATTATTTCAGATTTTGACATTCTCCTAAGAGGACACCCAAACCTGCATGGTCTGCAGAGGACTTTTGATTTGGATCTATTCCCTTGACATCCAGGCCTAAAGGAGACTTATTTGCTGCAGTGATGAGCAGGATTTGGAAACTCAGTAAAAGAGGTGGGTGTTTGTGAATCCCAACCAAGCCTCAAGTTGAATGCAGTTCTAGAAAACATAAGAATTGTTTGTGTCACTGTGTCACCATGTCACCGTGTCACCATGATGCTGATTCTGTCTTGGACACATTAGGCCAATGGTACAAGTGACCTTGGCTACTCGAGGTGATGCTCACTGCCAAAAAACTTCAGGGAGCCATGGGTTGCAATGGAGCAGGCGCTGGGTTGGTGGTCACTGCGTTGTGCTTCTAGGCCTTGTCTCTGGATGTGTTTCCTGGAACTCTGGTACATTCAATGTCCTTGCTGTCCATCTCTTAAACATAGTCCCTATTAGAAAATTGGGTTATTTTGAATAAAAAATTTGCTCCCATAGTGAACCTGAATTCACTGAGTTCATTTGCCAAACCCAGGCTTGACCCCCAGTGTTTCCTACTGAACTGGAAGATGAGCCAAAGCTTGCTTTTGGAGGCTGTAGAAGGAAGAGTTTTCTTATTTCCTCCCTGTTTATTTACAAGATGCATTTGAGGGCACTTGGAAGAAATCAGACCAGTGAGGAGAAATTATAGGCAGAAAGATTTCAGTTTAATATTATTTTTCCCCTAACCACTGGGACTACTTAATACTTAGATTGTTGAGAGCAATTAGCTACTCATTACAATTTTCTATAATAAATATACTATTTTTCATACTGAGCTTGAACTATATTATTTACTCAGTTTAATCTTAACTAATTTTAGCTGAGAATTTCCCTGTGAGGGGAGAGAACCATATTCTCTGGAGGCACAAACCTCCAGAGAAACAACTTTTCATAGGCTCTGGCAAGTGGCTGGGACACCAGGGTCTGTTAAAGCTCCTGTTTTCGGATAGTCTGCTCAGAATTCTGGGTCTCTCTATCCCTTAGTCACCGCTGTGGCTCTGCCTTCATTCTAGGTAGTTTATTTCAGGATGGTGCAGTGGAGGGCATGGGCTGGCAGGTTAGATCTGAGGTTTAGTTCTGACTCTACCATTTAATAGAACATGAGCAAGACATGTATCCTGTCTCTATGATCTAAAAGTTGGCTTCCCTCAAGGTCACTTCTCACTTTAACAATCCATGATCTATATGAAAAGGGTTGAAGATCTCCTAAGGAGAGCAAGAATAGTATTAGTTTCTCTTTCTATTTTCCTCATTCCATTTTTTTCTTGTTTTCCTTTAGTGATGATATTCAAAAGAATGAAGGATGTTAAGACAGAAGACCTAGTTTTCTTTCTTAGATGCAACAGGCTCTTAAATGGTCTCCCTGACTCTTCTTTCTGTCTCCAGTCTCTTCTCCTATGGTTTTTAGAAAGTGCCTCCAACAGTGAAAAACACTTGGATAGTTTTCATTGCCTTTAAGATTAAACCCAAATTTCTTACCATAGTCTACAAGACCACCTAAGAATCTCACCCTATCTATTACTACTTCTGTTCATCCCCCCTTCTTGCATTATTTGCTAAAATATACTAATTTATATCAACTCCTTGAACAGTTGTGTTCTTTCTCAAATTTGAGGCCTCTACCACAGCTCTGGCTTGATCTTAGGTACTTTAACTCCACCCCTTCATCCATCTAACTCCCACTCTTCATGTAGATTTCATCTTCAAGTCACTTTCTTTAAAAGCCTTGCTTGGCTCCTAGGAATATTGCACCACATATTTCTCCTATCATAATACACAATTGCCTTTCCAGCTATATTTCCTGGTATGTTGTAAGCCCTGTGAGGTAAGGCCTATGTGGGCCTTTCATACTGCTGTTTTTTCTTTCTTTCTTTTTTTTTTTAACATCTTTATTGGAGTATAATTGCTTTACAATGGTGTGTTAGTTTCTGCTTTATAACAAATGAATCAGTTATACATATACATATGTTCCCATATCTCTTCCCTCTTGCATCTCTCTCCCTCCCACCCTCCCTATCCCACCCCTCTAGGTGGTCACAAACCACCGAGCTGATCCCCCTGTGCTATGCGGCTGCTTTCCACTAGCTATCTATTTTACATTTCGTAGTGTATATATGTCCATGTCACTCTCTCACTTTGTCACAGCTTACCCTTCCCCCTCCCCACATTGTCAAGTCCATTCTCTAGTAGGTCTGTGTCTTTATTCCAGTCTTACCACTAGGTTCTTCATGACCTTTTTTTTTTTTTTCTTAGATTCCATATATATGTGTTAGCATACGGTATTTGTTTTTCTCTTTCTGACTTATTTCACTCTGTATGACAGACTCTAGGTCCATCCACCTCACTACAAATATCTCAATTTCGTTTCTTTTTATGGCTGAGTAATATTCCATTGTATATATGTGCCACATCTTCTTCATCCATTCATCCGATGATGGACACTTAGGTTGCTTCCATGTCCTGGCTATTGTAAATAGAGCTGCAATGAACATTTTGGTACATGACTCTTTTTGAATTATGGTTTTCTCAGGGTATATGCCCAGTAGTGGGATTGCTGGGTCATATGGTAATTCTATTTTTAGTTTTTTAAGGAACCTCCATACCGTTCTCCATAGTGGCTGTATCAATTTACATTCCCACCAATATACTGCTGTATTTTCAAATGTAGCACAGTACCTGGCACATTGAGCAAACAAATAAAGACCTGAGTTTGAATCCCAGTTCTAAGATTTATTAGTTCCATAGCCATTATCTGGCCTTTCTAAAGATCGTTCTCCTTATCTTTAAAAATAAGTCTTGAACTAAATAATCTTTAACGCTATTTCTTCTCTAAAATTCTATAGTATTAATATATTTATGTAACATTTACATGCCAGAACTTGGTGTGGAAAAAACACAGTATTTAATAGTAATTTCTATCTTCAGTACCCATTCCATCTGACAAATAATAATAATATTAATAATAAGTATATATATGGCACTTGCCATGGGTATTTTTCTGAGCACATTATGTATGTCAACTCATTTAATTCTCACAATAGTGTAAGTTAATAGTATAAGTAAATCACTATTATTCTCCCCAATTTATATATGAGGAAACAGAGGCACAGAGAGATAATGTGACTTGCCTAATGTCACAAATCCTAGGCAAAGTTAATATTTGAATGCATCAGATTTCATTCCTGAGTCTGAGCTCTTAAAAACAATATGTGACAGTGCATTTTTTAACTATAGTTAAGAAAACTTCATTTAGTCGACTTCAGGTAAAATTAGTGGAATAATTTCATCAGTCATTTAAGTTTAAACTCAATCAAAGTAGAAAGGGAGGAAATGTGCAAATTCATCATCTTTGTGAAGGAAAAGTATCCTATGGCAGGATGTAGTTCCTTATTTATATTCCTTTTCCATTAGGCCATTATATATATATTGTCTACTTTCTTCTGACCTCTGACAGGAGGGTCCATACTAGATTACCAGGGCTTTGTCTATTAGATTTCCTCTGAACTTGGTTACACTTGGAGCAACCTTTCATACCCTTTTGGAGAGTCCCAGAGAACTTTCAAATGCTCTCCTATTCCACTCTGGTGCCACAGGAATATCAGGATGTTGTCTCCTGCTCCCTAGTTCTTAGGCCAACCAGCCATGCTCTTATTTCTACTCTACTTCTGCCATGCTGTGAGAGGTTGAATAGCTTCCACAGGAAACATGCAGCATCCCTGGGTCTGACCTAAGAAGCAAGGTACAGATCCACCCTACCTTCAAATTCTCAACATTAAAGAAAGCTTAGTGGTTCCACCTCATGACGACATGGACTGAGATTGAATTCTCAGGCACAGTTTCTCAAACTAAACTCATTTCCTTTTTAATATCTCTTTCCTTTTCCTTAACCTACCCTTTAGTTTGGAGGAGATGGCCATGGAAAATAGTTTGGCCTAATTAAAAGTTCTCCAATATTTTTCTTTAGTGCCAGTACTGTGATCTTTAACTGAAGTCAAGAATATAATACCTAAAAAATCAAGACTGAATCCCTCCACCTGCTTAGAATAATGCTAGACTTGGTCTATTACATTTATAACTGAGATTCAGAAGTGGAAAGAATAGATGGATTGTTAAGACAAATATGGTATATATTATCCCTGAGTTCCTTTTTTTTAAAAATTGAAGTATAGTTGATGTACAATATTATATGTTACAAGTGTACAATATAGTGATTCACAATTTTTTAAGGTTATACTCCATTTATAGTTATTATGGAATATTGGCTATATTCCCTGTGTTGTAAAATATATCCTTGTAGCTTATTTTATTTTAAATCTTTATTGGAGTATAAGTGCTTTACAATGGTGTGTTAATTTCTGCTTTATAACAAAGTGAATTAGCTTTACATATAAATATATACCCATATCTCCTCCCTCTTGCGTCTCCCTCCCATGCTCCCTATCCCATCCCTCTGGGTGGTCACAAAGCACCGAGCTGATCTCCCTGTGCTATGTGGCTGCTTCTAACTACTAGCTATTTTACATTTGGTAGTGTATATATGTCCATGCTACTTTCTCACTTCCCCTTCCATGTGTCCTCAATTCCATTCTCTAAATCTGCGTCTTTATTCCTGTCCTGCCCCTAGGTTCTTAAGAACCATATATACATATATATTTAGATTCCATGTATATGTGTTAGCATGCGGTATTTGTTTTTCACTTTCTGACTTACTTCACTCTGTATGACAGACTCTAGGCCCATCCACCTCACTACAAATAACCCAATTTCATTTCTTTTCATGGCTGAGTAATATTCCATTGCATAAATGTGCCACATCTTCTTTATCTATTCATCTGTTGATGGACACTTAGGTTGCTTCCATGTCCTGTCTACTGTAAATAGAGCTGTAAATAGAATATTGTGGTACATGACTCATTTTGAATTCTGGTTTTCTCAGGGTGTATGCCCAGCAGTGGGATTGCTGTGTCGTATGATAGTTTTATTTTTAGTTTTTCAAAGAACCTCCATACTGTTCTTGATAGTGGCTGTATCAATTTACATTCCCACCAACAGTGCAAGAGGGTTCCCTTTTCTCCACACCCTCTCCAGCATTTATTGTTTGTAGATTTTTTTTTTTTTTTTGTGGTATGGGGCCTCTCACTGCCATGGCCTCTCCCGTTGTGGAGCACAGGTTCTGGACATGCAGGCCCAGTGGCCATGGCTCACGGGCCCAGCTGCTCCGTGGCATGTGGGATCTTCCCAGACCGGGGCACGAACCCGTGTCCCTTGCATCGGCAGGCAGACTCTCAAACACTGCGCCACCAGGGAAACCCTGTTTGTAGATTTTTTGATGATAGCCCTTCTGACCAGTGTGAGGTGATACCTCATTGTAATTTTGATTTGCATTTCTCTAATGATTAATGATGTTGAGCATCCTTTCATCTGTTTGTTGGCACTCTGTATATCTTCCTTGGAGAAATGTCTATTTAGGTCTTCTGCCCATTTTTGGATTGGGTTGTTTGTTTTCTTGATACTGAGCTGCATGTGCTGCTTGTAAAGTTTGGAGATTAATCCTTTGTCAGTTACTTCCTTTGCAAATATTTTTTTCCCATTCTGTGGGTTGTCTTTTCTTCTTGTTTATGGTTTCCTTTGCTGTGCAAAAGCTTTGAAGTTTCATTAGGTCCCATTTGTTTATTTTTTTTTTATTTCCATTTCTCTGGGAGGTGGGTCAAAAAGGATCTTGCTGTGATTTATGTCATAGAGTGTTCTGCCTATGTTTTCCTCTAAGAGTTTGATAGTGTCTGGCCTTACATTTAGGTTTTTAGTCCATTTCGAGTGTATTTTTGTGTATGGTGTTAGGGAGTGTTCTAATTTCATTCTTTTACATTTAGCTGTCCAGTTTTCCCAGCAGCACTTCTTGAACAGCCTGTCTTTTCTCCATTGTATATTCTTGCCTCCTTTATCAAAAATAAGGTGACCATACAGTACTTGCCCTTGATCAACATACTGGAACATGGTGGCTGATCCTTTTAATGTGCTGTTGGATACTGTTTGCTAGTATTTTGTTGAGGATTTTTGCATGTGTGTTCATATTGGCCTGTAGTTTTCTTTCTTTGTGACATCTTTGTCTGGTATTGGCATCACGGTGATGGTGGCCTCATAAAGTGAGTTTGGGAGTGTTCCTCCCTCTGCTATATTTGGGAAAAGTTTGAGATGGATAGGTGTTAGCTGTTCTCTAAATGTTTGATAGAATTCACCTGTGAAGGCATCTGGTCCTGAGTTTTTGTTTGTTGGAAGATTTTTAATCACAGTTTCAATTTCAGTGCTTGTATTTGGTCTGTTCATATTTTCTATTTCTTCCTGGTTCAGTCTCAGAAGGTTTTCTTATCTAAGAATTTGTCCATTTCTTCCAGATTGTCCATTTTATTAGCATATAGTTGTTTGTAGTAATCTTTCCTGATCCTTTGTATTTATGCAGTGTCCATTGTTACTTCTCCTTTTTAATTTCTAATTCTATTGGTTTGAGTCTTCTCCCTTTTTTCTTGATGAGTCTGGCTAATGGTTTATCAATTTTGTTTATCTTCTCAAAGAACCAGCTTTTAAGGTTATTGATCTTTGCTACTGTTTCCTTCATTTCTTTTGCATTTATTTCTGATCTGATATTTATGATTTCTTTCCTCCTGCTAATTTTGGGGTTTATTTGTTCTTCTTTCTTTAATTGCCTTAGGTGTAAGGTTAGGTTGTTTATTTGAGATGTTTGTTTCTTGAGGTAGGATTGTACTGCTATAAACTTGCCTCTTAGAACTGCTTTTGCTGCATCCCATAGGTTTTGTGTAGTCATGTTTTCATTGTCATTTGTTTCTAGGTATTTTTTGATTTCTTCAGTGATCTCTTGGTTATTTAGTAGTGTATTGTTTAGCCTCCATGTGTTCGTATTTTTTACAAATTTTTTCCTGTAATTGATACCTAGTCTCATAGCGTTGTGGTCGGAAAAGATGCTTGATATGATTTCAATTTTCTTAAATTTATCAAGGCTTGATGTGTGACCCAAGATATTATCTATCCTGGAGAATATTCCATGAGCACTTGAGAAGAAAATGTATTCTGTTGTTTTTGGATGGAATGTCCTATAAATATCAATTAAGTCCATCTTGTTTAAGGTATCATTAAAAGCTTGTGTTTCCTTATTTATTTTCATTTAGGATGATCTGTCCATTGGTGAAAGTGTGGTGTTAAGGTCCCCTACTATGATTGTGTTACTGTCGATTTCCCCTTTTATGGTTGTTGGTATTTTTCTTATGTTTTGAGGTGCTCCTATGTTGCATGTATAAATATTTACAATTGTTATATCCTCTTCTTGGACTGATCCCTTGATCATTGTGTAGTGTCCTTCTTTGTCTCTTGTAATAGTCTTTGTTTTAAAGTCTATTTTCTATGATATGAGTATTGCTATTCCAGCTTTCTTTAGATTTCCATTTGCATGGAATATCTTTTTCCATTCTCTCACTTTCAGTCTGTATATGTCTCTAGGTCTGAAGTGGGTCTCCTGTAGACAGTATATATATGGATCTTCTTTTTGTATTCATTCAGCCAGTTTATGTCTTTTGGTGGGAGCATTTAATCCATTTACATTTAAGGTAGGTATTGATATGCATGTTCCTATTGCCATTTTCTTAATTGTTTTGAGTTTGTTACTTTATGTCTTTTCCTTCTCTTGTGTTTCCTGCCTAGAGAAGTTCCTTTAGCATTTGTTGTAAAGCTGGTTTGGTGGTGCTGAATTCTTTTAGCTTTTGCTCGTTTGTAAAGGTTTTAAGTTCTCTGTCAAATCTGAATGAGATCCTTGCTGGGTAGAGTAATCTTGGCTGTAAGTTTTCCCTTTTCATCACTTTAAATATGTCCTGCCACTCCCTTTTGGCCTGCAGAGTTTCTGCTGAAAGATCAGCTGTTAACCTTATGGGGATTCCCTTGCATGTTATTTGTTGTTTTTCCTTTGCTGCTTTTAATAATTTTTATTTGTATTTATTTTTGATAGTTTGATTAATATGTGCCTTGGCATGTTTCTCCTTGGATTTATCCTGTATGGGACTCTCTGCCCTTCCTGTACTTGAGTGACTATTTCCTTTACCCTATTAGGGAAGATTTCAACTATAATCTCTTCAAATATTTTCTCAATCCCTTTCTTTTTCTCTTCTTCTTCTGGGACCCCTATAATTTGAATGTTTGTAGTTTTAATGTGGTCCCAGAGGTCTCTGAGACTCACCTCAGTTCTGTTCATTCTTGTAGAATGAGACTCACCTCAGCTCTGTTCATTCTTTTTTCTTTATTCTTCTCTGCAGTAGTTATTTCTACTATTTTATATTCCAGGTCACTTATCCATTCTTCTTCCTTAGTTATTCTGCTATTGATTCCTTCTAGAGAATTTTTAATTTCATTTATTTTGTTGTTCATCATTGTTTGTTTGCTCTTTAGTTCTTCTAGGTCCTTGTTAAACTACTCTTGTATTTTCTCCATTCTATTTCCAAGATTTTGCATCATCTTTACTATCATTACTCTGAATTCTTTTTCAGGTAGACTGCCTATTTCCTCTTCATTTGTTTGGTCTGGTGGGTTTTTACCTTGTCCCTTCATCTGCTGTGTGTTTTTCTGTCTTCTCATTTCATTTAACTTACTGTGTTTGGGGTCTCCTTTTTGCAGCCTGCAGGTTCATATTTCCTGTTGTTTTTGGTGTCTCTCCCCAGTGGCTAAGGTTGGTTCAGTGGGTTGTGTAGTATTCTTAGCAGGGGTCTGTTGCCTGTGTTTTGGTGGATAAGGCTGGATCTTGTCTTTCTGGTAAGCAGGACTGCATCCAGTGGTGTGTTTTGGGGTGTCTAGGACTGTATTATGATTTTAGGCAGCCTCTCTGCTAATGGGTGAGGTTGTGTTCCTATCTTGCTAGGTGTTTGGCATAGGTTGTCCAGCAGTGTAGCTTGCTGGTTGTTCAGTGGAGCTGGGTTTAGCATTGTGATGGAGATCTCTGGGAGAACCTTCCCTGTTTGATATTACGTGGAGCCAGAAGGCCTCTGGTGGAGCAATGACCTGAACGTGGCTTTCCCACCTCAGAGGCATAGGCCTGAGACCAGGCCAGAGCACCAAGACCTTGTCAGCTGCACAGCTCAGAAGAAAATGGGGAAAAAAAGAAAGAAAGAAAAACTAAACTAAAGTTATTAAAATAAAAACATTATTTTAAAAATTTTAAAATTAATAAAATAAGAAGGAAGGAAAGAAAAGAGCAACCAAATCGAAAAACAAAGCCACCAATTATAACAAGCACTGAAAACTATACTAAAAACAAAAAAAAAAAACAACAAAAAACTGAACAGACAGAACCCTAGGACAAATGGTAAAAGCAAATCTATACAGACAAAATCACACAAAGAACCAGCACATACACACTCACAAAAAGAAAAAAAGGAAAAAAAAAACTATATATTAAAAAAAAAGGAAGAGAGCAACCAAATCAATAAAGAAATCTATCAATGACAATAAACTCTAAATACTAAATTAAGATAAACATAAAACTAGATACAAATTAGATTCAGAAAGCAAACCCCATGTCTACAGTTGCTCATGAAGTGCACTGCCTCAATTTGGGAAGATTCATTGTCTATTCAGGTATTCCACAGATGCAGGGTACATCAAGTTGATTGTGGAGATTTAATCTTCTGCTCCTGAGGCTGCTGGGAGAAATATCCCTTTCTCTTCTTTTTTCGCACAGCTCCTGGAGTTCAGCTTTGGATTTGGCCCCACCTCTGCATGTAGGTCGTCTGAGGGCATCTGTTCTTCGCTCAGCAGGACGGGGTTAAATTAACAGCTGATTAGGAGGCTCTGGCTCACTCAGGCGAGGGGGAGGGAGGGGTACGGAATGTGGGTCGAGCCTGCAGTGGCAGAGACCGCTGTGACATTGCAACAGTCTGTGTTCCCCCCGGGGAAGTTGTTCCTGGATCACGGGACCCTGGCAGTGGTGGGCTTCACAAGCTCCTGGGAGGGAGGTGTAGATAGTGACCTGTGCTTGTGCACAGGCTTCTTGGTGGCTGCAGCAGCAACCTTAGCATTTCATGCCCATCTCTGGTGTCTGTGCTGATAGCCGCAGCTCCCACCTGTCTCTGGAGCTCATTTAGGCAGTGCTCTAAATCCCCTCTCCTCACGCACCCTGAAACAACGGTCTCTTGACTCTTAGGCAGTTCCAACATTTTTCCCAGACTCCCTCCTGGCTAGCTGTGGCATACTAGCTCCCTTCAGGCTGTGTTCACGCAGCCAACCCCAGTCCTCTCCCTGGTATCTGACCTCCGAAGCCTGAGCCTCAGGTCCCAACCCCCACCTGCCCTGGTGGGTGAGTAGACAAGCCTCTCAGGCTGATGAGTTCTGGTCGGCACCGATCCTCTGTGTGGGAATCTCTCTGCTTTTCCCTCTGCACCCCTATTTCTGCACTCTATTCCATGGTTCCAAAGCTCCGCCCCCCCGCCCCCCCACCCCCCCCCCCGCCTTCCCCTGTCTCCACCAGTGAAGGGGCTTCCTAGTGTGTGAAAACCTTTCCTCCTTCACAGCTCCCTCCCAGAGGCTGTCCCTATTCTTTTGTCTTTTCTTCTTTCTTTTGCCCTACCCAGGTACGTGGGCAGTTTCCTGCCTTTGGGGAAGTCTGAGGTCTTCTGCCAGTGTTCAGTAGGTGTTCTGTAGAATTGTTCCACATATAGATGTATTTCTGAGGTATTTGTGGAGAGGAAGGTGATCTCCACGTCTTACTCCTCTGCCATCTTGAAGGTCTCTTATCATCCCTGGATATTTACACTTTCAAAGTGAATCTTGGTATCTGGTGAGGATGCTTTTTTCCATAACATACAAAAGCCATTCCAAGTGAATCAGTCAAAAAAGCATTTCTAAGCACTTGCTCACAATGGGCTCTACTAGGATAAGGGAGAAGGTTCTGTTATAGCCTCAGCCCTTGAACCCCTTCCCGTGCTTCTTAGATTTTGAAGCATCCACTAATACTTTAAAATCAAAACACTGTGTAGGAACACATTGCCAATTCCATGCAATATTTAAAGTAAGGTCTAAAATATATTTTATGCATAAAAGTAAATAGATTACACAAAGCTGAGTAGTTCATGTACAGGGAGGCCTGAGGCTGAAAAGAACTAAATATCTGATCTCTGAAATGATATAATCTGATGTCTTTGGGAAGGGCCCAGTCTATGAAAGATGAAATTGTGAAAACAAATATGAAAGTCTGTTACAAATCAACATGCAACAGAACAAGTGCATCAATCAGAAGCCTTGGTAAATTAGTGCTGTAGAAAAAAAAAATCACACATTGGAGATAAGCAATGCAAATGAAAAATAAAGCCATGCTTTTTTGCCTTATATGCTGATCTTAAGACAGGACAGTTGAAGTCCAAGGCTTTATAAAGGCAGTCAGGCTTCAGAATATACAACCAAACTACAAAGGAAAAGAAAAAGTTATATATAGCATGTTTGTGTATGTACAAAAGGCCAAACATTTTTCAAGCCAAAAAGAATTCCAAACAGTAATAACTTTTTTTGAAACATTTAGGCCAAGTGATTTGCATTCATCCATTGTGAAATGAAAATAGAATTTGTCAACCATTCATGAATAGGACATAAATCTTTATGACACCTACATGGGAATGATATACAATGCCATGTTAAGTAATAACATCTGGTGGTGGGCAGATGTAAATAAAAGGCTAGACAAGGCAGAAGAGAAATCCTTATGGATTTGTAAGTATAAAATGTGGAAAATGGAATAGGCTATAAGCTTTACTGTTATATGTCCAATATTCTATTTAGTATATTATAAAATATAGTTTGGAGTAATAGTTTGCAACCAGGAATAGAGTCAAGAATATTGAACGCTTTCTTAAGAAGCAATATTTTTTCTGAAGAGATCAGAAGAGAGAAACAAATTGTACTCAAACTTATTTTTAAAAAACCCACACCAAGTAGTGAAAGCATCAATATGTTTCATTCCTGATAAATATTTTAGAAATAAATACTAAGTTTATACAACTGACAAAACACTTGAGAGAATATTATCTATATTCCTGTAGAGAAAAACTGTGATTCTCAAATGTCAAAACATACAGTGTATTTCACTGTAAAAAAAAAAGTACCATTTCCTGAAATATCCCCTGTTTATGACAGGAAAATAAGGTCTCTATATCCTAGAATAAGTTATTACTGCTCACCTGTTTTACAATATGTCTAAATAGCAGGCAGACCACACCATTATTTAACTTCCGCAGCCAGAGGCTACCTGCTGGCAAGGGGGAAACTGATTTGAACAGCTTCAAATAGGCAAAGAATATTAAAGTCAGTCCTCTCTTGTCATCCTCACATTTATTTTGCTTTCTGCATGGGAACTAAATGTGGACAAATTGTCTTAATGGTGAGAATGGCAACCTGTTCTATTTTTTAGGTCACAGACATTGGGGATTCTTACAACCATGTTGTCATTTGGGGTGAGCTGCTTCTGCTACTGATCTGGTTTCTTTTTCCATTAGCCACTCTGACTAGAGGCTAGTCCAAATGTATCACTTCACTGGTATAGTTGGAGCTTCAAAACTGTGGTCTAAGGTCGTGCATATGAGGCCTAGCAGTGTCATGTACTAACCACCTAGCATCTCAGATCTGCATTTCACCCAAATTAAAATTATATTTGCATTATTAGATTTCCATGTGATGCAAACGTTCTATTAAGTGTGTTAAAATGTTAGTTATTGCTGCTGCATTGAAAGCTTTCAAATGACCTTGATTTTTAGTTAGCTTTTTATTATTTCCACATTATGTTTTTTGGACTCCAGTGACCTTCTTTCAAGTTGATCTTGAGAGCTGAGTTTCCTGCTATCTAAATTCAGTGGAGTACTGTTAAGGCTTTTCTTTTCCTCACCTCTGTTAAGTAGCAGTAGTTTGGGATCTTTGCAGTTCTACTGAACTTAAACCCTATGGTCTTTACTACATTTTATGGTACTGCTAAAGATTATATTCATGGCTTCTGATAAGCTGGACTTTAAAGAACTTTATGGGCATATCACAGTCTGACATTTATTACATTCTTTCCTCCTTCAGTTTTCTGTGAACTTATTAAGGAACCAATTCATGAAACAAAAATCCATTATATTATACTCACTATGGGAAAAGGGGAAATCAGAAAGATACGTTTAAATCTACATATTTCTTTGGAAAAAATATGGTGCTGTCAGGCCAGCTTGCCAGACTAGAACCTATGGGCTCTAGTGCTGTTTTCTGGAGGTTGGTTGTCTATTTCTGTTTCTTTCTTAATGGAGGATATGGCTTCCATCAGATATTCAAAGGCGTTTGTGACACTCCTCCTGTGACCTTCAACCAAGGTAAATACTATGGTTTTATAGCATTATGCCCATTCCAAGCTTAGAAAGAATGAAAATTCTTTAGCAGAACAATTCTTTGTAATTTTGGCCTTCATGTATGATATTTTTGGGCTGAAAAAATGCACCCAATAGTCCAAGGTGTATTTTCAGTATATAAAATATATCAGAGAGGTCACAAATTCAACATGTCTGAAGTTGAATTCATCCTGTTCACCCTATTGTATTAGTCAGACTTCTCTAGAGAAACACAACCAAGAGGATATCTCTCTCTCTCTATCTCTATCCATCTATCTCTATCTGTAGATACCTATTTTATATATATATATATATATATATATATATATATATATATATATGGAATTGGTTCATGCAATTATGGAGGCTGGCAAGCTCAACATATTCAGAGCTGATATCCCAGTTAGAGTCTGAAAGCCAGCAGGCTGCTGTAGAACCAAGAAGAGCCGATGTCCCAGCTCAAAGGTTGAAAAGCGGGAGAATTCTCTCTTAATCGGGGGGAGGTCAGTCTTCTGTTCTTTTCAGTCCTTCAACTGATTACATGAGGTCTACCTACATTAAGAAGGGCAACCTGCTTTACTCAGTCTATCAATTTAAATGCTAATCTCATCCCAAAATATCTTCACAGATATACACCGAGTAATGTTTGACCAAATATCTGAGCACCCTGTGGCCTAGTTAAGTTGACACATAAAATTAACCATCACACTTATAAATGTGGTCTTTAAGGGTCGATCCAGGTTTTGTGAAGAGTAGGGGTTATTAACATTTGGGGTAACTGAAGGAGACTGTGGAATTTCCATGTTTATGGGCCTTTACAAGAAGATGAAACAGTTATTTCTCTAGGATGGTTTCATTGTGGATTTACTTTGTGGCCAGGCAATTGCCTGTTATGGACCCTTGAGATTTTTTTCTAGGCCAATACAGAAGTATAGAAACAATTTTGTAGCATTTAAATAATTTTGATTTCTTTTAAAAGCATATTTTGTGAAGCAATTGGAAGCCTAGAATAAAAAATTGGTTAATTATACTCCATTCTGAATTGCCATCGAGGTGAAGGAAAAAACACATAAAATAATGTTAAATCATTTGGGGATTGCTTACAAGGACTGCAGCATTCTAAAGCCCTTATGGGTTTATTGAAGAAAGTATGATTTCTCACAGAAAAGCGGAAACTTTAGAGAAATCAGAGGATTTGAAGCTTTACCTGAAGTAGTCTTGGAAATAAATGTTCTCTTTTTTTCAGTACATTTGAACTGACTGGAAAGAGAGAAAAACATTTTAATGCTTTTCAAATCCTCTCTGAGTTTCAGCTACTCCGACTCCTGCAGAAAGCTTCAGGGAACAAGGTTACTGCCCATCTTGTCATTGTTACTTGGGCAGCAGCAGTCAAGGGTGAACAAGTTGTCTTGAATATGGTCTAGAGAGAAAAAAGTCACCTATTGGGATAGGTAAAGCAATGCTGTCAGGAATCCAGTGCCATTATTTGGTAAATACCATGAGGAAGAAAAACAGTACTCAGGTTCTGAGGTCCTGTCAGGTAAGGAGACTAATCTAAGCAGAGGTTCACTGTGGCCTAAGGCAGGGGTCCCCAACCTCTCGGCCCCACACCGGTACCAGTCTGTGACCCGTTAGGAGCTGAGCTGCACAGCAGGAGATGAGCAGCAGGCAAGCAAGTGCTGCTCCCCTTTGCTCACATTACTGCCTGACCCATCCCCCACCCCTGTCCATGGAAAAATTGTTTTCCACGAAACTGGTTCCTTGTGCCAAAAATTTGGGGACCACTGGCCTAAGGCATTCAGTGGTGAATGACCACAGGGGCAGGTCCTGGAAACCTTTCCCAGATGAGTAGGTGTTCAAGGAACAAAGCTTGGTTGGGAAATTTTCAGGTCAGAAGTTGGGTTTGGAGGCTGGAAAGACAAGTATCAAGATGGAGAGAAAAGGTCAGGCTCAAAGAATTTCTGGTGTGTTCCACCTACTTGTAGCTTTAACTTATACAATTCTTCCTTCTTATATTGCCCTTGCTTTGGGCACTCAAAAATACCCTGTATACTATCAGTTACAAGAATGCCTTGAAATTTGATTTGCTTTTGAAGCTTGCTCTCTATGTAATACTATTTCTTGCTAAAGTCCACACTCTTGGATGAGAAAATGCATGCAACATCCCCCCATGTAAGTATTTGAAAAAATAAAAAATTTGCACCAATTAAATAACAAATGTAAGGGGCCATATTTACTTTTAATCTCAATCATCTCTGAACATTGCATTCATTAATTTTTTATTGAAATATAGTTGATACACAATAATTTTGTTACTTGCAAGTATACTACATAGTGATTTCAAATTTATACACATTATGACATGACCATCACAATAAGTTTAGTAACAATCTGTTCCCATACAAAGTTATTACAATATTATTGACCATATTTTTTTTTGCTGTATATTACATCCCTGTGGCTAACTTATTTTATAACTAAAGGCTTGTATCTCTTAGTCCCTTCATCTACTTTACCCCCAACCCTCCTCTCCTCTGTCAAACACTCATTTGTTCTCTGTGTCTATTTTCATTTCTTTTCTTTGTTTTTTAGATTCCACATATAAATGAGGTCATATAGTATTTGTCTTTCTCTATCTGACTTATTTCAATTAGCATAATACCCCCTAGATCCGTCCATGTTGTTGCAAATGGCAAGATTTCATTTATTTTTATGATAATAATAATCCATTGTATACACACACACACACACACACACACACACACACACACACACACTGTAGCTTCTTTATCCATTCATCTATCAACAGATGACACTTGGGTTGCTTTCACATCTTGGCTATTGTAAATAATGCTACAATGTTCATAGGAGTGCATATATCTGTTCAAATCAGTGTTTTTGTTTTCTTCAGGTAAATACCCAGAAGCAAAATTTCTGGATCATATGGAAGTTCTAGTTTTAATTTTTTGGTGGAAACTCCACACCATTTTGCATAGTGGCTACACCAATTTACCATCCCTCCAACAGTGCATGAGGGTTCCCTTTTCTCCACATTCTTGCCAATGTTTATTTGTTGTCTTTTTTCTTTTGCTTGTAGTAGTCTCTTATTATGCTTTGTATTTCTGAGGTGTCCATTGTAACTTCTTTTTCATTTCTAATTTTATTGATTTGAGTTCTCTCCCTCTTTTTCTTGATGAGTCTAAAGGTTTATCAATTTTGTTTATCTTCTCAAAGAACCAGCTTTTAGTTTTGTTCATCTTTGCTATTGTTTTCTTTGTTTCTATTTCATTTATTTCTGCTCTGATCTTTATGATTTCTTTCCTTCTACTAACTTTGAGTTCTGTTTGTTCTTCTTTCTCTAGTTCTTTTAGGTGTAAGGTTAAATTGTTTATTTGAGATTTTTCTTGTTTCTTGAGGTAGGATTGTATAGCTATAAACTTCCCTCTTAGAGCTTTTGCTGCATCCCATAGGTTTTGGATCATTGTCTTTTCATCGTCATTTTTCTCTAGGCATTTTTTGATTTCCTCTTTGATTTCTTCAGTGATCTCTTGGTTATTTAGTAAAGTATTGTTTAATCTCCATGTGTTTGTGTTTTTTACATTGTTTTCCCCTGTAACTGCTTTCTAATCTCATAGCACTGTGGTCAGAAAAGATGCTTGATATGATTTCAATTTTCTTAAATTTCTGAGGCTTGATTTGTGACCCAAGATGTAATATATCCTGGAAAATGTTCCATGTGCACTTGAGAAAAAAGTGTAATCTGCTGTTTTTGGATGGAATGTCCTATAAATATCAATTAAATCTATCTGGTGTATTGTGTCATTTAAAGCTTCTGTTTCCTTATTAATTTTCTGTCTGGATGATCTGCCCATTGGTGTAAGTGAGATGTTAAATTCCCCCACTATTATGGTGTTACTGTCGATTTCTTCTTTTATAGCTGTTAGCATTTGCCTTATGTATTGAGGTGCTCCTATATTGGGTGCATATATATTTGTAATTGTTACATCTTCTTCTTGGATTGATCCCTTGATCATTACATAGTGTTCTTCCTTGTCTCTTGTAACATTCTTTATTTTAAAGTCTATTTTATCTGATATGAGTGTTGCTACTCCAGTTTTCTTTTGATTTCCATTTTCATGGAATATCTCTTTCCATCCCCTCACTTTCAGTCTATATGTGTCCCTAGGTCTGAAGTGGGTCTCTTATAGATAACATATATATGGGTCTTGTTTTTGTATACATTCAGCGAGCCTCTGTCTTTTGGTTGTAGCATTTAATCCATTCACATTTAAAGTAATTATTGTTATGTATGTCCCTATTTCCATTTTCTTAATTGTTTTGGGTTTGTTTTTGTAGGTCCTTTTCTTCTCTTGTGTTTCTCACTTAAAGAAGTTCCTTTGGCATTGTTATAGAGTTGGTTTGGCAGTGCTGAATTCTCTTAGCTTTTGCTTCTCTGTAAAGCTTTTGATTTCTCCATCAAATCTGAATGAAATCCTTGCCAGGTAGAGTAATCTTGGTTGTAGGTTCTTCCCTTTCATCACTTTAAATATATCCTGCCACTCCCTTCTGGCTTGTAGAGTTTCTACCGAGAAATCAGCTGTTAACCTTATGGGAGTTCTCTTGTATGTTATTTGTTGTTTTTCCCTTGTTGCTTTTAATAATTTTTCTTTGTCTTTAATTTTTGTCAATTTGATTATTATGTGTCTTGGCATGATTCTCCTTGGGTTTATTCTGCCTGGGACTCTGTGCTTCCTGGACTTGGGTGGGTATTTCCTTTCCCATGTTAGGGAAGTTTTTGACTATAATCTCTTCAAATATTTTCTTGGGTTCTTTCTCTTCACTTTCTGGGATGCCTATAATGCCAATGTTGGTGCATTTAATGTTGTCCCAGAGGGCTCTTAGGCCTGTCTTCATTTCTTTTCATTCTTTTTTTCTTTTTTCTGTTCTGCAGCAGTGAATTCCACCATTCTGTCTTCCAGGTCACTTCTCCATTCTTCTGCCTCATTTATTCTGCTATTGATTCCTTCTAGTGTATTTTTCATTTCAGTTATTGTATTGTTCATCTCTGTTTGTTTGTTCTTTAATTCTTCTAGGTGTTATTCTTTAATTCTTCTAGGTCTTTGTTAAACATTTCTTGAATCTTCCCAATCTTTGACTCCATTCTTTTTCTGAGGTCCCGGATCATCTTCACTATCGCTATTCTGAATTCTTTTTCTGGAAGGTTGCCTATCTCCACTTCATTTAATTGTTTTTCTGTTTTTTTTTCTTGATCCTTCATCTGGTACATAGTCCTCTGTCTTTTCATTTTGTCTGTCTTTCTGTGAATGTGTTTTTCATTCCACAGGCTGCAGGATTGTAGTTCTTTTTGCTTCTCCTGTCTTATTTGTTGTCTTTTTGATGATAGCCATTCTGACATGTTTCAGGTGGTAATTCATTCTGTTTTGATTTGCTTTTTGCTGATGATTAGAGATATTGAGCATCTAGGTCTGCTGGTCATCTGTATATCTTCTTTGGAAAACATCTGTTCAAGTCTTCTGCCTGTTTTTTAATTTTTTTTTTTTTGATGTTGACTGTGTTGGTTTTTAAATAAATTTTGGATATTAATCCCTTATTAGATGTACTGCTTGCAAACATGTTCTCCCATTCAGTAGGTTGCCTTTTCATTTTATTAATATTTTCCTTTGGTGTGTAAAAGTTTTTTAGTTTTCTGTAGTCCCATTTGTTATTTTTTTCACTTTTGTTTCCCTTGTCTGAAGAGACAGATCCCCCCAAATATTGCTAAGACTGATGTCAAAGAGCATGCTGCTTTTGTTTTCTTCTAGGAGTTTTATGGTTTTAAGTCTTACATTTAAGTGCTTAATCCATTTTAAGTTTATCTTTTATATGGTGTGAGAAAGTAGTCCAGTTTGATTCTTTTGCATATAGCTGTCCAGTTCCCCAACATAATTTATAGAAGAGGTGGTCTTTTCCCCATTGTATAATTTTGCTTTCTTTGTTGTAAATTAATTGACCATATAAGTTTATTATGGGAATCTCTTCAGTTTCATTGATTAATGTGTCCATTTTTTGCCAGTATCATACTGTTTTGATTACTGTAGCTTTATAGTATAGTTTGAAATCAGGAAGAGTGATACCTCCAGCTTTGTTGTGCTTTCTTGATTGTTTTGGCTATTCTTGGTCTTTTGTGTTTCTATTCATATTTTAGAATTATTAGTTCTAGTCCTGTGAGGAGCATCATTGTTTTTTTTGATAGGGATTGCATTGAATCTGTAGATTGCCTTGGGTAGTACAATTATTTTAACACTATTGATTCTTCCAAGCCATGAGCATGGTATATTTCCCCGTTTGTTTGTGACATCTTCAATTTCTTGGGAAGGCAGCTATGCTCACCACTATACCATCAATGCAGCACATGTCTTTAATTTCTTTCATCAGTGTCATATAATTTTCTGAGTACAGGTCCTTTACCTCCTTATTTTGATTTATTCCTAGGTATTTTATTCTTTTTGATACAGTGTACATGGGACTATTTTCTTAATTTCTCTTTCTGATAGTTTATTGTTAGTTTATAGAAATACAACATATTTCTCCATATTATTTCAGTATCCTACAACTTTACATTCATTGATGAGCTCTAGTAGTTTTGGGTGGTGTCTTTAGGGTTTTCAATATATAATATCATGTAATCTACAAACAGTGACAGTTTTACTTCTTTCTTTCCAATTTGTATTCCTTTCATTTGTTTTTCTTGTCTGACTACTGTGACTAGAACTTACAATACTATGTTGAATGAAAGTGGTGATGCTGGGTATCCTTGTCTTGTTCCTGATCTTAGAGGAAATACTTTCAACTTTTCACCATTGAGTATGGTGTCAGCTGTAGGTTTGTCATGTACGACCTTTATTATTTTGGGGTACATTCCCTCTACACTTAATTTGTTGAGAATTTTTTTTATCATAAATGGATGTAATTTTGTCAAAAGCCTTTTCTGCATCTATTGAGATAATCATATGATTTTAATTCTTCAGTTTGTTAAAGTGGTGTTTCAAATTGACTGATTTGCAGATATTGAACCATCCTTGCATCTGTAGGATAAATCACACTTGATCATGTGTATGATCCTTTTAATGTATTATTAAATTTGATTTGCAAATATTTTACTGAGGATTTTTGCTCCCATGTTCATCAGTGATGTTAGTCTGTCATTTTGTTTCTTTTTTTTTTTTTTTGGTGTCTTTGTCTGGTTTTTATATTAGTGTGATGCTGGCCTTATAGAATGAATTTGGTTGCATTCTTTCCTCTTGAATTTTTTTTTTTGCGGTATGCAGGCCTCTCGCTGTTGTGGTCTCTCCTGTTGCGGAGCACAGGCTCTGGATGTGCAGGCTCAGTGGCCATGGCTCACGGGCCCAGCCTCTCTGTGGCATGTGGGATCCTCCCAGACTGGGACACGAACCCATGTCCCCTGCATCGGCAGGCAGACTCTCAACCACTACGCCACCAGGGAAGGCCCTCCTCTTGAATTTTTTGAAATAGTTTGAGAAGTATAGGCATTAGCTCTTCTTTAAATGTCTTTAAATGTCTGGTAGAATTTAAATGTCTTTAAATGCCTGGCAGAATTCACCTGTGAAGGTCCTGAAATTTTGTTTTTTGGGAATTTTTTGATTACTGATTCAATTTCATTACTAATAATTAACTTGTTTATATTTTGTATTTCTTCCTGATTCAGTCTTGGGAGATTGTACATTTCTATGAATTTATCCATTCCTTTTAGGTTGTTCATTATATTGGTGTATAATTGTTCATAGTAATCTCTAATAAACTTTTTTATTTCTGTGTTGTCAGTTGTAACTTCTCATTTTTCATTTCTGTTTATATTTATATGGTCCTCTCTCTTTTTCTTGATGAGTCTGGCTAAAAGTTTATCAATTTTACTTATTATTTCAAAGAACCAACTCTTACTTTCATTGATCTAAATTTTCTTTTTTAGCCTTCCACTAATCTTTATTATTTCTGTTGTTCTACTAGTTTTGGGTTTTGTTTGTTCTTCTTTTCCTAGTTCCTTTAGGTGTAAGATTAGATTGTTAGAGATTTTTCTTGTTTCCTAAGGTAGGCTTGTTTCACTATAAACTTCCCTCTTAGAACTACTTTTGCTGAGTCCAATAGATTTGGGGCCATTATGTTCCATTTTCATTTGTCTCCAGGTATTTTTGATTTCCTCTTTGATCTCTTCAGTGATTCATTCGTTGTTCAGTAACATGCTGTTTAGCCTCTACATGTTTCTCTTTTTTTTGCAGGTTTCTTATTGTAGTTGATTTCTAGTCTAGTACTGGGACTGGATAGATACCTGATATGATTTCAGTCTTCTTAAATTTATTGAAACTTGTTTTGTGGTCTAGGATGTGATCTATATTGGAGAATGTTCCATGTGAAATTGAAAAGAATGTGTATTCTGTTGTTTTTGGATGAAATATTCTGTATGTATCTTTTAAGTTCATCAGATCTTAATGTGTCATTAAGGCCAGTGTTTCCTTATTGATTTTCTGTCTTAATAATCTGTCCATTGATGTAAGTGGGGTGTTAAAGTCCCCTACTATTATTGTATTACTGTCAATTTCTCCCTATTTTTGTTAATATTTGATTTATGTATTTATGTGCTCCTATGTTGGGTGCATATGTATTTACAACTGTTATATCTTCTTTTTTGAATGATCCCCTTATCATTAAGTAATGTCTTTCTTTGTCTCTTGTAACAGTCTTTATTTTAAATTTTATTTTTTCTGATATAAGTATAGCTACTCCAACTTTCTTTTGATTTCCATTTGTATGGAATACCTTTTCCCATCCTTTCACTTTCAGTCTGTGTGTGTGTGTGTGTGTGTGTGTGTGTGTGTGTGTGTGTGTTTGGTGCTGAAATGAGTCTTTTGTAGGCAGCATATATATGGATCTTGCTTTTGTATCCATTCAGCCACTCTATGTCTTTTGATTGGAGCATTTATTTCATTTACATTTAAAGTAATTATTGATAGCTATGGGCTCATTACCATTTTGTCAATTGTTTTCAGATTGTCTTTGTAGTTCTTTTTCATTCCTTTCTTCTTCTGATGTCTTCTTCTGGGATTTGATCACTATCTTTAGTGTTAATCTATTATAAATGGTTGGTTTGCGGTTCACATATAACAACATATAACATATATATATATATATATATATATACATATATATGACTAATTTAATCTGATGATCTCTTAAGTTGAACACATTCTAGCAACTCTATTTTTTTCACTCCCCCTCATGTTTGATAATTTTGACATCATATTTTACATCTTTTTTTTGTGTGTATCCCTTAACTATTTATTATGGGTATAGATGATTTTACTAATTTATCTTTTAACTTTCCTATTAGTTTATAAGTGGTTGATTTATTACCTTTAATGTATGTTTGCCTTTACCAGTGAAAATTTTTTCTTTTGTAATTTTCATATTTCTAGTTGTGACCTTTTCTGCTTAGAGAAGTCCCTTTACCATTTCTTGTAAGGCCAGTTTAGTGATGCTGAACTTATTTAGCTTTTGTTTATCTGTAAAACTCTTTATCTCTCCTTCAAATCTGTATGATAACCTTGCTGGGTAGAGTATTCATGGTTGTAGGTTTTTTCCCTTTCATTACTTTGAATATATTGTGCCACTCCTTTCTGGCCTTTAGAGTTTCTGCTGAAAAGTCACCTGATGGCTTTTTCAGAGTTCTCTTGTATGTAACTAGTTGCTTTTGCCTAGCTGCTTTTAAGATTTTCACTTTATCTTTAATTTTTGTCTTTTTAATTATTTTGTGTCTTGGTGTGGACCTCTTTGGGTTCATCTTCTTTGGGTCTCTGTGCTTCCTGGATATGGATGTTTGTTTTCTTCCTCAGGTTAGAGAACTTTTCAGTTATTATTTCTTGAAATAAGTTCTCTGCCTCTTTCTCTCTTTCTTCACCTTCCAGGACCCATATAATGTGAATGTTAAAATGTTCGATGTTGTCTCAGAGGTCTCTTAAATTATCCTCATTAAATTCTTTTTTCTTCTTTTCTGTTCCATTTGGTGATTTCCATTACTCTGTCTTCCAGTTCACTGAGTCATTCCTCTGTATCATCTAATCTACTGTTGATTCCTTCTAGTGTATTTTTTATTTCAGTTATTGTATTCTTCTGCTCTGTTTGGTTCTTATTTATATTTTCACATATTTGTTGAAATTTTAGTGTTCATCTATTCTTCTCCAATGTTTGTAAACATATTTATGATCATTACCTTGATCTCTTTATTGGGTAGATTGCTTATACTCACTTTGTTTAGTTCTTTTTCTGAGATTTGGTCTTGTTCTTTAATTTGGAACATATTTGCTGTCTCTTCATTTTTCCCAATACTCTATGCTTATTTCTATGTGTTAGGAAGGTTGGTTGTGTTTCCTGATTTTGGAGAAGTGACCTTATTTAAGTGATGTCCTATGGGGCCCAGCAACATGCTCCCCTTGGTCACTAGAGCTATATGCTCCAGGGATGCTCCCTTTGTGAACTGCATGCACCCTTCTTTAGTGGCAGGGCCAAATACTGTGGGGCAGGTCTGGCCTCTGCCCAGTTTGCTGTGAGGCTGTGTTTTGTGTGGTAGCTGTGGGCCTGCTAGAGGGAAGGGTAGGCTTCTTGCATGATTGGCTGTGTGTTCCAGGGTAGAGCAGGGCTGGTGCTGGTGTGCTGGGAAGCAGGGTTGAGTCCTCATGGGCTGTCTCTGTGGTGCTGGGGAGACTCAGGAATGGTGCTTACCCCCTGGTGAGTGGATAAGCCCCTGGCACTAATATGCTAGAGAGAGGAGTCCAAAATTGTGCTTGCCAGCACTGGTGTTACTGTGGCAGAATGAGCTCCCAGAATGGCTGCCACTAGTGTCTCATCCCTAAGTGGGGTCTTAGCTCCTCTTGCCTCTTTGGGATACTCTAAGTTCAGCAAGTCTTTAGCTGTAGAAAATCTTTTCTGCTAGTCTTGGGTCATTCTCATAGGTAGTTGCCCTGTAAATAGTTGTAATCTTTGTTCATGAGAAGAGGTGAGTTCAGGGTCTTCCTATTTCACCATATTGGTTACCTCTAAAACACTGCATTAAATATTAATTTGTATGTCTTTCCCGCCCACCCCCCACCCCCCACCCCTGGCACTACTGCTCTATCTGATGCTTCTAAGCAGACGGTCTGGTGTGAACTGGGTTCTTAGGCTGACTGAGTCAGTTGTTAGATTGGGATGCACATGATATCAGGTGATTTGATGGATGTGGCACAAGCAGGAGTTGAAGAAGAGATTAAAGGTCAATATAAATCAAACTGGACAAACCTTAGCCATCAAAGCTGGCTGAAAGTGAAATTTTAAGTTAAGCACTATTGATAGTTCTGAAAGAAGCTTAATGTTCCCACACTTGATTTGAAATAAGTGAGCCTGCTTTCTGCTTTGCCTGCCAAGCTTTGATTATTTTGCTCAAGTCACATCTAAAGTAGCACTGATTTTGTCTTAAGAAGCTATGTTTATGACATGTATTTTAGTGTTCTGATACCAGTGTGTCCAGGGTCACAGCCTACAGCTGTGCAGAATGTACACTGCCCAGCTCCAAGGGTTGCCATTTGTGATGACTACAGTGTGAATGTTGCCCCTTGGGTTACATACTTCCAGCTTCTTGGAGTGTAATTTTCCTACTGAGGATAACCTGCTAGTCATGTCTGTGCACTATGGGTATGGCAGTGTTTTCTTTACAGCCCTGTCTCCCTGGCAGGGATTGTAACCAGGACTTGATAATTATGGAATTACTCTGGATATTTATGAAAATTTGTGCTTTGTTTATAGAATACCACCTTAAAATGTCTGCATTCAATTTCATTGGCACCCCAGCCACTCTGGATTTCTTATGTGGGAGCAGGGGGTGGGGCAGTAAAGCTGAAATAAGTGTTACTCCATGGTATATGCTGCATGGTTTTTTTTGTTTCTCTTTTTCCAATTCCTTCCCCCAAGAGTAAGCTGAAGAATATCTTTCTTTAAGTGTAATCTTTTTAAAAAGAGAAGTGGCTTAACAGGAATTGATATTAACCTTTTAGCAAAATATATAGAACCCTGTGTAGCTTTTAATTTCAAAGTATACTTGCTATTAAGAAAATTTAAAATTGATATTATCATTATTATAATAAACATTTACTAAGCTCTAATAATTCACTACTAAAACAAAGCATTATGAGTGGTTAACCTTTTAGTTGGATTTTTGCATAAATAAAATTTTCTAATTAAAACAATACAAAGGCTGTATTCTCCACTCTTTACATTGTGGGATAGCTAAGCTTTTTTATATTAACAATTAATGTTATTATTAATCTAAATTCTGATGTACATTAAACTTCTTTCCTACAAAACCAGAAGGCTTTGGCACCAACTGTTGCTGTTATCCTGGTATTTCTAACAGATACTTTTGAAAAATTCCCTTTGGCACTATAGAGATATGCTCTCTGATAGCGTTATTCAGAATTATTCACATTTCTACAGAAGCACTCACTTTATGTTATATAGACTGAAGAGCCAAAAAAAATTGTCTTTGTGGACTATGACGAGTTACTGATCTCATTTGATCAACCTCAGTGGAGCTTATTTAGCTTTCAGTGTATTGATATGTCCAGACATACGAGATATACAAAGAGAAAAAGCATCCTATAACCATATCATAGTCTCACTTTCCAGTCCTGGATTCCTCTTGCTATGCCAGCAGAGTTAGCAGGTGTTCTAACCAACAGAATCAAGTCCCTAAGCCTCAGAGGTCTTTGATGTGCTGCGCAACAATCTACCTGGCTAATGTTACACTGATCATTTTAGGTCTCCTCTGATTGGGTAGGGTCAGAGCAAGCCTTGATACTTTGTAGTTCTTATTTCTCCCTATGTTCTGCATTTGTTTCCCTGTTTGGTTGGGTAACTAGATGGTCCCCAGCTTTGAGAATGCACATGGCCTATGACTGACTGAAGTTCAGACAAGATTTTGTTCTTCCCAATTTGGGAACATGTGCTAGATGTACACTATTTAGGTAGAGGGAAAGACATTTTCAAAAGTTAAACACTGAATTTTTATTATTCAGCCCTCATTCTGCAACTCCTGTTGACTCTTATACTCTCTTATCTCTGTTAGTAGGTTGGTGTGGGGCAGAGGTTAGGACTGTGGAATTTTGCATTCAAATAGACATAGGTCCTGACCACGCTCCTCCACTTACAAACTTCATGACCTTGGGAAATGTACTTACCTGAGTCTAAATTTCCTAATATGCATAACTGGGGGTTATTAATGCATATTTAATATTTAATAGAGTAAAAGTGAGGCTTAATTATGATGATATAAATAAGATTCTTAAAGCCCCTCATTATATAAGCCCTCATTAAATGGTAGTTCTTACTGTTGTCTTCCAGAGCCTGAACAAATGGGATTCTGCATTAAAATCTTCCTTTGAAGGTAGAAATTCCATAACTGGCAGGTACGCTCCCATTATGTTTTCTTCTCAAGTGTTCAGGTTAACCTTGTTGGCTTTTTTTCATTCCTTTTCTCATTTTCTTTCTTTTGACACTTTCCCATTGGTTCTGCCCTGGGATCTATATGTGTCTGCTGGCCCACCTGTTGCAGATGACAGGGTCTGGTCTAGGGTGAGATGAGTGAGACACTTGCCTTAGGTGCAAAATTTAGGGGGCCACCAAAAAACTCAGCAATCAAGAGAAAGAATTTTAAATGTAATACGTTTAAAGAATCAAAATTATGCAACAAAGATTCAAATTGAACAAAATATCAAAATTTTAAGTAAAGAAAGCAATCAATCCTGCACTTACATGACTCAGCCTCACCTGAATATGGGCCCTAGCAGATAATATTTTACCCCATCTTTTGTAATTCAACATGTGAAAAGAATTTCCTTAGGCCACATTGGCTTGTACTTGCGGTCAGAATGCAAGTTATAAGCACTGCCATTCTTTTCTCATTGGCCCTGCAACTGCTGGACTGTGACCCTTCCAGTTTCCTCCCTATGATAAGAAGGGTGAGTGTTCCTGAGACACACTGCTACTAGCTCTCAGGTTACCATCCTTGGCACCTCCCTGAAATTCTATTAGAAAAGTCCACTTGTCCCTTAATTACTGTATTTCTCCACTACTGCATCTGTATCCTACTAGAGGCAGAGGACAATAGTGGGGATATGAGCACTGGAGAGAAGCTACAAAAAGCTGGTATAACTTTAAGAAACATATCTACACTGGGATATGAGCACTCATTCTCTACGTTTGGTTTCTTTATTCTCAAACACTTCCATTTAACATGCTTTTGCGTTGGAGCCGCCTTATCTGAGGAGTAACTTACCTACCTTTTTTTCTGACTTGAGTTTTTTCCTGATTTCTTTCTTTCTCTGCTATAGGGTCTGTAGTGATATACCCTCTTTCATTTCTAGGATGTAGAAATAAAAATGTTTTTGTTCACTTATCTTGTGACCTTACTGAATTTACTTATTACTATTAGGAGGTTTCAGTAGATTCCTTGGGATTTTCTACACAGATAACCTTGTGATTTGCAAATAGGGACAGTTTTATTTCTTCCTTTTCAAGCTGTATGCCTTTTGTTTCTTTCACTTGCCTTACTGTACTTTTTAGAACTTCCAGCACTATACTGAGTAAGAATAGTGAAACAGACATCCTTTCTTGTCTTGTTCTTGATCTTAGGGGGAAAGCATTCAGTCTTTAACTGTTAAGAAGGTTAGCTGTAGGTTTTCTTGTAGATGCTTATTATCATGTTAAAAAAGTTCCCTTTTATTACCATCTTTTTCATTATAATGAAGAATTTTAATTTTGTCAAGTGTTTTTTATGCATCAATTGATAGAATCATGGGATTTTTTTCTTTAGCCTGTTGATGTGATGGATTACATTAATTGATTTTCAAATGCTCAGCCAGCCTTTCATCCCTGGAATAAACTCTACTTGGTCCTGGGTGCCTGATTCTTTTTACACATTGCTGTAGTCTATTTGCCAATATTTATTCAAGAATTTTTGTATCTATATTCACAAGGAATAATGGTCCATAGTTTTCTTATTTTGTACTATATTTTTTTCTAGTTTTCATATCAGGATAATACTAGCTTCATGAAATGAATTGAGAAGTGTTCCTTTCTGGAAGAAATTGTGTAGAATTTGTGTTAATTCTTCTTTAAATATTTGGTTGAATTTCCCAGTGAAATAATCTGTGCCAGGAGAGCCCTTTTTGGGGGAGTTTTAAAATTATAAACTCAGTTTCCATAATAGTTATAGAGCTATTAAAATTGTCTGTTTCATAGTATGTGAATTGTGATAGTTTGTGCTTTTTGAGGAACTGCCCCATTTCATGTAAGTTGTCATATGGATGTGTGTATTATTTCTTATTATCTTTTTGATGTTTATAGGATCTGTAGTGTTATCCACTACATCAATCCTGTATTTGTAATGTGTGTCTTCTCTCTTTTCTTCTTTGTCATTCTTGCTAGAATTTTGTCAATATTGATGATCTTTTCAAAGGACCAACTCTTTGTCTTCTTAACTTTTTTTCTACTTTTTTCTGTTTTAAATTTCAATTTCTTTTTTTCTTCTTGTTTTAGGTTTACTTTGATCTTCTTTTTCTGGGTTCTTGAGGTATGAGCTAGATTGTTGATTTGAGACTTTTTTCTGTTCTATAATGTAAGCATTTAGATCTTTAAATTTCCCTCTCAACACTGGTTTAGCTGTGTAACACAAATTTTGGTGTGTTGTATTTCCATTTTCATTCATTTAATAGAAATTTTTGATTTTCCTTGAGACTTCTTTGAACGGAGTAATGAGTGTGCCTCATTACGGTTCCCCACTTGGTTTCTATGGACGCCAGGGGTTTATGGCCTCTTTATTGCTGGGAGATAATGAAAGTTGACTCTCTACTCTGACACCATCCTGGAAGAGTGGGGTGAAGTGTCTCATTACAGCCAGGCGAGTGTGAAAGTCTAGGTTTCCCACTCAGCCTTGCTTGGCACTGGTAGAAGTGGAGCCATAGGATTTTGTGTGTGTTTGGTGCACTAGTGCCTTTATTGTCTAAATGATTTCTGTCTTGATAGGCTGCCCCTTTCCCAATCCTTGCCTAGAAAGAGCAGGCTTTTGTTATGCCATTTTTGTTTTTACTTATTTATGTTTCTGACTTGTCTTCTTTATCTCCAAGTATGGGATATGTGAAGCAGAAAGGAAACTCAAGGGACTCATCACAGTGCTGTTCCTTGGGTCACAAGGTTCCTAGCTGAGCTGCCTTCTTCTCTCAAAATTTCAGAGTCTTATTACATTTGTTCTGTATATAATGTCCAAGGTTTTTAGTTTTACTTATTGGGGGAATAGGTAAAATGTCAACACCATGTTTCTGGAAGCAGAAGTCTCCCCTTTATGATTTTTGATGACTTCTTTATTATATATTGATCTTATATATGATCTTACATATGCTTTTTTATATGATCAGATCTACTAGTTCTGAGCTATGATATTTCACACTAATATAATGAAACTACAACTTTTAAATTTTGTGAGAGTACTTCACCTTAAATCGATCTAGCTTTATAATGTATTTTAATATCTGGTTAAATTAATATTTTTCAGCTTCCTGATGAACTTCAGTGTCAAAATGCCAAAAAATGTTGGACATCATCAAGAACAGTATTAGGAAACAAATCTTTATTATTACCTCTCTTTAAAACTAGAATGCATCTACACCATGAGCAGCTACAGTAGCAGCTGTTGCACTGCCCTTGAGTGGTGTGTTGGAATTAGAAAAGTCCCAAAATAGATAGTAGTTGTAGCTTAGATAATGTAGATACAGATTTACTCAATGAGTCCCCGAAGACTTGGAAAAGCGACAGCCTTTGATACTTTAGTGGTTTTTAGGACAATTAAGCAGGACTTTTCACAGTTAATGTAAAATAATGGAGCTCTGTCTGATGCCTCAATATAACAGCTAATCTTCAATTTGGAGCAATTGAGATTAGAACACATAACACACAACCTCTCAGGACAGTGACACTTAATTACGTCTTTCCACGACTGGCCTTGTCTATCCTTTAAAAACATTGGCGAATATTTCTATACCAGTGTAAGTGCAATAATTCAGATTTATCAATGTCCGATAGTTCTCTTCCGTTATAGAATTTATTGTTTAGAAATAATGTCAGCCACTTTTTTTCTTTCTAGCTCCTTTCTCCCAGTCAGCTGCTCTCCTTTTACTTTTGTGTTTTGGAATCAAATTGACAAATTCTTTTCAAGTTCCCATTTTGCCTTAGCATTCAGACACCTCAGGTCGCTTAAATATTTTCCTGGTCATTCAGCTATTTCCCCACGTAATGGATCTGGCAACAGGGTGGAGTTCAAAGGCATAACTAACTACAAATGGGAATCTAACCATACCAGAGACTACATGTCTGTTTCGCTTCCTTGCTTTAAAAAGACAGTTGAACTTTGCTTTGAAATGAAATGATAAAATTATATATTCTGCCTTTTTTTTATCTTTCTGGTTAGGATTTTGGGACACTATTGCTGAATTAGAAATGTATGTTAATATGTGCTATTGCAATCATAATTTTAAAATAAAAAGTATTCCAAAAGCCAAGCAATTAAGAATGAGTTTATGTGGGGTAAATCAGTTTTTAATAATTAGTGTTTAAAAGGTGGAAACTGAATTAATAATATCTTTCCTTTATATAATGTTAATATGGCTAAATATTTTCCATGAAGATTCAGTTACAGTGATTCAGATTTGGAGATTAAGTTTTTATTTTAGCTATTTTATGATCATCTTCCACTGGGTCTGGAGAATTTAGGTCAAGCAGTTAGAATTTACATGAAATTTATTAGAGTTTTCAATTTTTCCTTCCATGAATTATAAGATATTGTGTAATTAAAAAGCACAGTTAATATTTTGGCATTTTTGAACTTGGGAAGTATCTGCTCATACAAAATTAAAAAAGCTCATCTCAGAACTTTTACAGTGATTGACAACATTCTTATTTATTGATATCTTTTTCATTTACATAGCTCTCAAATTTATGTTTCTGTCATTTGTTGACTGAGAAATAAATTTTCCTAAGCATGTAATACACGTGTAAATTGAATAGCTTACCTTCATTATCATTTGAATTATGATAATAATTTCTAGTAGCTATTAAGTGAATTGTGCTTCTTTATTTCTTACTATATTTATTCATTTAAATAATTAACCTGTTAGCCTCAATTATGTGTTTTCCTTTAATTTAAAATTGATTGGACAAAGTGAATTCTCTTTTGCTTTCCTTTCCATGAGCCAATATAATTTTACTAATCTATAGAGACTAGCAGGAGCATAAGGCTCATTCTGACAATCATTGTATTTAAATTAATGATCCTGGTTTGCAAAGTTGGAGGTAGAGGAGGGAGGAGATGATGGCAAACTCTTCAAGCACATAGCAGAAAGAAGACACAAGATGAGAGTGAAGTGCCTCAGAGAAGGTGAGAACATTGAAAAATGTGGATATTCATATAAAATAGGGTGGTCTAATGAATACAGAAACAATGAAATAATGTGCCCATCCTAAGGGGAGTAAGTTCATTGTGTTGCTCATCTGAAGAAACATTTCATCTAGTCATAATGACTAGATAAAAATTTAATAGATATTAGCATAACTGAACCTGCACTCACACATGACTCCTCAAATTCATACCTACACTGAGAATGGGACCAAGAAAGATGCCTTGTTCATGATTTTAAATCAGGCTTTTGAAAGTGATTATTTCAGAACATTGGATAAAAACTTGTGAATCAAGAAAATAACCATTAAGAAGTATATGGTTTGGACCTTGTTTTTATCTTCATCAAACCAAAGAGGGCAAAATTTGAAACTAGGGGTGTGATTAAAGGAACATAGACTGCCCTTCATAATAAAATAGGCTAGCAGCCATATAGATCATCAGGCAATTGGAAACATGCTTATCTTCCTCATGGATCTGGACCGTGCTGTCCCTGAGGAATAGTCATCTTTACCTGGGGTATGAATATGTGTGTTATGTTGGGTATGGTGATTAATATAACCGTTACCTGCTTGACAACTGGAGGAACAAGGCCTATCTGAGGCCACACTGGTAAAGAGATGTCAAGTGAGCCCAGGCTGAAAGCAATACTCACATCCTGACAGTTCTGTAGAACATGACCACCAAAGCCACCTTGGCCCTTCTCTTGCTGGCCCTTGAGCATTTTTCTCAGGCCTGGGAGATGAGCTATTGCCATGAATCAACCACTGTGTTTTGTGGAAAGGCTTCCTCAAAGAGGACGGAGATTAAAAGGAGGAAAGACTGTTACTTATGGAACAAGTAGAGTATTAGTAAGGTATACTTGAGGATTGGGGAGTACATTTAGCAACTTGGAATAGTCACAGAGGGTAAAGGTTTATACTTGTTAGATGATGTCCTCATTGACTACAGGAAAAGTAATGTCAGAGAATTTAATTTTTTCTTTTTCAATATTCCCGGCATCTATTCCCAAGGCTTCACTAAAATCTTGTGTGCACGTAAAAACTTGTGTGCAATGTTGTAAAGAATGAAGTGAAAGAGCAGTAAAGGGAAATATGACCTGCCTTATTCATTTCTGTCCACATTTATTACACAAGTGGAACCCATTCAAAAAGAGTGGTGATCTAGTGAAAAGAATGTATAGAAGACCATAAAAAAATTAAGCAGAGGCCAACGGCAGTGCTGGGAATGATGAAGAGAAACACATATATTGGAGGAGCAACTTTTGGGTCATCCTCTGGAAGGTGTCTGGGAGTGGGAAGTGGAATAGATTGATGTGGGCTGCACAGCTAAATAATTATCAGTGAACATTTTCCTTAGCCCTTATCCTGGTTCTTTTCAATGGTGCTTGACTTGGATAGAAATGGTTCTACTTAATGCTAAGCAAATGTAATTCTACTGTATCCCGAAGGAATCACCTCTAATGATAATTTCTTTTCTGAAATAACATTTTCTACTTTAGATATAATTTGAAATGAGTTCTTAATGATTAAAGTCTTTAGAATTTAATTTTTATAGAAGGTTGTAATTATGATTCTCTTATTTGTAGCATCTTTTCTAAAAATTGGAGGAATTAAACCTTCACAGGCTAATTTCTGTTATCTGTGATTCAGGTTACTTAGCTTTGCCCTTGGTATTATCACAAGGTGTTTCCCTGGTCCCTTGATTTATATCAGTATGTAATCTATTCTGTTGTTAAAAAACACATTTGAAAAGTTTATTTTCTAGGTCATTTCCCTTATATCCATTCTAAAGACCTTATATAACTTTGCCTTAGAGGATTTCAGTATAGCTATAACAGAAGACTTTCTTTTCTTTATAATGCTTTATCCTGTGGCCATGTGTCTGTCCTGTAACGGACATATGTTTTATTCTCCATAGCAACAATTCTAAATATAGGAATTTTATATACCCTTCAGGGCTTTGAACCACTGAAAAATTTGTATCTTAATGCAAATTTTGTACCTCAGTTCTTCTCTGGTGAGAGGGTCTATCTATAGCTTTTATCAGATCATTGAAGTTGCCCATGACCCAAAAAAGAATAAGAAGCCTTGCAACAGAATGTCATCTAGAATTTTTGCAGTATTCAGTGACCTATGTAAATAGGGATAGGCCAAGCTTGCTCAACACAGAGATTTGTAAGTCAAGGACATTCATTGTGATGATGAGGGTAGGGGCTGGTACAGACAAGGCAAAAAGGAATGGCGGGGGTGGGTGGGTGGAAAATGGTCAAATCTGATGTTGATTATTTTTTTTTCCTTTTAAGTACATTTACTCAATGTTTATTGTCAGTGATACTGAAACACTTCATTTTGTGCTTGCAATTTGAGATGTAATTACAAAGATTTATTTCTAAGACAAGAAGGGTTGATATTTTTGTGCAGTTCATGAACTTTTAATGACCTCTATTTGTTTGATTCATTTTTCTTTGCCTTTTGCATTCATGTTGTGTCTTTGATTATTAACACAGTAGGTGTGACTCACTAAGTATGTATAAATAAATTTAAATGTAATTTTGCTCAAAACCCCGAGCTTTCTTTTCTTTTTTAAATATTTTATTGAAGTACTGTTGATTTACAATGTGTTAATTTCTGCTGTACAGCAAATGATTCGGTTATACATATATATTCTTTTTCATATTCTTCCCCATTATGGTTTATCACAGGATATTGAATATAGTTCCCTGTGCTATATAGTAGGACCTTGTTGTTTATCCATCCTATATATACTAGTTTGCATCTGCTAATCCCAAACTTCCAATCTTTCCCTCCCCTACTCCCCCTCCCCCTTGACAACCACAAGTCTGTTCTCTATGACTGTGAGTCTCTTTCTGTTTTGTAGATATGTTCATTTGTGCTGTATTTTAGATTCCACGTATAAGTGATATCGTATGATATTTATCTTTCTCTGTCTGACTTACTTCATTTAGTATAATAATCTCTAGGTCCATCCATGTTGCTGCAAATGACATTATTTCATTGTTTTTTCTGGCTGAGTAATATTCCATTGTGTGTGTGTGTATATATATATATATATATATATATATACAAAATATCTTCTTTATCCATTCATCTGTCAAAGGACATTTGGTTGTTTCCATGTCTTGGCTATTGTAAATAGTGCTATTATGACCATAGGAGTGCATATATCTTTTCAAGTTATAGTTTTGTCTGGGTATATGCCCAAAAGTGTGATTGCTGGATCATGCAGTAACTCTATTTTAGTTTTTGGAGAAACCTCCACACTGTTTTCCATAGTGGCTGCCCCAATTTTCATTTTCACTAACAGTGTAAGAACATTCCTTTTTCTCCACATCCTCTCCAATATTTATAGACTTTTTAATGATGGCTCTTCTGACCAGTGTGAGGTGATACCTCATTGTAGTTTTGATTTGCATTTCTCTAATAATTAGCAATGATGAGTGTCTTTTCATATGCCCATTGGACATCTGTATGTCTTCTTTGGAGAAATGTCTATTTAGGTCTTCTGCCCATTTTTCTATTGGGTTGTTTGTATTTTTTGTTGTTGAGTTGTATGAGCTGTTTGTATATTTTGGAAATTAAGCCCTTGTCAGTTGCATCATTTACAAATATTTTCTTCCAGTCTGTAGGTTGTCTTTTTGTTTTGTTTGTGGTTTTCTTTGCTGAGCAAATCTTATAAGTTTGATTAGGTCCAATTTGTTTATTTTTGCTTTTATTTCTATTGCCTTGCGAGACTGACCTAAGAAAACATTAGAATGATTTATGTCAAATAATGTTTTGCTTATGTTCTCTTCTAGGTGTTTTATGGTGTCATGTCTTATATTTAAGTTTTTAAGCCATTTTGAGTTTATTTTTGTGTATGGTGTGAGGGTGTATTCTAACTGAGCTTTCTTTTCTCTTTTTTCAGATTCAGGAGAAACTTGCAAGTCATCTTTAACCATTCCATCTTACCCTATCTTACCCACCTTTCCTCTCCATGTATAATGCAAGTACCCTTGAATCCATCTCTGACTCTTCAGGTTTGTTATTGTCATTGTCTTAGTTTAGGTTGGATTATTCAGTGGCTTCCCAACTAGTCTTCTTCCTTGTCTAGCACCCATGAATCCACCTAGAAATGATCCTTCTAAAATGTACCTCTGATCTTTGCAGATTCCCTGCTTAAAACCTTTCAATGGATTTTTACAACTTTCATGAAAATTTTCAAGCCATTTAGCTTTAGCACACACGAAGCTCTTCATGAAATGGATCTTACAAGTCTCTATCTTTAACTTTTACTTGTTACACTTTAGTCATAGGACCTATATGTAGCATCTGGCATGGCTCACAATACTTTATAGCCATAAAGTTTTGTTTTGTAGAAACAAAAACAACAATAATAACTTCATCATCTTCAATAAGAGTAGCCAGCATTTGCTGATCATATATTCTGACCCTGACATTGTGTTTTGCAAATTTACATATGTTATTTCATGTAATCACAACAGTTCCACCTAGTAAACTTACTACTGTTAGACCCATTTTACTAAGGGATAAGAAACTTGATGGATGCTCTTAGAATAAGTGAAAGTGAGTCCAACCCAGGTCTCTCTGACTCTTCTCACATACAATTTTCTGTGCCTGAAATGTTTTTCCTCTTCTATATAGTAATTCTTTCTTTCAAAGCAACCCAAATATCATCTTACCTTAGGAACATTTTTTGACATCCCTTACCATTATGATTTAGATGATTTTTTTGTCTTTCTGAGGAGACTTCTAAATACCTCTATTATAATATTTTTTTATCATGTCCTAATAAATTTATTAATTTGCTTTTACTGTTTGGCCAGGTATAGGCTCCTGAGACTGCATTTGTAAATTTGTTAACAATTTTCTACAATTGGGTTATTTGAGTGCAGCTGAACTCAAAGTATAGTCTCCAGACTAGCAGAATTAATCTCACCTGGGAACTTATTGGAACTACCAATCCTTTGACCTCACTTTGGATCTACTGAAGCAGAAAATCTGGAGGTAGAACCCTGCAATCGATGTTTAGATTAGCCTTCCAGGTAATTATGATTTACATAAAAATTTGAGAATCACTGTTACATTAGAGACTGATCTAATTCTACTCCAATCTAGGTTATGTTCCCCTCACATGTACCCAACCATCTCCCCCATTCTACCATGCCATGCTTACTTCTGATATAGTATTTAGGAGATTATATTATACCACACTATATAATTGTTTATCTTTCTGACAAGACTGTAATCTCTCTGAGGGTAGGGAATATGATTTACCAATCATCCTATTGCCTCACTCACCTAGTATATAGTAGTTATTTAGGAAGTATTTGTTGTTGAATATAATAAGGTGCATCTGTGATGTGAACAGCTGCATTTCATCTTATTTTAAATTTTATTTATAAAATTAATTGATTAAATTGATGATAAAGATTTTATTATAATTTGTTAATGGCATAAAACAACTTAGTTTTAGGTAAGTTAGGGGAAATAAGAGACAAATACTTTTGGACTTTACTGATGCCCATGAGCATAGCATAAGAGGTTTTCTATTATTTTTGGTTTCATGATAAAATGAAATCACCATAGCTGTAAAACTTAAATCTTAGACTGGATAATATAAAGCTTACCAATGTTCTCTCAAAAATCTGTTCGAGTTCCTAGGTGAAGACAAATATACTTGGGTACATTTAAGAACAAATCAATAAATCTTATTTTAGGGAAGAATGATGCATTTCTATTTACATTTCTACTAGTATTTTTGGCTTTTGTTTTTCACCCGTCCTATCACCCCAGGCTGGCAAGACATTACACATTGGGCCACTCACATGCTCTGATCTAAGACCCTGCTGCTTCCTTTGAGAGTCATAAGTTTTTGAAAAGTAGTGGTATGAATAACCAAAATAATAGCAGCCTTCTTTAATTAAACTCAACATTTATGAACAACCACCTGCATCCTAAGCATGTATTTATGAATTCAGAGATGATTAAATCATACTGACTCAAATGATGTAGTTATCCTTAAGATATTCAGAGATACTTAATGATAATATTATGACCAAGTTACTCTAAGAGCTTAATGGAGGAAGAGAAACATAGCTGAAACAATTTGAGTTGCTTTATTTGAATTATTGTATTGATTCTTATTCTTCAATCCTATTTTACTTCTGATACAGCCTTAACCCTCTCTCTTTTTTTCCTTTTCACTGTAGTTTGGCCTCTTTCTTTGTTGTGTATTGATTCTTCTTCCTTAGAGGCACTCACACTTAAAAGCTCATTTCTTTTTTGTAGATGTGTAATATTAAATTATGCAGATAATCACACAATTTCAGATCTGGTCCTTTAAAAAAAAACCTCAAGAATAAGGAAAATGGTTAAGCTGGGTTGCTGCCCAGATCACTTGATAGGCTGTGTGCTTACTCAGTTCAGGCAGGTTCATGGACTGATTCAAAAGTAACCACATGTGATTCTGAGTTTTTTCTAGAAAACCACTCACAAGGCTAAGATGCTTGTCCTAAAATTAAGGTTACAGGAAATCAAGGCTTGTTACTTCAAGGCTAATTTCATATTCATAGGGATGCACTGTAGGGTTTTATCAGCTTATTATCCATTTGGTTTAAGACAGCAGGTGCATGGCACATGGTCCATTACAACATTCTGGATCCAGTTCTTTTGAATGAGTAAAGGCAGTGTGGGGGGATCAAAGGGATTCCAAGCATTCTTTAAAAGTATGAAATATTTGATATGAAGGAAAACTTTAGGAGGTTTTTCCCCTTCCAACCAATTAAAGACAGTAACCAATTAAAAAAATCATAAATAAGAAATAGCAATTGGTGATTGCTATAAATAAAATACTGAATGGAGAGTAAAAAATTTGAAATAGAATTTGATGTTAGAAGGGGAAGCTTTATGATCATGGTACTTAATGGCAGAATGTATACTTTTCTAGGAAAGTGTTAGGAAAATCTTTTTCTTGGATTATAGAATTTTAGAGCTGGGAAGAGATCTAAGGTATTATTTTTTGCCATTTTCATAATATATACAAGTGGAAACTGAGATTGAATCAGCTCCCTGAACAATTGTAGAATCATTGTATTTGAGAGGTGAAAGAGGTCAAAGATGTGAAAGATTAATCAAACCAGCATCTGAGGTCTGAATCAGCTCTTCAATGAGTACTAGAATTTGAGGCTGAAAAGGACACTGCATGATTTTTTTGTTTTTGTTGTCCTTTGATCTGAGGTGTGAAACCTCTGCATGACATCATTCTTAAGAGATTATCAAATTGCTATTTAATAATTCTTGTATTTATGGTACTTATCTTTTTTTAAAGTTGCCTTGAATGCTAAATTAGTGGATACAAAATCATTGCGCCTAGGAGAAATATGGGGTTAGGTTCCTGCCAGCTTCTGGTCACAGCATTTTTGTAAACCAATCAATACATAATTTTCTTTTATGTGTTTTTCTGTTTAAAGCACCTTATTTAATACGTAATGTTGGTTCATTAACTTTGAACTCATGGCCAAAAGCATTATAACCCATGCCTCAAGGAAGTTTCTTTAATACATGTGTTTTCTTTGTAAGGCACATCACAGCCTTTTTGTGACTAGGAACGCTAGACAGCCCTTCAGCAGTATGCTTGGGGCAAATTTTAATCAGCGAAATCCCTCCAAAAAAGGACACAAATTTGAAAAATGTGGCACTAAATAGACCATGAAAAGACTACTTGTTTACAGTATGAGAGCTGAAGCAGAAGGCAGGAGGGTGCCTTGTTCTACCTCAGCTGGGAATATGCGTGCAGGTGACTGAGATACAGCTCTGTGCATGCCTATGCCTGGGAATGACCATGACTGTGAAAGCACCATGAGTATTGATTTGGAAGGTACAAATAAATTTAGTGAGTAGGTGGATTCACAGATAGGGAATCTGTGAATAATGAGGTATATTTTCAACTTCAGGAAATAATATGAATTGAAGCTGACAACTCAAGTCCACCTTTGGGTATCTCTACCTTCCTGCGAAGTTTGTCCCTGGTTTCTCATTCTGTCCCCCAGGGACACAAGTAGGTATAACATTTTCATCTCCTATAAGCTATTCAAACATCTGCAGGGAGCCACTCCTAAACCCGTTTTCCTTTTTTTCCTACTATTTTTTTTTTTTGGCCACACCATGGAAAATAGTGACCATAGATTGATCCATTGCCCTGAATCCTGTACCCCAACTCATGCAAGTTCTCTCACTGCAACAAACCTCCAAGTAGCAATCACCCAGTAAGCATAGGAAAAACCTCAGATTATAGATGATTAGTCACTTCTGTCTTTCAGTTTATCCTAGATCCCAACTATTCACTCTGGAGAGGAAAACAGCAGAGTCAGGCCTAGAATCTCTCTTAAATCCTAGTTATGTGTATACTTGCTACATCGTGCTCCCAGCAAAATAGTTCTGTAAATAACATTTGGTTCCTACTTTAAATTTAACAATAGCTCCAAAAGACTAGCCCACCCCAAACATGTTACTTGTAAAAGAGGAATTTTATGGTCATGGTACTTGATGACAAAATGTCTATTTTTCCTTTAATCTAAACTTTAGTTTTAGGTCAAACAAAAAGAAACTCCCATTTCATTGGTGTTCTTTGATATCTGAGAAAGGGCTATAACTGCAGAGTGGAGAGGATCAACAGTGGTAGCCCAGAAGCTGGAAACTTGGGTCTTTGGGCCAGTCTGTCCTGCAGAGATGTTTGTTGAGCACATACATTGTTGCCATTCACAGGGTTTAAGTTATTATTACTTCTTTGAATTAGTGGGTATCATTTAAAAATCAAGGAATTTGACATAAAATTCTGGATTTCTGACTTGTCCTAGAAAATCAGATGACTGCACTGGTCTTACTTTTCTATAAGGGAATACTTGATGGAGTTTTGTGGTAGCCACCCCTTTAGATGGGATGTGTGCATTTTGATTTGATACTCTCCAATACGTTGTGTTGTCTCCCCAACCCTGAGGTTCTCCCTGACTCATTCCTACAGTTATTTAAGTTTATGACTCCTGTATTATTAGCTAAGAGAATTGGAATCTTTCATATCCCAATGCTTTAAACTAGTTTTATTTATGCAACGTATCATAGTATTAAAAAGTGTGATGTATATTGAGTGTACTATTTGAGAATCTTTTGGTGTACTGTAGGTTGAATATAATATTCTTAGTAATAAGCTGGAAAGAAATTTCTAATTAAGTTTATACATCATTAAAAAGCTGTACTGTTTTGTGCTTCCTATTCTTGGCAGCTTTGGTATTCCTTATTGTCAGTTTCTTTCCTGTAGGTGAGCATTTGGAGGCAATCTTCAATACCTACCACCTTCTCAGGTGTGTTATATGAGCAATATAGAAATCATTTTGCATATTCAAAGGCATGCCTTCTGGCTACATGTTGAATAAATGCCTTGGGGGATGTAAAATCCAAAGTCCAAACGTCATTGCTTCTTTACTTCTTCTTACTCACTACGTTCAAAGCATAGCCTTTATCCAACCACAATAAAATGCCTCCAGACAATGGACAGTGACTCAATGAATCAGCGATTAGAGGAGAAAGATCTGTACCTAAAATAATAACAGTAGTAACAGCAACAAAAACAGCCACAGCTGTAACAGCTGCAACACAATCTCAGACTCTTACCATTGGTCTCTCTCCTCCTCAATATTAACAATTTGAGAGGGTGGGACTGCCTTCCTGGCCTCCATAATTATATTATGTGGGAGTTTTAGGAAATTTTTCCTCTGTAAGACAGAGTTGATGTTCAAGTTGTCACAATTTTTCTTTTACTCAAATATCACAGTGGGGGAGTGAACATTCCTTTTGATGATATAACCTGTATCCCTGTCTTCTCTGGGCCAGATATTCACTACCTTGTTTTTGACATGTACATATATGGATCTTGTTTATTACAAGTTCAAACTTCTGCTTTGGGAATGAGTTTTAAGGATTAGTTTTGTGTTTTCACTTTAGAAATATGTGGTGATGCAAATTTAACAGCTTTGTGATGCAGCTATTGCAAGTAAGTCATGTTGGTTCATGGCCATTTGCCCTTATGCGATATGATCATTAAATACATGATTGTGATGTCAAAGACTCCTTTATCATCTTCTCTGTCATGTTGGAAATCTACCATTTGTTGTGGAAGAATTGTGACTCTAACATTTCACCAGATTGGAGCACAGATTATGTCTCACCCTCTTCTTTTCTTAAATGGGTTTTTAAATTTTTCTTCAACTGAATGATTGCTTTCTCTTCTGGGCTCCCCTAGTACCATGTGGAATTCTTTTTCTTGCAGCTGTTCTCAAATATAAAATTCAGCACCCATCGTGTAAGTTATAAACCACACACGTACACAGAATGATTTTTGTATTATTCTATAGTCAGAGCTTTCTACTGAACTAAAGTAATCAAATATATCTAATAGTACTGTCTCTTGGGTCATTCTATTAGGAACAGTGGTCATCAGTCATATCTCTTTGTCCTCACTTGTGTAAGCCAGCTTAGGCTGTTGTACTACATCCAACATCCCAATCACAATTACAGTGGTTTACAGCAAAAAGAAAGCTTCATTGCTTACTCATGCTACATGCTAATCGTGAGTCATTCTTGCCTATGGCTCAGTTTCACAACGTTTTTATTCTGGAAACTTAAGCCAACAAAGCAACCCTTATGTGGAGCCTGTGGCAGAGAGAAAGAAGAGAGTTGCTAGATTGCAATGATTCTTAAAGCTTCTCTCTTCAGAAGTGACATATTTTACTTGGACTCATTTTTTACTGTCCAAGCAACTCACATGACCAAGCCTGACATCAGCAGGACAGGGAAGTACAATTGTTCCACAGGGAGGGGCATAACATGTTTGGAAACAATAATAAACTCTGTCTTAGTCCACTACTTGGTAACAAAATCCAGTTATCTTCCTTCTGTACCCAAAATATATGACATATTAGAATTCTCTTCCAATGGAAATAATCTAAAAGTCCCATCCAATCAAGCTCAAAGTCCAGGTTTGTATGACAGTCTCCACATCAGGTCCAAGTGTGGTTTCTCTTGAGTTGGAGGCTTATTTCTTTAAAAAAGTCACTCCTTCATGCTCCATATTCTCCTATATATCAATAGAAGAATAGGAACTGGATAATTATGACAAATAGAGTATTCCCATCTGAAAAAGAAAATAGTGGGGGGTACAAAAAGTCATTGATCACAGCAATTCTGAAATCACATTGGGATAGTGTGAGGGTCCCTAACGTGAAGATGAGGAACAGTTCTCAATTAATCCCCAGTCCATTGCCCTCCAAGACTCTTGGGACTCTTGGCTCCACCATCTTGGAGGTCCTCCTACTTCCATGTATCCTCTTTTGTCATATCTAAAGAAGGAATTGGAGAGTATGCTCTGCTTGGGGTCTGAGCAGGGGTCTCAACCTGTTTCCTGCTCATTGAAATCAAAGGGACAATTTCAATTCTCAAATAGTCACAGTCTCTCTTAGTTTAAATTCATGATTCTTTTGCTATTACAACTATCTTAAGAACTGAGTCTGCTTTTATTAATTTGATTGATAAAATCAATATTGATCAATATCCACAATTCCTTTTGAGACATGCCCGGTCTTTCCTGACTTAGTTATGGCTACAGTATTAGTTTTCTGTCCCTACTATAATGAACTACTGCAAATTTAGGGTTAAAAGATATCCTTAACAGTAGTTAACAATAGTCTTAATACAAATTTATTGTTATATAGTTCTAGAGGTCAGAAGTCCAAAATGGGTCTCATGGGCTAAATCAAGGTGTTAGCAGGGCTGTGTTCCTTTTAGAGGTTCTAGGGGAAAATCTGTTCCCCTGTATGTTCCAGCTTCTAGAGGCTTCTTCCTCCCTCACACTGTTGGCTAATGGCCCCCTTCCATTTTCAAAGCCAGCATCCTCATCACATTTCCTTCTCTGACTCATTTCCTCTTTCCTTTTTTTACTTATAAGGACCTTTGTGATCACATTGGCTCATTCAGATAATACAGAATAATCTCCCCATTTAGAAGTCTTAATCATATTGCCATGTAAGGTAGTATATAGTCAGTGGGGATCAGGAGGGACATGGACACCTTTGGGGAGACATTATTCTGCCTATAACAGGTATCTTGTATTTGTCAAATGTTCACAGGAGAGCCATACCGTTAACCTCTTTTCCTTGAACAATTTTGTGAAACTGAAAAAATCTGTTGGTCGCCATCTTAATTAATGCATAGTTGTTTTTGAAAAAGGCTCTTTAATTTGGTCTTTGAAATGAAGCTGAATTTTAATCAACCTGTTTCCAGGTTTATTGTTTACCAGTAAGGCCTAAAGAAAAGTTGCAGCTTGTACTTCAGTAAGGCCTAGAATTTCTAGACTCTCTTCTGGGTCCCCACCCACCCACCCAGTTCTCTTGCAAATTAGCTAGTTCTTTTCTGTGTTCATCTTTTACTTATAGTACCTTGCCAAAAAGCAGCCAACAGCAGCCAATTCATGCTAGCAATATAATTTTTTCAGACTTTTGAATTTGAAGTCACAAGATGGTCAGGTATATTATCTGCCCTTCAACTTATTACAGAAGTCAGTTTTACCAAATATTTGCTATTGCATAACATAGGTTGTTGTCTTTCTCCAGAAAAATTTCCTTGCTGATAGCTGCAGGTCTGGTCCACATATTTTAGTGTTCTCTTCTGGCTGCACTTTACTACCTGTAATGATTTTTCTGTTTAGCTAGCTTAGACTAAAATATATTATACTAATTATACTAACAAAGAATTTGAAAATCTCATTGGCTTTAATAAAGATTTTTTTCTCATGTATGGTACCTGTATATCATGTTTTTTTGACTGTACCTTATATCTATATTTTTTTCACTAAGGATGCTTGTTGATGAAAATGCTGGGATTGTGTCAGAAAGAACCATGAAAAAGCCCTTCACACTTCTGCTAAGAGATAACTTGTGCCAATTCTGATGACATTTTATTGGCCAAAGAAAGCCACATGGCTAATCCTTATATTAAGCAATGACAGATCTGAATCATGGTCCTTTCCCTTACTAACTCTATGACTCCGGGCAATTTTTCTACTTTTTTTTTTTTATATTCTGATTCCTTATATTTAAAATGGAGTTAAGAATGTCTGCCTTGAAATTCAGTTAACATGACATTGTATACTGTTTAATTACTAGCCAAGTATAAGACTTTGAAATGCATGGCCCAATAAATTGAGCAACATGAAGGATTTTACTCAGAGTAGACTTTTCCAATTTTTAATGGCAAAGAAGTATTTAAATTGATTAAAAGGAGGAAAGGAGGCATTCAGATGATGAAAAAGCATTTGGAATGACATGGCATGTAGGGATAAATAAATTCTGTATAGTACAGCCTTTTAATAATCATTTTTTAAAGGACTAGACAAGAAGTGGGAAGGGACAGAGGAATGAGTTTGATTAGATGGACATAGTATGTGATGAGTGTTTAATATCCTATTTACATTGTCCTGAGAGTAGATATGATAACTTTAAGGCAGTCAGATTAATTATTACCTAACTGGGCCTGTTCCCCATGCCTCAGTTTCCCTTTTTGAGGGTAATGGTATGAGGACCAGATGTCTTCCTACACATACTGGGATCTGCACGCTAGGTGAGGAAGGCTAAAATTAAGAATTTGGGGGCTTATAGAGGAATAATTCCCCCACCCCCTCGATGGAGGATGGAGAGAAATCACTCTTCCTTAAGAAGGATTCTGAGTTTTTATCCTTTGGAATGTAAATATATGTCTTAGTGGGAAGAAAAGACTATTACCTCTGACATTTCACCCAAGGTTTGTTTATGGTTTTATTCTCTCCTGAAACTCCTGGAAGTTAAATCTCTCTGAAATTCTCATGATCCATTCAGTTATAATTTAGCTTTGTCTTTTAGCCCAGGTACATTTCAGTAAAATTTGCTCAGAAAGCACTAAAAGTACTAACTGTGCAGAAATATTGAAACATTCTCTTCAGAGCCCCATGATGCAGTGCAAGATGGTGCTGAGGCTGAAACGTAGTGGAAGGAGTATTTGACATGGCAATAACAACAAAACACAGATTCTTATATAAAAGAAATTTCATGGTCAAATTAAGTTTGAGTTACATTGTTTTAGAATTTGTGGAAGAAAGGATATTGGAGACAGAGATAAGTTTTGAAGCTGTGTTAGGATCTATGTTTGAGACATTAGACCTGAATAACACTAATGACATAGAAAAAAGAGAGCAAGGAGCCAAAGACATTCCCTTTACTGTTAGAGGGAAATGGTGAGTATGTGGATAGGCACAGTTGGGAAGCTTTCAGTGAGGTCAGGTCAGTGGAGTGGCTGCAGGTAGAAGGAACAGGTTTTAAATATGTTAAAAAGTACTTTTTTTTTCTATGATGTGGATTGTTTTGAGAAGGACAGAAAGAGGGGAGTGAGGAAGTGAAATTGTCATGTTCCTAAAGGTTTTGAAATTGGGATAGTGCATGTCTAGGTCAGATGTGGGTCTAGGACATGGAGAATGGGGATGAGGAAAACAGTGGCTTAGAAAGGCAGGTTTGGGAACTCACAGGAACGTGGGATGAAAACATGAGAAGATAAGGAAGAATGTCATATACAACATTTGAATGATCATAGAGAATCAAGGGCCAGGAGTGTAAAGGTAAATGCTAGGGGATTGGCAGACATGTAAAAGGGAAAAAAATGCAATGACATGTGAGCATTTACAAAGTGATTAGGTGAAGAAATGTAGACCGGAAAGCTAGGGTGAAAACAACTGAGTTTTGGGACTTAAAGCTACATAGGAAAACATAAACAGAATATTAAGATTTTGTAATCTTTCTCTTTTTGAGATAACATTTTTATCTTATTACTAAAGTAATACATGTTAAAAGAAGGAAACGTTAATTGGAGAAATTTAAAGAAGAAAAAAATACTTGTAATCCCACTTCCTAGAGATTATAACTATTAATATTTCCATATTTTATCTGACCCATATGTGTTTTCAAAATGGCATATTTCACCTACATACTTGTAAGCTCCTCCTCCATCTGTCATTCAGTAACAAACAATATATTTACTCTTGCTGTTAGATGTTTTTCTATAGCATCATTTTGCACAATAATTTTTGTCTTTCCTAACGGAATTTTTGCAGATAGTCCCTCTTCTCCTGAGGTGAATAGAGTGGAAGAAATAAGAGAAGCACATAATTCACATTCTTGCAGTTCCAGGTCCAGGTCATTACATCCTAAGCCTAGTAGTGTAAGTAGATGTTTGGCTCATCACTCATGTCTGTTACAATGTTTCCCCAGAAAGATCAGGACAATACCAGACAATACCAGAATTCTTCCCTTTTGGGGGATGGGTAATATTTACAAATGTATATAGGCATTATATATTCTATTTTCATACCAGCCCAGTAAGGTAGATATTATTATTATCATTTAAATTTTGCAGATGAGAAACTTTAAAGCTCAGAGAGGCTGAATAACTTTTCTAAAGATGTGCAATGCAAAGGTAGTGGAGCCCAAAATAAAATCCATGTTTTCTTTCTCAAAATTTCATTCTTGTCCTTTTACTCCCTAAAGGAATACAAATAAAGGATTATTACTAAAATAGTCTGAGTCTTGTCTATAAAATTGGAAGGATTGCAAATGTCAAGGACCTAGTAACTCACATATTAACAGAGTAATTAAAGCAGCTGGTAGAAATGGATGGAAAGCAACCATTGCAGGAGTCAAATTTGGAGGTTAAGTTCCTATTTGGCATATTTGCTAAATAATTGCATGATGTTCTCACCATTTTGCCCTCAAATATGTTTTCTGCCACTGATAATGTGTGTTTAGGTGGTGTACGAGGGGGTTGGAGGTGTACATAACTATTGTAAGGGTAGAAATTACATTACATATTCTTTCTGAAATAGATAGCTTTAGACCACATACTAATACTGCAGTAATAAAAACGTGCTTTATGTTAGTATAATAGCACATATTTATGGAACACTACTTTGAGCCAGGTACGTTCTTAGCTTTAACAAGTTTAACTCACTTTATCCTCACAGCAGTGCTTTGAGGTGGGCGCTATTATTATTTTTCCTCTTTTACAGTGATAAAAGTAAGACACAGAGAACTTAAGTTTGCCCCAAATTATGCAACAACTATGCACTAGGGGCAAGGATTGAGCACAGGAATCTGATTCCAAGGCTTAAACCCTTAACCTCTATGCCCTATTGCCTCTCTGGACACACATGATCTTAACTATTTACCTCTATGCAACATTACATTAATTTTCCCATTGTAACAGATTACTTAACCAATGTAGTTCCCATTTATAGTCAACTATAATTTCAGTACTGTTTATTCTATTCTTCTACTTGCCTGGAAGATAAATTCATTTTAGAGTATGTCATAGGGAAGTGTAGATATAAGAAGTATGTCAGGAACTTACCAAGAAACAAGCAGTTTTGAAGTCAATCATGTAATATGTGTGTTCAAATGCAATACACGTATTTGAGTAGTTTCCAGTCTTATTCTTCACTACTAGCCTCCAGAGTCTCTATGCTGCCACTCTTCTCACTAAGGTGATACTATCTTTCAGATGCTCAAACATTTCAACTTTGTTTTTAGTTAAGTCATTGAAATGCATGTTTGAGTATGCACATAGAGCAATCTCTGATAGCTTTGGGGGCAGGTTAGTTAAGCTGGGCAGTCTAGCAGAGCAGGAAGATCTTAGGCTTAGGAATCAGTTTTCATTCCAGGTAGAACATTTACTACAATTCAGTGTTTGGCAGTTAATTAATCTCATTGCATTGCCCTTTGCCCATCTGTAAAATGAAGGTATTTCTGACTTCCTCATAGAGTGTTTGTGACAACAGTAACAATATTATTATTAGGACAAATTTTTCAACTGGTCAGGCTGCTTTGATTGCCAGTGCATCTATTTATGGATAGATAGTCAAATGATATAGTATTTGAGGCTTTGTGTTAGAATAAAACAAACCAACTGGTAAAAGAACTTGATTTCAGAAGAACATTGAAAAACTTTTGAAGTTCCTCCTAATCTTTCTATGCATAGTTTAGATTCTTAATCAGTGGTCCCATACATGATCTGTCCCTTCTCTTATTATAGAACATATCACTCTGCAATGTATTTGATTTCTTCACATGTAGGTCTACTAAATATATCTGTGAACTCTTGGAGAGAAAGGACCAACACCCATCAATCTTCATAGCTCTGGCATCTGCCACACTGTTTGCCACAGAGTAGATGTTTATTAAACGATTGTGTAATAAATAAATGAACAAATTTAAGTACTCAAGGTAGGTATCAGCTAAAACACTGCATTATATTAGATAACTTGATATCAGCTCAGTGATAATAGATTTTATTAATCATACGTAACTGAAGTAAAAAATGTTTTGGTTATTCTCATTTTCCTGAATACTTCATGAAAGCCAGGTTCTTTTAGGACATTCATGCCAAAATAACATAGTTACATCATTTTAGTAATAAGTGAATATATTTTCTGTGGTGTCATATTGACAGAGTGATTCAATTGACAAAACCAATGTATAATGCTGTAATGTATTAAGCTAAAGAAAAGTTTCTTATAAAAAGAACATTGTTCCGTTATTTAAGTTGGCATTACAATTTTCTCAAAAGTTGAATCAGTGATAATCCCATTTGTAGTATAGATAATTGATGACTAAAATACTTGTTAATTGAATTATAACCTGAGAGGCAAAAATTGTATACTTTATCTTGTATAAATGAGGCAATAGTGGAAGAAAATAGTATTTCTATGATTTCATTCTGACTTGCGTATGATAACACTGGAGTGTGTAATGGCTCATGTATATTTTTGTTACCCTAAAATAGGGGGTTATGGAGGACATAGGATTTTATATCATTATCCTTTACAAAAGCCAGCTCTCAATTAATGAGATGGGATCCATTATTTTTTCCCCTGCTTTTCTCCTGTGGACCATTGCCTTTGCTCTACATGAACTGAGGAGAATATTCAGGGATTTGTTACAATTTACCGAAATTTTTATAACCCGAATTGACTTTTCAAGTTCAGGTAGCAACACCCAGGATATTAAACTGACACTTCAGAATTTCCCAGGGCTGCTAGCACACATCTACTATTCATTTTTACACAGTTTATAGACAGGCTATTTTCTAAGTCACAAGGATCTGCAGAAAGTAGTTGCTGACAGGATTTCTGAACAGAATAGTAAAGGTGTGACACATGCCACGAGATTGTCCCAGATCCTTGATGATATTGGCTATCAGGCTATTGGAAGATTCTTCAACATTACTGTCAGGGTCGTTTTCAAACTGTCTTCAGTGATGCTGAACAGTTCAAATAGGGAGGGAAAGGATGACCAAATAAGTAGCTGGAGTGGAGGTGGTATTGTTTTAGGAATGATCTAGAAGAAATTGCTTGGAATGAAGCAGAGCAGTGAGTACAGGAATGTGTTGTGGTCCAAATGTCTTTTTCCATGAGGGATATACAGTGGGATACACACTTTTACATTGGTAAGATTTTGAAAACAAGGTGAGTTTCTCAGACTAGACGTCCAAAGATATTTAAAGCTATAATGAAAACTGTGCAGCTCAAAGGAAAAACAGTAGAAAATATTATTACTATTACCAGACTCATGAATAGGGAAGCTGTATGGAACAGTAGTTAAAAGTTTGAGATTTGTTTTTTACTAGTTGTATGACTTTGGGTATATCACTTAATCTCAGTGGATTTCAGTCTTCTCATTCATAAAATGATAATGAGACTAGTACCTACTTCAGATATTAGTTTTGAGCATTAAATAAAATGGTTTACTGAGAATTTCCTAAAATAACATGAAACACTTAAGAAATTTTAGTTACTATTTTATAATTAATATAATATTATGATTCTGTTGGAAAACAAAAGAGCTGTCTGTAGAGTTGTTTTCAGTTTTTAGAAAGGTCCAAAGGAGAAAATGCAAAGATCACTGAGTTTATACCGTTGTCCAAAGAACAGAAAAAACAGCTCACATTATATATGAGGAATACATTAAGTAATCCAAATTTATTTTGCTAACTATGGACTTATTAATATTAACAGAGCTTTTAGAGTGGTATTTTGCTTGGAACTAAGAAAATCCAATGGTTCATTTTGTTTCCTTGTGTTCTTAACGATTCTTTTATTTTTTTTAAATAAATTTGTTATTTATTTATTTTTTCTTGGCTGCATTGGGTCTTCGTTGCTGCTCACGGGGCTTTCTCTAGTTGTGGCGATCGGGGGCTACTCTTTGTTGCCGTGTGCAGGCTTTTCATTGCGGTGGCTTCTCTTGTTGTGGAGCACGGGCTCTAGGAGCACGGGCTTCAGTAATTGTGGCTCGCAGGCTCTAGAGTGCAGGCTCAGTCGTTGTGGTACACGGACTTAGTTGCTCTGCGGCATGTGGGATCTTCCTGGGGCAGGGATCGAACCTGTGTCCCCTGCATTGGCAGGCAGATTCTTAGCCACTGCACCACCAGGCAAGTCCCCTAAATGATTCTTAATAACTGCATTGTCTTAAATGTGCCAGCAACTTTATTATTTTATTTTTAATTTTTATTTTATATGGGAGCACAATTGATTAACAGTGTTGTGTTAGTTTCAAGTGTACAGCAAAGTCATTCAGTTATACATATACAGGTATCTATCCTTTTTCAAATTCTTTTCCCATTTAGGTTATTATAGAATATTGATCAGTGTTCCCTCTGCTACATAGTAGGTCCTTGTTTGTTATCTATGTTAAATACAGCAGTGTGTACATGTCAATCCCAAACTCCCAGTCTATCCCTCTCCTCCACTCTTCCCCTCTGGTAACCATGAGTTCCTTCTCTAAATCTGTGAGTCTGTTTCTGTTTTGTAAATTAGTTCATTTGTATCATATTTTTTTAGATTCCACATATAAGCAATATCATATGATATTTGTCTTTCTCTGTCTTACTTCACTTGGTGTGTTAATTTCGAGGTCCATCCATGTTGCTGCAAATGGCATTATTTCATTCGTCTTTTAAGGCTAAGTAATATTCCATTGTATAAATGTACCACATCTTCTTTATCCATTCATCATGGCTATTGTAAAGAGTGCCGCATTGAACATTGGGGTGAATGCATCCTTTTGAACCATGTTTTTCTCCAGATATATGGCCAGGAGTGGGATTGCTGGATCATATGGTAGTTCTATTTTCAGTTTTTTAAGGATGCTCTGTATTGTTCTCCATAGTGGCTGTTCCAATTTACATTCCCACCAACAGTGTAGGAGGATTCCCTTTTCTCTACACCCTCTCCAGCATTTATTGTTTGTAGATTTTAGTTGATGGCCATTCTGTATGAGGCAATATCTCATGGTACGTTTATTTGCATTTCTCTAATATTAGCAATGTTCAGCATCTTTTCGTGTGCCTCTTGGCCATCTGTATGTCTTCTTTGGAGAAATGTCTGTTTAGATCTTCTGCCCATTTTTTGATTGGGTTGTTTGTTTTTGTAATATTAAGCTGTATGAGCTGTTTGTATATTTTGGAGATTAATCCCTTGTTGGTTGCTTCATTTGCAAATATTTTCTCCCATTCTGAGGGTTACCTTTTTATTTTGTTTATGGTTTCATTTGCTGTGCAAAAGCTTTTATGTTTAATTAGGTCTCATTTGTTTATTTTTGTTTTTATTTCCATTACTCTAGGAGGTGGATCAAAAAATATCTTGCTGCAATTTCTGACAGGGAGAATCCATTTTGAGTTCATTTTTGTGTATGATGTTAGTGAGTATTTTAATTTCATCCTTTTACATGTAGTTGTCCAGTGTTTCCAGAACCACTTATTGAAGAGACTGTCTTTTCTCCATTGTATATTCTTCCCTCCTTTGTCATAGATTAGGTGAACATAGGTGCATGGGTTTATCTCTGGACTTTCTATTCTGTTCCTTTGACCTATATTTCTGATTTTTTGTCAGTACCACACTGTTTTGATTACTGTAGTTTTGAGGTATAGTCTGAAGTCAGAGAGCCTTATTCCTCCAGCTTTATTGTTTTTTCTCAAGATTCCTTTAGCTATTTGGGGTCTTTTGTGTCTCCATACAAAGTTTAAGATTTTTTGTTCTAGTTCTGTGAAAAATGCCATTGGTAATTTGACAGGGATTGCATTGCCTTGGCATCTATGGATTGCCTTGCGTAGTATAGTCATTTTGACAGTATTGACTCTTTCAATCCAAGAATGTAGTATATCTTTCCATCTGTCTGTGTCATCTTTGGTTTCTTTCATCATTGTCTTATAGTGTTCTGAGCACAGGTCCTTTGTCTCCTTAGATAGGTTTATTACTAGGTATTTTATTCTTTCTAATGCAATGGTAAATGGGATTGTTTCTTTAATTTTTCTTTCTGATCTTTGGTTGTTAGTGTATAGAAATGCAAGACATTTCTGTGTATTAATTTTGTATCCTGCAACTTTACCAAACTCATTGATTAGCTCTAGTAGTTTTATGGCCACATCTTTATGATTTTCTATGTATAGTATCATGTCATCTGCAAACAGTAACAGTTTAAATTCTTCTTTTCCAATTTGCATTTCTTTTCCTTCTCTGATTGCTTTGGCTAGGACTTCCAAAACTATGTTGAATACAAGTGCAAGAGTGGACATCCTTGTCTTGTTCCTGATTTTAGAGGAAATGCTTTCAGCTTTTCACCATTGAGTATGAAGTTAGCTGTAGGTTTGTCATATATGGCCTGTATTATGTTGAGGTAAGTTCCCTCTGTACCCACTGTCTGGAGACTTTTTACCATAAATATGTGTTGAATATTGTCAAAAACTTTTTCTGCATATATTGAGGTGATCACATGATTTTTATTCTTCAGTTTGTTGATGTGGTGTATCATAATGATTGATTTGTGGATATTGAAAAACTTCTTGAAATCAGGCTTTGGTATCAGGCTGATGGTGGCTCATAGAATATTCCTTTTTCTGAAATTCTTTGGAATAATTTCAGAAGGATATGTGTTAACCCTTCTCTAAATGTTTGATAGAATTCTCCTGTGAAGCCATCTGGTCCTGGACTTTTGTTTGTTTGGAGCTTTTTAATCACAGTTTTAATTTCAGTACTTGTGATTGGTCTTTTCATATTTTCTGTTTCTTCTTGGTTCAGTCCATGGAGATTGTATTAAGAGTTTGTCCATTTCTTCCAGGTTGTCCAATTTATTCACATATTGTTGCTTGTAGTAGTCTTTCTTGATCCTTTGTATTTCTGTGGTGTCTGTTGTAACTTCTCCTTTTTCATTTCTAATTTTATTGATTTGAACCCTTTTCCTTTTTTTCTGGATGAGTCTGGCTAAAGGTTTATCAATTTTGTTTATCTTCTCAAAGAACCAACTTTTGGTTTCATTGATCTTTGCTACTGTTTTCTTTGTCTCTATTTCATTTATTTTTGCTCTTATCTTTATGATTTCTTTCCTTCTACTAACTTTGGGTATTGTTTGTTCCTCTTTCTCTAGTTGCTTTAGGTGTAAGGTTAGGTTGTTTATGTGAGATTTTTCTTATTTCTTGAGGCAGGATTGTAATGTAATAAAATTCCCTCTTAGAACTGGTGTTGCTGCCTCCCATAGATTTTGGCTTGTTGTGTTTTTTGTTGTCATTTTTTTCTAGGTATTTTTTTGATTTCCTCTTTGGTTTCTTCAGTGATCTCCTGGTTATTAAGTAGCACATTGGTTAGCCTCCATGTGTTTGTATTTTTTACAGTTTTTTTTTCCTGTAATTGATTTCTAATCTTGTAGCACTGTGGTCAGAAAATATACTTGATATGATTTCAATTTTCTTAAATTTATCAAGGCTTGATTTGTGACCCAAGATGTGATCTATCCTGGAGAAAGGTCCATGAGCACTTGAGAAGAAAGTGTACTGTGCCACTTTTGGGTGGAATGTTCTATAAATATCAGTTAAGTCTATTTGGTCTATTGTATCATTTAAAGCTTGTGTTTCCTTATTTATTTTCTGTCTGCATGATCTGTCCATTGGTGTAAGTAGGGTGTTAAAGTTCCCCACTATTATTGTGTTACTGTTGATTTCCCCTTTTATGGCTGTTAGCATTTGCCTTATGTACTGAGGTGCTCCTATGTTGGGTATATAAATATTTACAATTATTATATCTTCTTGGATTGATCTCTTGATCATTTTGTAGTGTCCTTCCTTGTCTCTTGTAATGGTCTTTCTTTTAAGGTCTATCTTGTCTGATATGAGTATTGCTACTCCAGCATTCTTTTGATTATCATTTGCATGAAATACCTTTTTCCATCCCTTCACTTTCAATCTGTATGTGTCCCTATGTATGAAGTGAGACTCTTGTAGATAGCATATATACAGGTCTTATTTTTGTATCCATTCAGCCAGTCTGTGTCTTTTGGTTGGAGCATTTAATCCACTTATATTTAAGGTAATTATTGATATGTATGTTCATGTTACCATTTTCTTAATTGTTTTGGGTTTGCTTTGTATGTCTTTTTTCTTCCTTTCCTCTTTGTTCTCTTCTCTCATGATTTAATGACTAACTTTAGTGTTGTGTTTGGATTCTTATTTCTTTTTTTGCATGTGTATATATTCTAGATTTTCAGTTTGCCAATACCATGAGGCTTTGATATAGCAGTCTGTATGTAAACAAGGTTGTTTTAAGCTTCTGGTCTTTTAATTTCAAATACATTTCCAATATCCTGCATTTATGCTCTCCTCTTCTCACAGTTACTGGTTTTGATATCATATTTTTGTGCAGATGATTTCCTAACTTTGCTTTATATTTTTCTTACTGGTGAGTTTTTCTGTTCGTAATTTTCTTATTTCTAGTAGTGGCCTTTTCTTTTACACTTGAGAAATTCCTTTAGCATTTGTCACAAAGCTGGTCTGGTGGTGCTGAATTCTCTTAGCTTTTGTTTGTCATTAAATCTTTTGATTTCTCCTTTGAATCTGAATGAGAGCCTTGCTAGGTAGAACATTGTTGGTTGTAGGTTCTTCCCTTTCGTCACTTTAAATACATCATGCCACTCCCTTCTGGCCTGCAGAGTTTCTGCTGAGAAATCAGCTGATAATTTTACGGGAGTTCCCTTGTATGTTATTTGTTGCTTTTCCCTTGTTGCTATTAATGTTTTTTCTTTGCCTTTAATTTTTGCCAGTTTGATTACTATGTCTCTCTGCATGTTCCTCCTAGGGTTTATCCTTCCTGGACTCTCTGTACTTCCTGGACTTGGGTGACTGTTTCCTTTCCCATGTTAAGGAAGTGCTCATCTATTATCTCTTCAAATATTTTCTCAGGTCCTTTCTCTCTCTCTTCTCCTTCTGGGACCTCTATAATTCAAATGTTGGTGCCTTTAATGTTGTCCCAGAGGCCTCTTAGACTGTCTTCATTTCTTTTCATTCTTTTTTCTTTATTCTGTTCCACAGCAGTGATTTCCACTATTCTGTCTTCCAGCTCACTTATTCGTTCTTCTGCCTCAGTTACTCTGCTATTGATTCCTTCTAGTGTATTTTTCATTTCAGTTATTGTATTTTTCATCTCTGTTTGTTTATTCTTTGGTTCTTCTAGGTCTTTATTAAACATTTTTGTACCTTCTCAATCTGTACCTCCAATCTTTTTCTGAGATCTTGCATCATCTTCACTATCTTTACTCTGAATTATTTTTCTTGTAGATTACCTCTCTCCACTTCACTTATTGTTCTTCTGGGGTTTTATCTTGTTCCTTCATCTGGAACATATTCCTCTACCGTCTCATTTTATCTAACTTTTTGTGATTGCAGTTTCTGTTTCACAGGCTGCAGGATTGTAGTTCTTCTTGCTTTTGCTGTTTACCCTTTGGTGGATGAGATTGTCTAAGAGGCTTGTGCAGGTTGTTTGGTGGGAGGGTCTCATTCCTGCCCATTTTAGGTTAAGCTTACAATTTAGAGCAGGAGAGAGATATTAAAAAGTAAGTGAATAAAAAATATATAGTTTAAAATAATTATAAATACTAAGATTAAGGTGTTTATGAAAGACAAGCCAACATCATAAAAAAAATTCTTCACTGCCCTTTCATCTTTGTTACTCAGTCTAGATCCAAAATTCCAGGTAGCCTTATCTATTTGGTCTAATATGATCGATTGTTATAGTAATGTCCCCAGTGAACCCCTCCTGCTCTTATTATACCCTGGTGTAGTGTTTCCCACATTGACACTTAGCTTGGTTATAAGACTTGCTATGGCCAATGGGATATAACCAGCATAGGCTTGAAAAATGCTTGTACACTGGGGCTTGCTCTTTCTTGCTGCTAGGAAATTTTCTGCTGCATGTAAAGAGGCCCTCAATAAATATCTGTTGAATGAATGAACATAGCTTTCATTTAAGTTAGGGAACAGACCCAAAATGTTGTATAATTTCAGGACAGACGTGGTGGGGAGAAACCCATGTAGGGGATGGAACTTGAGATGATGTTTAAAGATTGTAGAGACTGGAGAGGTGAAGAGAGAGAGGATTCCAGAAGCTGATCTAAACTTGAACACTGTAAGATACCCCCATCCCCAAATATCTCATTTGCTGATATGACAAAGGGCTTAATTTCCCACTTAGAGCAATTCTTTCACTTAAGGAATTGTGTCTTTAAATTACAAATAAATTCTTTAAGAGGAGTGACAAATTTGCACTTTAAAAGTTATTGCCTCGGGCTTCCCTGGGGACGCAGTGTTTGAGAGTCCTCCTGCCGATGCAGGGGACACGGGTTCGTGCCTCAGTCCGGGAAGATCCCACATGCCATGGAGAGGCTGAGCCTGTGAGCCATGGCCGCTGAGGCTGCACGTCCGGAGCCTGTGCTCCACAATGGGAGAGGCCACAACAGTGAGAGGCCCGCGTACCACAAAAAAAAAAATAGTTATTGCCTCATTAGTGCAGATGGTCTGTTCTAACCTGAGCAGGCAGCTCTCATGGTTCTGTATTAATCTGGCTCATGGTAAGGAAGTGGAAGATCTGTGAGGAGCCGAGATGGGCAGGCCTGGATGGGGCTTCCCTGAGGTGCCTCTGCTGTCCTGGAAGCAGTGAGGCCTCTGGGAAGAACAAGGAAAGTATAGAAGTAGAGAGTTGCAGCAGCAGAAACTAGCACTTTTCTACAGAAGACTATATTCCCCAAAGCTATATCTTCCTTTTACAAAGAAACTAGTGATATTCCTTTAATAAAAGTGAAAATTATTGAGGTTTGAGGATTATTTTGGAAATGAGAATTTTTGAGGAGTCATTCACTTATGAAGGTGGATGGATAATTCTTATATTTCTAGAAATAAATTTCTTTGGGAAAGGTGTTTATTTCTAGGTAATAAAATAAAATAACAATCTTAAGATAGCATGGGAAACATTAAATTTGACTCATTCTTTAAATATAGCTGATAGTGTAAAGTAGATTTCATGGTTATTTCATGGTTATTTTCATCAATATGGATGGCATATTATAAGCCCTCAAAAATATTTATAAATAAATGAAAATAATTGTATCCACAGTGAGTCTCTAGTATAATGAATATCTCATTTTGTAAAATGAGATATTCATTTTGTAAAATTGAATATTTATTGTATTTGTGAGTGATGTGGCATTCTAAAGCATTTCTTGAGTCTGCTTCTAATGTGGAAACATACGGCAAATATCACAGAACCATTTGGCAGAAATGGAAGCCAATGAGAATATTGTAGACAACTACAAAGAAATCCAAAATAGGAACTTCGTTGATCAGAAAATGTGGAAATTCCAAAAAGGAAACTGTGAAATAATAGAAAATATATTATCTATTATATTGGTCTATACATATGTCAAAATATTTATATTGGTCTCTGCCTGTTTTCTGACATAGCATTCACAACACTTGTAATTTCCAAAGTGATAAGAGCACTAGGAGCATCTTTTGTTCTATTATTTGGCTTTTGACCCGTGTTCCTGACAAAGTGTTCCTAAATCCCTTGGAGTTCCCTAGGTGATAGGAATGTCTTTTGTTCTAATGGGGTGACTCTTGCTGGGCTCCTAGATATCTTCAGAATAACCAGGGGACTGGTTACCAGAAAGACCAAGGAATGATTAGAACCTGGGAACTTTTAGTCCCACCATCGCATCCTCTGGGAAGGGGAAAGGAGCTGGAGGTTGAGTTATTGATTTATCATATTTATATAATGAAAGATCCATAAAAATCCCAAAAGTATGGGGTTTGTAGAGCTTCCTGGTTGATGAGGACATCTATGTGCTAAGAAGGTGATCCACTCGAATTTCAAGAGAACATAAGTTCCTGCACATGGGACTCTTCCAGAACTTGCCCTGTGCTTCCTCTGGCAGTTCATCTATATTCTTTATCATACTCTTATTATATGATAAACTGGTAAATGTAAGTTTATCTCAGTTCTGTGAGCTGTGCTTACAAATGATCAAATCTAAGAAGGGGGACATAGGAACTTCGATTTGTAGCCAAGTCAGCAGAAGTTGTGGATAACCTGGTTGCCTGTGATTGGCATCTGATGTGGAGGGCTGTCTTATGAGACTGAGCCCTTCACCTTTGGGGTCTGTGCTAACTCCAGTTACTATCAGAATTGAATTAAATTGTAGGACACCCAACAAGTGTTGCAGAGAATTAGTTGGTGTGGGGAAAAAACCCACACATCTGGTGTCAAAATATTGTGTATGAGTAAAGTGTTTCTCTTATACACAAACAAACTAATACAAAAATCATGTATATGGTTGGAGGATGGTATATTTTCTAAAGCTAGCTTAGTCTACCATTGGTCTGAGGTTTCTTTCTTGTTTTCCTTTCTATGTTATCAATAACTTTTAACAAAGTAAACAATAACAAACCCACCTTATGTGGGTAGTTCAGTAAGCATGGTAATATAGGCTGCCACTATCAGTTCTTAATAGTGTGTAAAACCGTGGTAACAAAGGCTGTCCCCAGAATGAATTGCTATGTGCCATTCCTGTGAAATGAGCCTGTGTCTGACCGTAGGTGTGGGAAGGAAAGCCTGCACTTGATGACTTTCTGAGTGTCTGAGGGAAGAGCTATTGGGTGAGTGCCTACAAATAGGCAATCTATTCCTAAATTATTTCATTAGATTTGTGATTAGATATTATTTAACCTCTGGAAACGGGTATGATGTATCTGGAGAGATAGAAAGAGTACATGACCTTGCAGACCTGAAAATAAATGGATTTGAGGAAATAAAACAGAAAACGGGATCATTAGGAAAGCAGCAATCTGTTGAGAAAACTGTGAGCCAGACACTGTCATAAAGACTTGAAATGCTGCAGCAGAGGCATTTTTCTTTCTTTCTTTCTCTTTCTTTTTCTTTCTTTCTTTCTTTCTTTCTTTCTTTCTTTCTTTCTTTCTTTCTTTCTTTCTTTCTTTCTTTCTTTCTTTCTTTCTTTCTTTCTTCCTTCCTTCCTTTCTTCCTTCCTTCCTTCCTTTCTTTTTTTTTCTTTCTTTCAAAAAAATTTATAGTGCTCTTCATTCTGAAAGGTCATGGCAATAAGGGAGATAAAGGGTTATTCTTTATGATCTCTAGTAATTTAAAATACTGTAAACAAATAAATTCTGGGGATGAGAAAATGTTTATTTGCCTTAGAAAACTTAGCAAGAATTTAGTTAATATATTGATACACCAGGTGGTTGAAATTAGAAGGCAAAGATCAGTCCTCAGGAAGCATTAATATCTTCACAAAACACTAAATACACAACCTTATTATGGTAATATACATCTTCTTAAGAATAAGAAGTACTGTCTTTCAAACCTAGATGCCTGACCAATATAGGAAATAGTCAGATCATGAACATGCAATTCCTGGACACAGACACAGGTATTGCAGTTGACAAATCTGGAAAGAGGAACTGGCATAGGGCAGTTCTTATCAGACCTCCACATTTCATGTACACTTTTGACTTGAGCTACAATTTCTGATTCTAGAAGAAATATTTTCTTTCAACAAGTAGAAGAACATTTCTCTTCATTCTTGGGTAAAATTATTATGTTCATACAAATTCTACTTCGAGATCTACATATTGGAAATGTACTTCTGAGCATATGTGGGGATCCTTGTGGAACAATGGAGAAGTTTTGGTATGCTGATACTCAATGAGGAAAAAATTTCCTCTCCCTCTTTGAAAAAAAGGAGCAAGTGATTTTAGATTAGATAAATGCCCAGAGACAGTGATAGGGTTGTGACCACAGTAGGAATGGGAATCCAGATGGGGTGAGGGCTCAAACCAGACAACCCAAAGATCCATGGGTTCCAAACTGTCCAAACACATCAAAGTCCCCACACATGCCAAGGTTCTAACTTTGTACTTCCATAGTATATGGGTCTTATAGATGGGTTGTGTCAAGTGGAAATAGACAGATTTAAAGATTGTTGTAAGAAAGGGAAAATTTGGTCTTTATTCTTTGATTCTATAGGGAAGTTAAAATTGGCTCATTTTGAAGAACTCTATGAGATTATTGATGTGTGGGGCAATTATCAGAACTGTAGATTCTTACTGAAGCAACTCTCTAGTCTTAATTGAAGAATAAAATGCTCAGAGGTGTTGCTTCCACTTTAGGAAACAGGCTTTAACTGCACTGCTAACTGGAAAATCAACAATGGCTTCTTCATATTGTGGCTCTCTAGGCTTGACTCCTATAGAAATCCCTGAGACGGAAATCAGGGATAGGAGAGTTTACTGGCCTTTGCACAATAAATTATTATGTCTCAGTCTGGTGAATTTGGTCAATTAGAGAACCTGAGGCCTCAGTTTCCTCACCTGGGAAACAAAAGCAGCGGTCAGTCAATGGTTCTGGAACTTTGGTATGTAGCAGATTTACCTGGAGACACAAACTCACTCACTAGTTTCTGATGAAGTAGGTTTGGGGAGGCCCAAGAATCTGCTTTGCAATATGTTCCCAGGCCATGCTAATGCTGCAAATATAGAGACCACACTCTGAGAATATCCGGGGTAGACAGTGTGTGTGGTTTCCTTCACACTTACATGCTATGAGCATAACGAGGCCCAATAATCTCTGTAGTTTTCCTGCTGGAAAAGAAATTCTGCAAAAGCCATTTATCTGCCTGGAAGATATTTGTGTGCAGGAAATTTCTGAGGGATGTTTAAGGGTGTCATTTAATGGCAGCTATTGTGTCTGTTTATGTATGTCAGAGATGCATAAATTTGAGTCGAACTTTAGAAGGTTTGTCTATGGCAAGTCATTTAGAATAAATATTCACCTGAATGAAATTGTAGGAAAGTAATCCCTGAGATCAAACTCCTGTTAAAGTAGCAAACATTTTCTTTTGTAAGACAAAATAGTGTTATTGCTAATAATAATTACAGTGTACATTTATCTGAATCTAAATATTTAATTTAACTATCTGAAAAGTGTCATAAAAATAAACTCAGTATTTTACTCAACAATTCTATGAGGTTGGCTAAGTAGCAAATAATGCGATGCATGTTTTTTTCTGGCACTACTTAAGGACAGATTTGTTTTAGGTATCATTATAATCAAGGATGTAATGAGCTCCTATTTTGCTTCCTGCTATCTCCTGTGGTCTTTTCAATTTATCAAAGAAATATATGGCTTGGATTATTCATGTTTGGAAAAATTTTATTTTGTCACTTTTATAATGCAATATTCATGCAATCACTTTTATGATACATAAAGTACAAATGATGCTTTTTCTTTTCTTTTCCTTTTAAAATTTTATTGGATTATAGTTGATTTACAATGTTGTGTTAGTTTCAGGTGTACAGCAAAGTGATACAGTTATATGTATATATATATATTCATTCCTTTTCAGATTCTTTTCTCATATAGGTTATCACAGAATATTGAGTATAGTTCCCTGTACTATATAGTAGGTCTTTGTTGGTTATCTATTTTATATATAGTAGTGTGTGTATGTTAATCCCAAGCTCCTGATTTATCCCTTCACCCCATGTTTCCCTTTCAGTAACCATAAGTTTGTTTTTAATATCTGTAAGTCTGTGTTTGTTTTGTAAATAAGTTCATTTGTATCATTTTTAAAAATTAGATTCCACGTATGAGTGATATTATATGATATTTATCTTTCTCTTCTGACTTACTTCACTTAGTATGTTAATCTCTAAGTCCATCCATGCTGCTGCAGATTGCATTATTTCATTCTTTTTATGGTTGAGTAATATTCCATTGTATACATGTACCACATCTTCTTTATCCATTCCTCTGTTGATGGACATCTAGGTTGCTTCCATATCTTGGCTATTGTAACTAGTGCTGCAGTGAACACTAGGGTGCATGTGTCTTTTCAAACTATGGTTTTATCTAGATATATGCCCAGGAGTGGGATTGCTGGATCATATGGTAGTTCTATTTTTAGTTTTTTAAGGAACCTCCATACTGTTCTCCATAGTGGCTGTACCAATTTACATTCCCACCAACAGTGTAGGAGGGTTCCCTTTTCTCCACACCCTCTCCAGGATTTATTTTTCATAGATTTTTTGATTATGGCCCTTCTGACAAGTTTGAGGTGATATTGCATTGTAGTTTTGGTTTGCATTTCTTTGGTAATTAGTGATGTTGAGTATCTTTTCATGTGCTTTTTGGCCATCTGTATGTCTTCTTTGGAGAAATGTCTATTTAGAATCTTCTGCCCATTTTTTGATTGGGTTGTTTGTTTTTTTGACATAGAGCTGCATGAGCTGTTTGTAAATTTTGGAGATTAATCCCTTGTCAGTTGCATTGTTTGCAAATATTTTCTCCCATTCTGAGGGTTGTCTTTTTGTTTTGTTTATGGTTTCCTTTGCTGTGCAAAAGCCTTTAAGTTTAAGCCATTTGTTTATTTTTGTTTTTATTTTCATTACTCTAGGAGGTAGATTGAAAAAGATCTTGCTGAGATTTATGTTTTAACTTATCTGGTGACTTCCAGTGTAGCAGTGAGAGCTTGTGCTCAAAACAGACAGACCGAGGGTCTAGTCAAAATTCCTTCCTAATTATTAGCTGTGACCCTCTTGCCGTGCATTAATTTTTATACCTGGGAAATAGGACTAATGATAATCTACCTTGCAAAATTTCTTTGACAGTTAAATGGGATAATGCTCATCATTCCTGCTAGATAAAATTAGTTCATTAAATGTTAGCTATGATAATATCTACCCTGTTTGAGGAACTTTACATACTTTTTCTCTTTTTACAAGAAATATTAAAATAATCATTTTAATACCTATATAAGGAAGAACACAAAATCATAAAGCATCATTTATTCCTTACCTTTGTATCAGAATTTGGGTCACAAATCTGATCTCTAGTTAGAAATAAGTAAATATAGTCCATCATGAAGTCAGACATTCCATCTTTCCTTACTTCCTTTATTTATCCATTCAAATAATAAAAATCTTTATCTTCTATTTGCTATGTCCTGGAGACACATCTTTAAGGCACTTACTTTCTAGTAAGGAGACATAAGTAAAGAAACAAATGATTAAAACTCAGTTAATTAGATACTATCATTGACCAAACTTCTGTGAATCCAGAAGAGGGAATACATATTCTGTCTGATTATCAAAAAATACTTTTGCCAGGTGACCAAAATGAGGCTGAGGAAAGAACAATTTTTCAAGTAATAAATGCTTTAAAAGCCATTGAAGATGTGGTAGAGTTTGCTATGTTAAAGAAACTGTAAGTCAATGAGTAGATAGGGAAGGGTATTGGAGGAGGAAAAGTGCAGATGTGAAAGATGATACTAGATATTCAGGGGCCAATATATGAAGGTTCTTATAAGAATTATATATAAGAATTATGTATTATATATAATTATATAATGATTATATATATATAATATATATTATATATAATTATATATTATATATATTATATATTATATATTATATATAATATATATAATATATAATTCTTATATATAATTAGATATATAATTATATATAATATATATTATATATAACATAATTAGAATAAGAATATATATTCTTATATATATATGTTCTTATATAATAATAAATATAAATAAGAATAAAAGATAAAGAATATAAAATAAATATTAATAAGAATAAAAGAATAAGTAGAATTCAGACTTTGTCTTGAGAGTGATAGGAGAGTGAAGAATTTTAAGAAAAGTAATGACATGACCAGATGTGTGTTTAACAAAAATGTGGAGAAAAAATCCAACCTAATCCATGTGCTCAAAACAACAATCAGCTAAGTGTATGACCTTTAATATTTCCAAAGAGACAATATCTTCAGCAGACTTTTTTTTTTTTGCTAAAAGTTAAAGAAGTTTCTCTTTTCAGTTGTGAAAAGGAATGATAATTCTGTCAGAATATCAAGAGTAAGTCTCTTCCTTTTAAAATGTTAAAGTGGTGCTATTGTTCTGTGGCCGTTTGGAAATTTTAAATGTGTCAGATATCTGCTGAAAAAAAAGGAGTAAATTGTTGACTATTATGTCAAATGCTGTGAAATTCTTTTGTAGACAAAGACTTTTTTCATGAAAGAGTTTATTTGCTGCATGTACTTAATGCTCGCTTGAAATCATAATGGTCGTTTACGGCATTAGATTTTGTTCCCTGGGAAGGATTATGATATTGTAAATAAAATATTATAATTTTGAGTAAAGAAGAATGGATGAAGTCTTAAAAATGCAGATTATATTTTAATGCAAATATCTTTAGTTTTAAAATACTATATAAGTATTTGTCCATTAAAAGTGCTATATAAGTAGCTATGTCTAAATTGAACGAATTTTCAAATTTTCACTAGGCATATGAAACTCTTAATAAGTGTCAACTTCTCTCATTTGAAAAACTTAAAAAAGATACCTTAAAAGATTTGAAATACCAATTTTTGTTTTATGAAAATGACTTTTATAGATTTATCATCTTAAAAGTTAAAATTATATTAACACCTCGATCTCAAAATTATTATTAACAAATCTATGAAAAATAAATTTAAAAAGGCCTTTTGGTGGGTGGGTGTGATGTGTAAGCCAAACAAGAAATTTTTGCTTATTTGTCTCCTGAAATGATTGGGAGCCCAGAAACTGTACAGTGATATTTAGGAAGTTTTGTTTGAGAAAACACTTTTTTTGTGTGTCCTGAGGTACGTTCTTTTGGGTATTTTTCAATCCTTTTCTACACAAAACCACAGGGTCTCAGGTCTATTTTAACTTGAGAATGGAATGCTACATTACTTTAATGTACGTGATAGAGATAATTTGCCACGTACTCTTTCCTTACAGGAAATTACTTTCAGTGCCTTCTGCAAGTTGAGGTAAATTGGAGCCCTGAATATTTTAGGATGACTGTAGGGGCAAAAAATGCAAGAAGATGCAATGGGATTTTTATCATATCTTTAGACACCAATTTTATAGTCAGAGGCAAAAACATCACGGCTCTGAATGTGAAATTGCTTTCTTTCTTTTATGTCAAGACTATTCCTAGTGAAATAAAGTGCTCATCTAATAATACTTTGATCTGTTAATAAAGCCTGATAATTTTGTTATGCTATAGAACCATTTAATTATCAGCTATTTTAACTTGGGTAAACCAGTACATTATCAGAGATGCTTTAGTTGTAATTTATAAGATATCAAGTAACATCTGGCATTTTAGAATTATTCTTCTAGGTCTGTACAACCACAGACTGCCCACACCTATAACAAATCAGAAAGACTCCAGAGACATGGTGAGGGTGGATTATGTAATCAGAAGACAAAAGTTCATGGCCTGTTTTGGCACTTATTAGAGGATGAGTATGGGCTTGTCTCTAATTTTTTTGCTATGCATTTTGTTTATCTTAAAAGCTGAAATAATGATGAAATTCTGAGTCATTTTTGAGGATAAAGTTGGGTCATTTATGTGAAATGCTCTGTAAACTCTAGGACCCTACATAAATGTAAGGTACTATTATAATTATCACTTTGTTATTACTGCCACAATCCATTTTCTTTAAGCCGTTATCACCAAGGACGAAAATTTTTATGTAAGGTCTGGTTGTCCAGCCCTACTGGTTCAGATACTTTGGAGTTAGTCTTACAGAATTATTGGTTTTGTCTGATAAACCATCCAGGCTTAGGAATCAGATAATTAAAAACATCATTGTCTGAGGAACTGAGTTAAGTATGCATTAGTTTTGTATTGTCACATGACAAAATCTGTGTTAGTTGTCTATTTCTGTACTACAAATTAACCCCAAATTTAACAACTTAAAATAACAAACATTTATTATCTTACAGTTTCTGTGGATCTGGAATATTATGAGGGAAGCTTAGCTGTGTGCCTCTGGCTCAACGTCTCTCATTAGGTTGTAGTCAAGCTGTTGACTGAGGCAGTGGTCTCAGTTTAAGGCTGAACTGGAAGAGAATAATCTGCTTTCAAGATTACTCACATGTTTATTGGCAGGTCTTGCTCCCGCGACAGGCAATTTGGGAGAGAGAGAGAAGGAGAAAAGGAGAGAGACAGGGAAAGAGACAGACACAAAGACAGAGGGACAAAGAGAGAGACAGAGACAGAGACAGAGAGAGCACCAATCCAAGATGGGAGCCACAGTTGTTTTATAATCTAATCTTGTCAGTGACAGTCCATCACTTCTACCATATTCCATTAATTAGAAAAAAATCATTAAGTCCAGCCCATAGTCAAGGGGATTACACCAGGGTATGAAAAAGCAGGTACTATTAGAGACCATCTAAGTGGATGCCTGCCATAATTTGTCCTCTGGCCCCCAAACTCATGCCCTTCCCACATGCAAAATACACACCCCTCCCCCTCCCAAGGCCTGTCTCATTCTATTATCCTGGTTGAAAATCCAGCATTTTGTCTCTAAACCAGGACCAGGTATAAATGACGTTCCTTGGTTCAGTTCCTTAAGTATGGCTCCCTGAGTACAGTTCATCCTGATCTATAGACCTGTGAAACAAAACTCACAAGTTATCTTCCCCCACACCTGTGATATAATGGTGGGACAGGCTTTAGACATCATATAATCGCTTTAGATATTGTCGCTCAAAAAGGATGAAATAGGAGCCTCCAAGGAGTCTCTAGTCCATAAAAATTCTGAAATCCAACCAGGCAAATATTGGAAGTTCTTCCATTAGGCCTCAAAGCTTAGGAATAATTTTCCCTGGTTCCCAGCTACAGATTCTGGGCTCTTGTTTCCACCTCCATATTTCACTTTTCATAAAAGGCAGCATATATGTGTAGTTGAGCATCTCTCCCAGGCTACTTCCTGTTAGTAAAATTCTGGGGATCCGAAGGCTTCTCCTGGTTCTATATTGTCTCTGTTCTCCTCAGGCCAAACCAGTGATATTGCTGCAAAAAATAGTTATTAAGAACTTTGTAAGTCTTCTCTATATGTTCATGGGGTTCATTTCATTCCACAAAAACTGCACAAGTGTCTTCAAGATAATGCTTTCTCGCCCTTGGGCCCCTGCTGAATGCTGAGGGATAGAGCCCTGAAGCTTCACAGAAACCACTCCTTGATTTGTGAGAGCTTCATGACAGACTCTTAGTCTGTTTTCACTTATATATACAGTTCAAGATGGTCAAACTAAGCTATATGATTTAGAGAGTCCCACAGAAATACTATAACCATACAGAAAACAAAGGCGCAAATAACAAAAATGTTAGAATAGTAGCTACTCTGGGGAAGAGGGAGAGGGATGTGGAAAGAAGCATAAGAGGGGCTTCAAAGTTGTCTTTAATCTTTTATATACTATGCTGGGGATAGATACACTGGTGTTTGTTTTACAGTTTTTATTAAGATGGATATAAATACATATATATACATGTACATGATATACTCTTTTGTCTACATGACTCATACAAAAGAGCAAAAAAGAAAAATTGTAGTCACTAAAATGCAGTTAAGTTTTCTGAAACCCAAAAAAGGCATAGGAGGATTGCATTTTAAAAGTGAAGTAGAACGAAGGTCTAGGGTGAAGTTGTAATACCATTAAAAGCTTGAACTGTATACAGGTGTTAGGTGATCGAACTGAGTTAAATTAATATGCTTTGACTTTGGCATGTTTTATTAGCTATTTAATAATTTTAAAAAAATCAAAACATTCCAGGAGAGCAACATTAAACATAATATTGCCATTTATCATATCCAAAGTAGCAGTTTTCTCATTCTATTCATTTTTGTGTTCTATTTCTGCTTTGTGAAGCCCAAGAAAAAAGAGAGTTTGTGAGAAAGAATCAAACTTCTTTTATTGCAGTATTATGAGAAAATAACTTTCTCAAAGGCAACTATTTTGAATCAATGGTGAGGTTCTACAGACTTAATAAGAGAAAGAGGGGGAGAGGTTTGCTGTTTTCTATGTTCAGATGGAGAACTTGGTCAGATGGTGATATTAAAAAGATGGGAAGTGATATATGTATAGTCAAAGTTTTCTTCCTAAAACATAGTTCTGATTTGTCACTCTTTTGATTAAAATTCCTCAATTGTTTGGTGGCTCCTTGTCTGCTTAGGGTAGGAGGGTTGCATCCTTCATGATGTGACACACACTTTCCCCGCATGCCCTAACTCTTGACTTCCCACCCACTTACAGCTCACAGGACTCTGCAAGCCCCCACCTCACTGCTTTCCAGGACTAAACTCTCCCTCTGCTCATGCTCAGGGCATGTTTTTCTCACTGCCTCAAAGCCCTTTCACTGGCTAATGTCTGGTTACTCTTCAGATATGAGGGAGATTAAATACAGAGAGAAAATGTTCTTGCTGTCCCCCCAAGACTGGGAGTAGTTAGATGTTGTCTCTGATGGAATTGTATTTACCTTGCTTTCTAAGTCATTTGTTTCCCAACCTTATCTTTAAATCTCCAGGAAATTTATTTTTATGGCCTCATAGGGCCTTGTACCTGGTAAGCACCTAATAAATGTTTGTTGGGTAAACAGATAGATACATTTGGTGGATGACTGGAATAGTTTGGAGAATATTTTCATAATAAAGGAACAGAAAAATAGACTATTTTATTTTATAAAATAGTTTAGTGGAGTGATTAAGCATATGGGTTCTGGAAACTGACTGCCCAGGATGAAACGTTATTTCCATCACTTACTAACTGTAGGTTCTTGGACAATTCTTGCCACAGCTCTCTCATTTGTTAAAGGGGAATCTAGAAATAATACTAGCTTTACTGGGTTGTTGGAGTGATTAAATGAAGTAACACATGTTGTGTGCTTCCGATAGTCCTGAGACCTGGTAAGTAACTCAGTACACTTAGTATTGCTCTGGATGGCAGATCATCAAGTTCAGTTAGCACTCATAAGGGCCAACAGAAGGTGGGTCTGGGAAAGAGAAGAGCAGGGAGCCCCCACCTGTGCACTCAGCACTCTCACTTCCTCCTGTGGTACTGAACATACCACATGGACATTTTGTGTACTAGTGTTCATCTCCATTTCATCCTGAATGTCTGGGAGAGAAGGTCCACATCCTTCTTGGGACTGCTGCATTCCCAATGCCAGCACATGGATATTCCTCAACAACTATTTGCAAATGATTGGCAAGCACAATTTGATGAAATTATTTGACAGACTTTTATGGCCTGAGTTCTAACAACCTTGATCTTGAGTAACTGAGGGTCTTAAAAATTACAGACTAAGCTGAAAACTTAGATATTACAACCACCATATTCCTTAACAGCAGTTAATTGTACCTTGAAATTCTCTTACCTTGAAGTCAAGTTTAAATGTCCTTTTTGCCTGTGTGTGTGATTAGGGGTGACATGAGGTAGTATTGGGACCACCAGAGGTGACGGCAATGAAGAGCAGGGGTGAGAACTGAACTTTGGTCCCACTTCCTTGGAATGACAGTGATGTCAGCAGAAGGGGAGCCCAAGGGTTTGGTGGATGGGCCCAGGAGTGCCAGGTATCATGTGGCACACGTAACCATCACAGCCTCCCATTTCATTACCACATTCAAGAGAAACTAAAATATGAGAAAAAAGTGAGTAGGTTTAGGGAGATAAGACAGTGAATTAACACCTCACTATTTGGAAAACATCATATATAACAGCTCAGGACACAAATTTATTTGATAAATGATATCCTCAGGGGATTTTTCAAAAAAAAAGTTTTTCAAAAAAAAAGAAGTTTTCCAATTAGTTTCCTTCAGATGATGTCACTTTCTCTCATAAACACACTGTGGTTTATTTCATATTTCATGTGTAGTTTTGCTACAGATTTAGACAAAGGTGAGTGAACCCAACTTTACTCTCAGGATACATATTTCAAAATGGTGTACTGGTTCTTGGATAGGTAACTTCCATCAGCCAGCCCTCAAAGTGAATAAGAAACACCTTGTTGGCTCTTTGGAACACTAATTCTTTCAGGACATTACATTTCATCTCCAGTACACTAATTGGCAATTTGGGGGCCTGAAGCAGTAATGTGTCTGCTAGAAGAGTTGTTCCCTCACAACTAGGGAGTAGTTTACTAGTAGAATCATAGAATAGCATAGTTTGAAGGAATTTTGAGCAGTCATCAATATAGGCCTTGGCCAGAGGAGCACAGGAGCGACGGGAATATTACATGCAGCTCCAATCCCAGAGGCAGCCCTGTAGCTTTGGCATCATTCTAAATTCACTCCTTTCCTCTGTTTGACCAGGAAGGAAATTCCAGGCCAATTCTGGATGGGAGCTGTCAAGTCATGATTAGGTGAGTGGGCTTTGTGTTGTCTTCTTTAATGTCAACAGACAAGTGGTGTGATCCTGACCTTGTTCATTTTTAGGGAGAACTTTCAGAAGAATTTTGTTCAACCTATTCCTAAAATGCACAAATTTAATACAAAATTTCTTGCCAGAATGGTCACAGGTATTCTTCCTAAATTACTAATGTTATATCTTCAATTAAGTCTTATTTTACTCAGAAATCACTGTAATATATTTATTGCAAATACATTTATGAAGTCAGATGGTCAGAGGTTTGAATCCAGCTCTGTCTACTAGTTCATGGCTTGAGGAAGGTTTTATAGCTTCTTCAAGACTCACTGTCCTCCTTTGTAATGTGGGAAAATAATAACAACTTACCTCAGATCTTGGTTGTGAGGATTAAGTAAGATAATACTTGTCAAGCTTTCACCACAGTTCATGTTAGGTCAGTGTACATTGTTATCGTTATCATTACATCACAGAACAGTCAGGGTTGAAGTTTACTTCATGATATAAAACATTCTTTAAAAAATTAGTAATCTGGTGCTTCCCTGGTGGTGCAGTGGTTAAGTGCCAATGCAGAGGACAGGGGTTCGAGCTCTGGTCCGGGAAGATCCCACATGCCATGGAGTAACTAAGCCCATGTGCCACAACTACTGAGCCTGTGCTCTAGAACCTGCGAGCCACAACTACTGAAGCCTGTGCACCTAGAGCCTCTGCTCAGCAACAAGAGAAGTCACCACAATAAGCCCATGCACTGCAATGAAGAGTAGCCCCCGCTCACCACAACTAGAGAAAGCCCGCACGCAGCAACGAAGACCCAACGCAGCCGAAAATAAAATAAATAAAATGAATTAATTAAAAAAAAATTAGTGGGCCTTCCCTGGTGGCGCAGTGGTTGAGTCCGCTTGCCGATGCAGGGGACACGGGTTCGTGCCCTGGTCCGGGAAGATCCCACATGCCGCCCATGACCCATGGCCACTGAGCCTGCACGTCCAGAGCCTGTGCTCCGCAGTGGGAGAGGCCACAACAGTGAGAGGCCAGCGTACCGCAAAAAAAAAAAAAAAAAAAAAAATTAGTAATGTAAAGAAAGTCTAAGGGAAGTGTTCTAAAACAGGTGATACTTTTATTACAAATTGTTCTAATGTACCATAAAAGTATAATTCAAAAATTTACCCGTTAGTGTTACTTTATGTGCTTAAAACAAAACCATATTTCTTTGAAAGTATCTGTTAATTTTGACTTCCTATGATTTAAACAAACTTTTAACTCAGGACAAATGAGTGCTCTTTTCCAGAGATTGTCATTTATTTGTCTTTCCTTCATGCTAAAAATCCTAAGTCTCAGAATTTCAATACAAGGGTAAGAATACTGGCCTGGTTATTATAAAATTTATAAAAAAATTAAATCCTTATCTATGTTACTTTATAGCTGTGTTCTCTGAGTGAGTGTTTGAGCTCTCTGGATCCTGTTTTCTTCTTTGTAAAATAGAGATAACACTTCATAAAATTAAAAATAAAATAATTGGGTTCAGTTGGTTTAACAAAAAAACTGTTAGGAGCTATTTTAATGTAAAGCAAGTTACTCTTCTGAAGTCCAAATTGCTTCTTGTGGTGAAGATGAAGTGAGGCCCCAGGAGGTTAAAGGGCTGGCTTTGGCAATGTCTGAACATATCCTGGGTCTGCCACACCAGAGCTAATCAAAATGTGCTCTTGTGAATATTTTCTCTGTGAGATGCTCTGTGGGAAAGGATTGTATGGGCAAATAACTTCAGAAATATTGCACATTACAACTACCTCACCCCTTGTAGATTCACAGGTTCATTAATTTATTTAAAAACAAGAATTCCTTCAGTAGAGAAACATTTAACTTTGTATAATAGTGTTTTTCAAACATATTTTACCTTGAAACTCATTGATGTTCCTCAGAAGAAAGGATATGCTAGAGAGGGGCTGATAGCTTGAGGTTGAAGGTGGTCAAATTATTCTGACACTAATTCATGACATTGCTTCTAGCAGAGCTCAGATGCCCATATATAAATTAACCCATAGAAAGAGTTCACTTATGGACTTGGTTTATCCAGGGACTGGTTTTTCTAGTGGGGGTCAGTCATAGAGATAGAGAACACGAGAAGAGAGGCATGAATGAGGAGTAGATGACTCCTCTTTTGAACTTTGTGAGTGTGGGCTATCTCTGAGACAGCCAAGTGAGGATGTATGACCAGAGGTTGGGTGCACACATGTGACTCCCAAGAGAGAGATCTGTGATACAAATATAGTTGGTTTTCACTAACTGATATGTTTAATCAACAAATTTGGATATCAAAGCTTAGAGGGGTAGTAGGTGTAATTGTACAGAAAGAGTGCTTTAGGTTAGAAAAAGAAAGGGATCACAACAGACCCACAAGAATCTTTAGCATTTAAAGTATAGGCAAAGGAAGGGAAAGCATCAATTGCCGATGTTTTAGTGGATAGTTCTACTCTATTTTTTCACATTATTGCTATTGATTACTAATACTTTTTCTCTTAATGAGCAGCAAAATCTCAGGAAAGTTATGATATGTCTGAAATAAAGTTGGTACAGTAGCAGCTTTGGCCGTCCAACACAGGCCTCCTGACTCATGCTGACTTAGCTCTTTTCCAACTACCTTATGTCAACATTCTCTTACGTACATGTCCCTCTCTTAGATTCTTGCCCTCATGGAAGTTACAACCAAGATACTGAATACTATAAATATCAATGCTGTGGTATGGGTTATAAATCCTATAGGAGTTGGAAGAAGGTTATCAATGGGTGTTTCCATCCCTATTATAGAGCCAATAAAATCAGTAAGGGTCTTATCTAAGCTGAGAATAATAGACGTGTTACTCTGAACCATCATAAGAAGTTAGGAGAAGAAATTAGTTTTTTAATAAAGCAAGAGATAATTAATTTCATAGTTTGACAATCTTTTTTTTCTTTGCCTTTTGATTAATTTTAAAATTCATTTTTATAGCACAAATATTGAATTTCAATGTTTGTTTTTTAATTGGAGCTTAGTAGCTTTACAGTGTTGTATTAGTTTCTGCTGTACAGTGAAGTGAATCAGCTATATGTATACATATATCCCTTCCCTCTTGGATCTCCCTCCCACCACACCATCCCACCCATGTTGGTCACCACAGAGCATGGAGCTGAGTTCTCTCTGCTATATAGCAGGTTCCTACTAGCTATCTATTTTACACATGTTAACAGAATAGAAATATAATAGAAAAATGTCTGTAATATACATTATATATGTATACATGTAATATTACAATGCATATATTTACACACATGTATATACATATATGTTTATACAACAGTAATAAAAATAAAATTTGATAGTCAATCTAAGAACCAAACTATGGCTGGATTTTATCTTTATCACCCACATTTACACTGTCAGTGCTTAGGGTTTGGTTTTGACTGTTTCCAAAATAGTTATTTTCCACCCATAATAAAATGGAAATGTTTGGGTTTGCTGCAAAAATGTTGAAGATGTTTATGCTGGACAAAGTGTGTGTCTCTTCAGTAAGAAACATCAGATCTAAAACAGTTGTTTTGGTGTTTTGAACTGTCTCAGACAAAGTGCATGCTGATCTAATTAATACTGCAAAAGACATTTTTTAAAAGGAAAAAATAGCTGGGCTTGTTATTGTACATTGTCATACATTAGTAATAACAAGACAATTAATTTTGAAGAAAAGAAAAATGTATCAGTAATTGTCAGTCCTTGATAAACATTGTGCCAAGCAATTCCAACTATTTAGAGACCAGTCTTTTTTTTTTTAATTTTAAAAAAATTTTTAACATCTTTATTGGAGTAAAATTGCTTTACAATGGTGTGTTAGTTTCTGCTTTATAACAAAGTGAATCAGCTATACATATACATATATCCCCATATCTCTTCCCTCTTGCATCTCCCTCCCTCCCACCCTCTCTATCCCACCCCTCTAGGTGGTCACAAAGCACTGGGCTGATCTCCCTGTGCTATGTGGCTGCTTCCCACTAGCTATCTATTTTACATTTGGTAGTATATATAAGTCCATGCCACTCTCTCACTTTGTCCCAGTTTACCCTTCCTCCTCCCCGTGTCCTCGAGTCCATTCTCTACATCTGCGTAAGTCAGAAGGAGAAAAACAAATACCATATACTAACACATATATATGGAATCTAAAAACAATAAAAAAGCTTCTGAAGAAACTAGGGGCAGGACAGGAATAGAGGCCAGTCTTTAATGTTACTTTGTATTTCCCTTACCCCTTGCATAGTTTTCCTTCAACCAGTGTAAACTTTCTCAGAACACTATAATCCCAATTCCCAACTGTAGCAGTTTCCTATGGCTGTTATAATAAAGTACCATACACTGGATGGATTAAAACAACAGAAATTGATGGTCTCACAGTTTCGGAGGCTTGAAGTCTGAAATAAGGTGTGGTCAGGACCATGTTCTCTCTGATTTCTTTAGGGGGAAGTCTTTCCTTGCCTCTTCTAGCTTCTGGAGTTTGCTGGCAATCCTTGGTGTTCTTGGCTTATAGATGCATTAGTCAGTCATATGGCTATCTTCTCCATGTATCTTAACATTGTTTTCCCTCTGTTGTGTATGTCTGTGTGTCCAAATTTCTCCTTTTTTATTAGGACACCAGTAATATTAGGGCTCATTCTAACAACCTCATTTTAATTTGATTTCCTCTGTTGACAGCCTAGTTCCAAATAAGCTCATATTCTGTGGTACTGGGACTTTGGGCTTAAACGTATCTCTTTTGGGGGAGACATAATTCAACCCATGACACCAATTTTAAAAATTTTGCCTATACACAAAAACAGACATATAGAACAATGGAACAGAATAGAGAGCCAAGAAATAAACCCACACACCTACAGTTAATTAATCTTTGACAAAGTAGGCAAAAATATGCAATGGAGTAAAGACAGTCTCTTCAGTAAGTGGTATTGGGAAAGCTGAGCAGCCTTATGAAAATCAATGAAGTTAGAACACTGCTTCACACCATATACAAAAATAAACTCAAAATGGTTTAAAGACTTAAATATAAGACATGACACCATAAAACTCCTAGAGGAGAACTCAGGCAAAATATTCTTAGCAGATTTTTCTTATATCAGTCTTCCAAGGCAAAAGAATTGAAAGAAAAAGTAAACAAATGGATCTAACCCAATTTATAAGCTTTTGCATAGCAAAGGAAACCATAAACAAAATGAAAAGACAACCTACTAACTGGGTGAAAATATTTGTAAACTATGAGACTAACAAAGGATCAATTTCCAAAATATACAAACAGTTCATACAACTCAGTATCAAAAAAACAAACAACCTAATCAAAAAATGAGCAGAAGATCTAAACAGACATTTCTCTGAAGAAGATATACAGATAGCCAACAGGCACATGAAAAGATGCTCCACATTGCTAATTATTAGAGAAATGCAAATTAAAACTACTATGAGGTACCACCTCACACTGGTCAGAATGGTTAACATCAAAAAGTCTACAAATAATAAATTCTGGAGAGGCTGTGGAGAAAAGGAAACCCTCCTACACTGTTGCTGAGAATGTAAATTGGTGCAGCCTCTATGGAAAACAGTATGGAGTTTCCTTAAAAAACTAAAAGTAGAGTTACTATATGATTCAGCAATCCCACTCCTGAGCATATATCTGGAAAACTCTAATTCAAAAAGATACATGCACCCCGATGTTCATAGCAGCACTATTCACAATAGCCAAGACATGGAAACAACCTAAATGTCCACTGATAGATGAATGTATAAAGAAGATATGATATGATATATATATATATATACAATGGAATATTACTCAGTCATAATAAAATATGAAATAATGCCATTTGAGGCAACATGGACGGACCTAGAGATTATCACGTTAAGTGAAGTAAGCCAGACAGAGAAAGACAAATATTATATAATCACTTGTGTGTGGAATCTAAAAATTAGTACAAATGAACTAATTTACAAAATAGAAACAGACTTTAGACATAGAAAACAAACTTATGGTTGCCAAAGTGGAAAGAGGGGGGAGGAGGGATAAATTAGTAGTGTGGCATTAACATATACACACTACTGTATATAAAATAGATAAACAAAAAGGATTTACTGTAAAGCACAGGGAACTATATTCAATATCTTGTAATAACTTATACTGGAAAAGAATCAGAAAAAAAGTATGTATAACTGAATCACTTTTCTGTATACCAGAAACTAACACAATATTGTAAATCAACTATACTTCAATAAAAAAATTTTGCCTATAGAGGTAATGGGATCCTTTTCCTCTGCTTCCCAGATCCTCCTCCTAACTGAAGAAAGTCTGGCACATTACCTGACTTTCCCACTTAGCTGCTCTGTCATTCCAATAAGGAACAAAGTAGAAACTTTCTTTAGCTTTTTCATGTGAGTTGTTACCTCCTTGTTGGGATAGTGATTGTCATCTTTGAATATTGGAACACTCTCAGGAGCTTTTGTAATCATTCTAGGTTGCAATCTGGGCATAAATTTTTTTAAATGTTTCCAGGTGATTCTAATATGCAAATAAGGCTGAAAGTCTCTACATTAAAAATAGTCTTGAATTTATATTTTATTGACTTCATATTCTTTAGATACTTTGCTTAAGGTTACTATTTCGTCTTATAGGTTTTTCCTCTTACATTCTAGAGCCTTATGAAATGCTACAGCATACGTGTTTTAGTGCATGAGTACTAGTGAAAAGCCCTAGATAGATAACACAGGGAAGAAAAGATAATCTGATATGCAAGAAAAATCACATTGGCTATGGGAGAAATGTTTATGTTCTAGTTACAAGGAGGCCAAAACCAATTAACCATTTGCCTATTGGCTTTAGAAGTGGGTTTCCTTGAGTCAAAGAGAAAGACAAATACATAAAATCAGGCCCTGAAGGGTATAGAGATGTTGGAGATCAACAGGCCTAGGTATGGTCCCATGAATCTGGTAATGAGAAGAGAAAATACAAAAGAAACACACATGTCCCTTTATAGTAAAATGTGAACAGAGGCTAAGAGGGTTATTCTTTTTAAAAATGAGTATGTTTTAAATTTATCTTGGCTTAGAGAATAAGAGCACTAAAACAGACATTTGGGAAATAAATCAGCTTATTATGTCTAAGGGATTTACTGGAGTAACACTCTATGCACTGTTTTCCATGTTTGCTCCCAACATTTATTTCCTCCTTTGAATGGGAGTGTGTGTGTGTGTGTGTGTGTGTGTGTGTGTGTATGTGTGTGTGTTTCAACACCCTAAAGCTATCATTGGCCATATTCCAACACTGTCTTAATTTACCCTCCTTTTCTACACAATTGAAAAGAGTAAATAAAATATATTGGACCAAATAATATCATTATTTTGAAATATTTGCCCAAGGCTATGTGCATTATATTCTGTATTTAAACAATGATTTAGGAGAAGGCAGCTCTGAAAATGTAGGGTCACAGCAGGACAGAAACCCATCTCAGAACAATGGTTGAAGCATAGTTTTACTTGATTGATGAACTAGAATATTGGTGAAGATTTTCTAACACTTTTTAACACTTCTACCCCATGGTATATAACATATTTATGTCAATTATAGTCATAATTCCCAAAACTATTGGGTTATTTAAAAATAACACTGTAGACATTGAAGTTATGATTTATTTAAAGAAGTCCTTTGCACAATAAAGTTTATTTAGTTAGGTTAGTTCTGAATTATTTTTAAGATAATTTTATTGCAAAGGAGAATGCATTGGAAAGTCTTCTGATTAAACTACAGACAAAAAATAAGATAGCAGATAACTTCCAGGAAGAGGTATATTAATAAAATGCTGGAAAACCTCTGAAGAACTATATTCTCTAGAGGGATATGACCATATACTAGACATATTAGCCTTTAAAGTCACTTTTTACAAAAGTTTAAATAGAGATCTATTAGAAAGGCTGTTTTGAACTCTGGAATTCAAATACAACCTTTTGTATTGTTAAACCTTCTTGAAGTACAAAGAGACAGGAATAAAGAGAAAATTATTTCATCTTAAATTTAGCCCTGTGTATTTTTTCTTTTTAACTCACCTGCCTTTTATGTATACTGCCTATGAACTATTATAGATAATACAAAATAACTGTTTGAAATAATCCTTATGTATAGGAGTCTGTAGTATATATGAAGTGACTTTATATGTAAAATATCATTTTTAGGAAAATACTGCAGAGAAAGCATGCCATTAATCTTGAAGTAAGAATGTTAACTCCATGACAGCAGGAATCATGTTTACCTTATTTCTATATCTGAAACACTTAACATAGTGCCTTGTGCATTGTGGGTATTTAATAAATATTTCTGGAGTATCTGGAAGGAAATGGGCAGGCAAAATTGGGATGAGGAGATTTTAGATGTCTTGGGAAGGAGGACTGCAATTTGAATTGGAATGAACTGGAAAACCAGCTAAAAGCAAACTGGAAAAACTGAAAATTGAAGTGAACCTTGAAGAATACATAAGATTGGGACCAAAAAAAGTGGAATGTGTATGGGTATGTATATATGGGGGTGCATGTATGCTGATATGTGTGCATAGAAACAATATGAAAAAAAATCAAAATCGCAGGTATGGACATGCTATTGAAGGAAATAACCATGCATCTGTGGAAGATCTTTTGGAAGTTAAATAGGAAATAAAGCTGAATAGGATGGGTGAAACCAATCTATCAGAAAGTCTTGTTCTTCTCCTTTAGACATTTGAGCTTTGCACTAAAATCAGTGAAGACACCCTCTCCCAGACAAATATAGGTATGACCTACCATTATCAGTTTTATGAAGAAATATTTATACTATTAACATATTTGAAATTTGGATTGCCCATGAACAGATGATATTGTAAGAGAAAGTTTGGCAAATATACTTACACTTTTCTCTGCCTTAATTATGTAAGTTCATAGTCTCAGTTTTTTCCCAATGTCATAGTTGTAGTTAGTATTTTATTGTATATATCATCCAATAAGTAGAAATATGACACTTTCGTTTTTCTTCCTTAAGATTTTTTACATTTTAAGTCAATTTTCCAGACTCTACTAGACTAGTCTTTTTTATTCTGCCCAGAAGATTAAAAATCCTGAGGTGAGTGTTTTTTTTTCTTTTTCTTTTTTTTTGTCATCCTGCATTATCTGTAATGTTAAACAATTCATTACTTCAGGGATATTACTTATTTTCTGGTAAAGAAACATTCATCCACCCTGAATTATTTATTGAGTGTTACTAGACATTTTTTCTAGGTCCTGGAGACACAGTCACTGATAAAAATCACAGTCACTGACAAAATTTCAGCCCTTTGGGATCTTACATTTCAGTGAAAAGACAATAACAAATATTTTCAAAGTTAATGATAGATGCATAGAGGAAATTAAATAGTTAAGGATGTTATTGAAATTTTAAATAAGGTGATCAGGATAAGCATAAGTAAAAAGCTGAAAGGAATTAAAGGAATGAAGTCTGTGGATATTTAGAGGAAGAATATTTGAGGGATAAACCTCAGCAAAGGGAAGACCCTCAAGCAGAACCATACTTGATGTGCTCCCAGAAGAGCAAGGAGATACATTTGTGAGAAAAGTAAGAAATAATTTTGGAAAGAATTGTGGGAAGGTAAACCATGTGAGAACTTTTAGCCATTGTAAAGAATTTGGCTTTAATTTGAAATGAATTGGGAAGTCATTGGGTAGTTTTGAGCAAAGCAATGACATGATTTGTCTTGAATTTTACCAGGAATGTTTCTGCTTCCTTGTTGAGAAAGGATTGTGCAGGTGTAAAGGTAGAAGAAGGGACACCAGCTAGGAGGGTAATGTAATGATCTAGGAAAAAAGGATGGTGCTTGGACTAGATTGGCAGTGAAGGTGGTGAGAATTGGTTACATTCTGGATAGATTTCAAAGGTGGAGTCATTGGATTTGATGGACTAAAATCAATGGAACAGAAAAAGAGAAGAGCCAAAGATGATTAAGATTTCTGCCCCAAACAACTGAAAGAATTGAACTGTCATTAATTAAAGTGGGAAAGGCGGAGGGAGAGGCAGTTTTGTAGGGAAGATCAAAAGCTTATTTTTGGATCTATTAAATCTGAGATGCTGTTAAACTAATTTAGATGGAATTAGTTAAATAGAAATTTGCAGAGTACGTACCAGAGATACAAATTTGGCTGTGCCAGTATGGCGATGAGATTAAACCATAAGGTTGGATAAAATCACCCAAGGAGTAGAGTATTAGAAAACAAAAGAGAAGAGGCTCAAGGACTGACTTTCAAGGACCTCTAACTTTGAGAATTAGAGAAAATGAGAAGAAGCTACAAAGGAGAATGAGGATGAGTAGCTTCGAAAATGAAGGAACCTGGAAGCTGATTGTAGAATCACATGTTTTAAGGATGTTAAATACTGCTGCTAGGTCAAGCTAGGTAAGACTGGAGAATCGACCATTGGAATTAGAACGGGGAAATCATTGTGGTAGAGTGATGGGGGCCAGAAGTATGACTGCAGTAGGTTAAAGAGAGAAGAGGAAGAGATGAATTGAAGACAGTGAGTATGAACAACTTTTACAAGGAAATTATTGGCTAATTTCTGATTATAATATGTGAATCATAAGTATAAAACATTAATAAAAATTAGTTACTAATATTTTTTAATATACTGCAATGTTTACCTTCAAATGAATGTTATAACCTACAAAGTAATCATTTTAGACGGCCTTACTTCCTTCCCAAGGACTCTTGGATTATCGATTAAAATAATTTTGAAAAAAAAATTTTTGCATTCCTAGAACAAAAGAATATTTGAAATGTCCTTGCTTGGCACCTGCAATAAACACTGTGCTTTCTTTCACCACACACACACACACACACACACACACACACAAAAATATTTGAAATAGAAAGTACCTGAGAGACATCTCTACAAGCTCATTCTGTCACATTTTCCCCTCTACTCTCTGATTCCTATTTACGTGGCACCTATAATTATTGAGGAAGCATTCAGGAGCTCAGATAATTAAAAAAAATAATATCTTAATGCAGATGAGTGAATAAAAGGCGATTTTGAGTGTCTTAATTCCCAGTTCTCATCTTTACCAAATGCTTCATAGAATGTGGATATTAACATATTGGAGGCCACAAAAGAATTTTCTAGATTTCCAGTCCACAAATAATGACCAAAATGAATACTTAGAAATGTGGTGGCAGTCAGCCTTTCAGTACCACCCTGTTCTCAGATTTCCAAGAACCACAAAGGGAAGGTTAGGAGAAGGGACTCAAAATATCCACAGACATTTTAGCACTGTATAGATAGAAACTGGTGACAGAAAATGGTTAAGAAAATATAAAATATTTTAATGTATTTAACACAACTATATGTAAACAAAATTACAGATGATTTTTCTCATAAGATTCTCTAATTTTAATATATACAAAATTAATATCCTTTTGTCAAACATTAAATTGCATTATATGGCATGGATTTAAATTAAGAAACATGCTAATAAAATAACATTTGTAAAATGAATATATGCTTCCTGTAATTTCCATTTTCACATCACTCACTCATTCTATTTTAGAATAGAACATATTATCTATCCTTTGATTTTACTAATTCGTATATATAGATGTTCTGAATTATAATATGAATTTTGAAACTAAATTGGGATTTGCTAAAAATAACATTTTAATATCTTTTACAGTTCCTCAAGCATCTGTCAGATGCCTTGTTATACACAGATTTTATGTCAGATCCATCTATAACATTGTTTTTGATTGACATGAAAGATTTTTATACTTGAGATCATTTTATTACTATATGTATGTATTTTGAAAGTCTGGGATTAAATAAATAGTTCTACATTTGGTATTAATATTCTTCACACTTTTTACAGTAGTTGAGGACTAATGTTGCATATAATTTAAGAACTTGCTTAATATGTTTTGCAATTTTACTTAGTGTTTTACCATAGATCTGAGATCTTTAGGCAGATTCTAGCTAATACCTCTTTCTAGAGACTCCTCAAAGCCATGGGAAGAGAAAGAGAAATTCTTCCAATTATTACAGGACACTTGAAAACAGTCTAACTGGAGAGGTAATGGTAGAATAGGATTTCTTGATATTTGGTTAAGGGTTAAAAATAGCTAGAAGACTTTACTCTGGCCATAATGCAGCAGCTTGTACCAGATTTGCCCTTCTACCTGTAACTAAAGACTAAACACAATGATCCAACTGTTTTCAAGATCTTTGAGATAAGGGGAAAACAGGAGACAAGTCTACGTTTGCAAAGACTGATTGGGGCACATTCTCTACTGCAGCACAGGAAGATGAAGTCCAGGCAAAGCATGGTGACCTCATTGAATGGAGGAGGCAGATGTTAGAGTTTAGGGCTGCTGAAGTGGCTGGTATTTGTAAGGCAGGGTGCTAGAAAGGAGGGAGCTGTACAGAGGGGAGAATCAGAAGTCTATGTGGGGCTTGCTGTCAGCTCTTGGCCAAAGGCAGGGGTGTCACATACAGGGTAGGTCTCCATGTGTCCTAACCAGCAGTAGCTGCTGGTGACCTGAGAGCAGAACTGAGATATCAGAGGTTGCTGGGGTTTCAAACTATGGAAAGACCTTCCAGAGCTCCACAGGCATTTAGTTGAGACCCCAGAGATGCCAACCCTTTGGAGAAAGGACAACCCACTACTGTATGGATAGGACTAAGGACAAACCTGTGATAGTTTCAAAGCAGAAAACCAAGTCTAACATGATTGAAAAAAGCTGCCAGTAATTTAACTACTGCCAACAACAATCTCACAGCCTTTAAAAGAGTCAACATCATCCATATTCCTTACAATATTCAACATATAATAAAAAAATAACCTGACATGCTTAGAAAATTCAATTAAAAGAAAAACTCAATTGAAAATGGGCAAAACACTCGAACACTTTACAAAAGAATATGCTTGAATTGCCCATCAGCACTTTAAAATATACTTAACGTAATTAGTCATTAGGAAAATGCAAAATAAAATCATGATTAAACACTATTTTATACCACTTAGAATGTCTAACATTAAAAAGACTGAAAATGTCAAATTGTAGGAAACTGGATTGTTCATATATTGTTAGTGGGAATGCAAAGTGGTATAACTGTTCTTATTGGAGAATTGCTGTGCAGTTTCTTATGAAGTTAATCATTCATCTATTCTATAACACAGCAATTCTACATAAATGTCCAGGAGAAATGGAAATGTATCTCCAAACAAGTATTGATACACAGATGTTTGTAAAAGCTTTAGCTCAGTAGCTAAAATCTGTAAAAACCCCAAAACATTTATTAACTGGAGAATAAATTGGTATATTGAAAAAATGGAATACTACTTTAAAAAATGAACACAAAACCATGGGTGAGACTCAAAAACAGTATTAGGTAAGTCTGTTTCCATCCATGAGGGAGTAAGAGGCTACAGAGCCACAGGGTAAACAACTAGAAAGAGCTCTTTTCATATTGTGGTATGAGACCATGATCCCTGGGAGAAGGGATATGAAAAATTTAATCCCTCCAAATTGACACAGCTTTCTGCCTGGAGAAAATTTTCATTCTGTGGTGCAGGGAGTGAAGAACCAAACTGAGCTTGGCAATTTTGCTGAGTTGAGGAGATAAAGTTCAGAATCTGCAGAAGTCAAGATGGCTAAAATTTGTGGGGTCAGGTACTCGACAAAAGGGAGCTACAGAAAGAAAGGGGTCTAGAAATCTGTAAAGGTGTCCCCTTAATGTTTGACTGAATATGCATGCTTAGGATAATGCTCCAGGGCCAGGAAAAGAGCAACTTCCAGAAAAGAATAATTTCTGGATGAGGGAGGCATATAAACTGAGCAATTTCACAGAATGGGATTTAGAGTAGATTAGACTCTGCAAATGAAAAGGTTTGTGAAGAAGTCTGTCAACCTAGAATTGTAAACCCCAAGGAGTATTTTTCAAAGATGAAAGTGAACTATAAATTTTTTTCAAAGAAAAATAAAGCTGAGAGAATTCACTGGCAGCCGACTATACTACAAGAAATGTTTGTTTGTTTTTTAAGTTCTTCAAGCAGAAGGAAAATAATACCAGATAGAAAGTTGAATCTACACAAAGACCAAAAGAGAATGGAAATAGTAAATATGTAGATAGGATAAATAAAGAGACTTTTGTGTTATTGTAAAAATGTCTTAAAAGATAATTGACAGTTAAAAGCATAAATAATAATGTAAACAGTGTTGGGTTTTTAGTATTCATCTTCATTAATTTTCTCCTGGATGTGCACACATGGTACTCTAACCCAGAGATATAGTTCTTATTAATTACCCCACAGTAAATAATTAGGGTGTTGATGCCCACCCCATTTTGTCCCAGGCAAGACATGATTACCCCAAAGTAACACAATGAAAGTGGTGTCAAATATTCTACAAGAGTAGCTAGACACTGTATGGACGAGGGATGAAGAAAAATGATTTTTCTTTGCTTATAAAAAGGAAAAAAAAATAATTAATGCTCCATTAGGAGATTAGGAAAGTTGGTAGCAACAAATTCTCTGTACAATAGCCTTATGTAGAAGTGTACACTTAAGATCTATGCATTTCACTGCATGCAAATCTTATCTTAACAGAAAGTAGCTAGAAAAGAGAAACAAAACCTTTATTTTATCTTAATTTTCAAGTAATAAGTAATAGGGAGCTTTCTATCTGATGGCTAATAAGGAGAATTTGTGGATTATATAAGAAATTTTTCTTTTACTGGGTAATAAAATACATTATTTATATATTTCACACTTTTATTGTTGGTTCTACCTCCTTGATTGGCATTTTAAATATTTGCAAGGATTATAGTGTCTCTAACAGTATGGAAAATCATAGATCTTGAACATTAGCATGACAAAATAGTCATTGAATATAAAATACAATCACAACAACAAAAGTCAACTTTTTAGTTACTTTGATGAATAATTTTCTATCAAAGCCATTGTGGGAGAGAAGAATGGGGTTTGAAATCTTGGATTTGACCTATGCCTTCATTATTTTCTAGTAGTATGTCACTGGGTGAGTTACTTCTCTAGATCTCATTTTCTTATCAGTAAAACTGAGATTATATTCCTAATCTTATAAAGCTGTTGTGAATAATATGTGAAAGTACAAATACATATAAAGCGGAACAAAAATATGACTAATGCATAAATCAGTTGGAGCCCATTGAGCCATATAATTTGAACTGTTATATACACAGATATTTTTTGAATCTGAGTTTTTCTGTTGAAGTTTAGGCCTTCATCACATCTTCTTTACTGTTTAAATAATTAACTGGTTTCTTTATCTCCAGTCTTCTCCCATGTTCTATCCTCCATCATGCTTTCAGATAGACAAAAAAGTCTGTATATAAAATATGTATTGAAAATAAACAGCTGCAACCATGTCATATTAATAGTAAAACTTTCTTGCCCAGTGGCTTCTCACTAAGCTCTGGAGAAAGCCCCAATTCTCTCCTTCTTGTGGTATATATGAGCTCAATTCTGCCTGTCTACCTTCCTAGCCTTCACTTCCACCATCCCCACCTTTCCATAGAACTGCTTCATGGCATGCTAATTTTTTCCTCTGTGTTTGCCTCCTCTGTTTCTTGTCCACTGGACAAATCCTAAATATGTTTTAACACTCAGAACAAAGGTAATTCCATTGAAGGATTACTTAATCCTCTCTTGATTTGGAGAAAAAGTTAAATATACTTTTATCTATGCCCAGTAAAATATCTTGCACATATCTCTATTAATCACCTAGTATTTTGTATCAAACTTTACTTATCTTCCCCCATGCTGCACTCTGAATATGTGAGTATGAATCTTTATTATATTCTTTTTTCAGTTGCACCTATAGAATGTCACACACATATGTAGCATGTTCTCAGTAAACACTTGATGAATGGGTGGATGAATAGCTAGAAAAGGTATATATCAGATTTTTGTTTCATTTAAGTGGCTTGTGTCTAGTTAAGGGACTAACCTTTTCTGTTCATAACACACTTTTAAAAACACCTTTGAAATAATGAGAAATTTATTTATCAGACCCTTAACTAGAGAAAAATCTTTGAAAGTGTACTGTTTCAAAAGAGGGAGATGTTTGCTGAGACAAGGAAATAAGCAAGATTATTGTTTTCAGTAACTATGTCCTTTCCTTTCCTCAAGATTGTTTTGTCAAAATTATTCAGCTAGATTTTATCTGGAGGCTAATTAGGTAGGTGCCAACAGACCAAGCTCACCTCAGCCATGGCACCCTTTTTCAGAGGGTACAGTAGAAGCCAACTTATCTAGGAAGACAGTCTCTGTTGGACAAATTGCTCTTCTTATTTCATGGTCTTTAAATATACAAAGTTAACTGATTTCTTTAAGGAGGATTTTTGACTCCCCAAAATATCATTAGGCTATGATAATGAAAAACTAAACTTCATTTAAAGCTCCTTGTGACTCCTCAACCTCTTTGGTCTTACTTTTAAAACCTCATACATTTTAAAGTCTAGAAGGAGCTGTAGGCTTAAATTGGGAAAGTCTGACTCAGAGACGGCTAATGTGTGTCTAGAGAGTACACCTTATCTCCCTGTGCCTTTGTCAGACACCCTTGGTGGATCTCAGTACTCTTTCCTTTTGGGTGCAGACTCATATTCAAAATTCTTCAAAACTCACAACTCCAAGCAGCCACCATCGATCTTTCTCCAGTGGAAAAGAGGAGGACATTCTTTTGTCATCCAAATTATAGAGAGCTAATCATTCCTTTCTATAGCATGGAATTATGTAATTTACAGTTTGTAGTCACCAGAGTCATGCTGTGGGCAGCATAGGCTGTACTAAGATTACTGATTCTGGTTCAAGTTTACCTGGTTTCAAATCTAAACTCTGACTAGGTTGTGTGACCTTGAGATAACTTCAACTGCAACATTGGGAATAATAATAACACCTACATCATAGTATTGTTGAGGGAACTTTATAAATTTCTAAATAGAAGGTAATTATTTCTTACAGTAAGCACTGAATAAGTGTTTGTTAAGTAAGATTATCAGTTCTAGCTGTAAGTCATGACTTTCCTGAAGATAATCACCCTTGGATTGAGGAAAAAACAAGATGATGGATTTTTTTGTCTGTATCATAGAACCCATGTAAATTTATATCTTAAGAAAATACTTTAAAATCTTTTTGCGAACTGAATTCCAAACAAATGTCATCAATGTGCAGGAGTCCAGCTATTTCAGTAAAAGTGATTAAAGGACTGAAGAAACTAATGTTTAAAAATGACACTTGAAAGCTAAATAGTTTTGCAAAGAGTTGCATTCAGTGAGTAAATGGACAAAGAAAATATGGCAAGATTGAAGTAAGGAAAAACATCAAATGTCAGGAAAGAAATACAACTGAATAATTTATTGGGCTGTGTAGTTGAACCCACTCCTCAAGCAGGACAGAATCTTCTAGCATTTAGATACATTGTAATGCTGAAGATATAGGAATAATTTGCAAGAAAGATACTTTCCTGTTTGTTATGATGTGTTCCCTATGTGAGGTGCTCAATAAGTATTTGGATATTTAGTGATTCTTTTGGGGTTCATCATCAGAGTTCATATATGACCTTTGAGCAAAAGTAGACAGATCGGAAAAAAACTAGCAGAGATAGCACTTTGAAAAGGGATTAATTTTTTTTTTCTTATTCAATTTGGTTAAATTTTGGTCTCTTAGGAATCCAGGTGTCTAAAAAGATTACCATAATAGTTATAAGAATTAAAAATGTATATTTTAAAACTCAAGATGAGAATGAAAGCAATATGGAAAGAATAGCTAAGGAAATGAATTGTAGACCTGCTTTATACTCTCCAGCTTTCAAAGAATTTAAGAAAATATTTAAATAAGGTAGTATGGGAAGTCTTTTCAGTGTATGCCTCTTTAGAATACATAATCTTACACCTATTATAGATTTTTTCATCTGTACTGTGGCTTTTTGGGGGCACTTGTTTTTTTAAATAAATGACCACATAATTCAGAAAATACATTTTACAATTGATTTTAAGACAGGGCCAAATGACCTTGACCAAGGATTATCTTGAATTCCAAACATACATTTACACAAGGATTTTTCATTATTTTCACTAATGGTATGGTTAGCCTTTGTAAATGGGTTGTTTTTATGGATTTAATATAGTCTTTTAATGTTAGAACTTTTATGTCCTTTAAATCAATTGGCTCTACTTCTACCTGTGAGTGAAAGTCTTCTTTCAGAAGAGAAATAATTCTTCAGCTTGCTAAAAGCTCTAGAATATTATAAATTATTGCCCTGACGAAAGCAAGCTGGGTCCCTGTGTTAGTCCAGATCCTTTGAGAAATAGATGGCAAGACAGCATTATACATGTAAGAGATTTCTTAGGGGAAATGCTTGTGAGACAAAATGGGGAAGGAACTAGGAGAAGCTGAGAGAACATTAGACTGTGGTGCAGGTGTGACCTTGTGAAGGAGAGAAATAAAGCAGGAAGTTTCGATGTAAGAGTCTTAAACTGCAGTACTGTTCAGATAGAATTCAGCAAGGCGAATGGGGAGCCCACAAGCCAAACACCCCCATTGGAAGAGTCCCCCATCTCTTAGGAGTAGATCTGCTTTAGGAGGCTTGCCTTGTTCTATCATTGTCTGGGAGCATCACTGGAAAGGTAGCCTTAGTGCAAAAGTGGTAATGGATTTCAGAGCATGGCAGCTGGAGCTGTGGGTCAGTTATGCTCCCTCTGGGGGAATTTTTCATGGTCACTGTCATCTTCCAAGGTGAAACATCTCTCCATTGCCAGGGGACAACTAGACTCATTATTTATATCTATTTGCACCTCACACTTATGAAATTTGGACAACTAGCATTTATGAATCAGTTACTTTCTATCAAGCACTTTTGTATATTTAATCCTGTTCACATTTACACTAGATATAAATATGCCCACACTGATGATAAGAAATTGAAACTTAGGGATTCTGTCCTCCTTGGATAATACCTCTGGCTCTTATCTTTCATTTTTTATTAAAAGTTTTCTGTGAATGGTATTTCTGAGATTGCCCTCTCTTATTATCAAGGAAATGATCTCTGTTAATGTGACAATAGGTGTTAATGGGCACACTCCATTTCCGGACAAAATGTTCTTTTATGTCTGAGGCTTTTGTACAGCAGAAGCACATCCGTGATTATTTGTTTTTTGTTTAATGCTCAGTGTATTGAAAATATAAATGTAATAAACAGAGCATTTAAAACCATTTGTAGATTTTAAAAATGGATTGTATATTTTAAATTCCATTAAAATCTTAAACTATTATTAGGAAATTATTACAACTGATTCATATACCTTAAACAGAAGGCAAAGGACACAGAAGCAGTTATCACTAAACTAATTACCTCATTTACATTCAAACCAATTCTGTGACTTAATAAATTTTTTATTAGTTCTCTATTTGTTTGCATAGCTTTCAAGTATCATAGCTATGCTTACTTTGATATCTTTTAAAGATTTTAGTGATGTTACCTTCATATAATTCCAAAGTTGTAATTACCTTATTGACTTAAAGGAATAAAGGATACCTTCTCTAAAGAGTCAGGTTTTGGATTCTTGGTTGGGACCTGGATCTGCCTTGCTTCTCCCAAGGGGATTCAAAATTGAGCCATTGATCTTCAAATGGAGCATGTTTTTGTGATGTCATTCACTGTTAGGTCAATAATACTTTTTTTTTCAAGTTTATGCCTTTGACATATGTTTTCGTTATTTACAACCTGCTACCTCCTTTGTTTCATCATTATGATATGTTGACCTTATTAAAAATATATGTGTGGCTTATCAGTTTTTGTGCCATTTAGATTCTCTAAATTTCATAGGATATTAAGGATTGAGTGAGCTGACCTAGCCCTTGTTTATAGTATATTTATTTTATTAATCACCTTAGAACACATGGCTGAAGCCTATTTTGTCATTGGCCTGATTGTCTTGAATGCCCCTTTCTTTTTTTCTTCAACTCCTTGTGATGTATGACCAACAGACCTGATCAGTGTTTTCCATTCTTGGTAATCCCTACCCTTTCCGAGACTATCTTATTTATTCACTATTACTTTTACTTCCCTGTGTGAACAAAGAACGTTGTCTGCCATTTCTTTTCTTTTTTTTTTTTTGATCCATGGGTACTTTATTAGAGAAGAAATTAACCATTCATATTAGAGACTACAGAAGGAAATTAACTTAATCTTGCAATTCTAGAACAACATTCACAATAAGGAATTCTCAAGTTTTCATAGAGTGAGGGGGACAAAAAGGAGAGAGAGAAAATCATTTAGAACAGTGTTTCCCAAATCTGGCTACTTTCACAGATATATTCTTGGAAGTAGGGGATACAAGTTTTCTATGTAACATTTAAAATTTTATGTTTTACTTTTGTTTATAATCTAAACAAACTAATACACACTTGTTCAGGATTCCCTGGACAACCATCTTACATAACAGAGTTGCCACGTGATGGTAGCATCTGCATTTATACCTCTGATCCCTGTGGCCCAAAATGAAGACCAACCATGCTTAACTTTTCAGTGGCGTCTCTCAGACTGGGTGTTCAGACCCTTCACGGAATTGTTGAATATTTCCTATGAGATCTATGAGTTGTCACAGTTCAGAACACTGGTTCACAGCAGTGATTCTCAAAGTAGGAGGTGGAGTGGGGATGGTGGCTAGGGAGACACCCTCTGAAAAAGCATATTCAAAATATCTATTGATTTCTTAATACAAATTCTATAAAGTCAAACTCAACAAAATAATCTTTGGACAGTAGCAGAAAACCAACTATAGATTCAACCCAGGGGGTCTGGGATATACTTGGTTGAGAAACACTGGTGTTGAGGTAGTGGAGCCCCAGCATGTGGAGAATACATAGTAAGGAACATGTGCCAAAGAAAAGGAACATCTTTTGGGTCAGTGAGTGAATCCTAAGCATATCTTGTCTTGGTCTTTTGGAACTCAAAGGGCCAGTCCACAAGAAACCCGAGACATCCATCGAACTTCTCAGACCTGTTGTTTTGGGCAAGTTGGTCCACTTTTAATACTAAGTCAAAAGAAAAAAAAAAACTGGTTTTGCCCCCAACTTTATTTGCATTAACATATTTCAAAATTTTAAGTAAACAGTTGCTGTAGCTGTGTAAATATAGCCCCAGGTCCGTTCACCAGGAAGTGCTGTCATTATCTGCAACGCCATCCAGGTCTCAAGGGGGATATCAGCCTGGGGTCTGCTCTATAATTATTGCAGAGCTCTAATTTGCTTTAGCCGTGTCAACAGCTCCCCTTTCTCATGCATATTTACTAGATCACTGCATCCACCTATGCACTCTTTACCGATGAAGACCCGAGGTACCGTTCTGGCTCCTGTGAGCTGTTGCAAATACTCTTGAATATCGTTGGTGTCACCGTGGGCTGTGATATCAAGTTCCAAAAGCCCTTGTTTGAAGGGCAGTTGGCTGAGGAGCTCCTGGGCCCTTCTGCAGTAGGGGCAGGTGGGTATGATGAACACAACCACCTTCCCAGGCTGGATTTTGCTGTTCACAAATGCTTGAGCCATGATGACAGGCTGCTATCTCCTGAAGAGGAAACCTCAATTGCTGGTATTGCTCGGGAGTAATGCCTGCCATTTCAGTAAACAAAGAATGTTGTGGCCATAGCTATCGGCCAATGCAGCTGTGCACCTTGAGAGGATTCAGAATGGAGACAGACAGAATATTGATCCTAGATAGTTAAAATGCATATCAAAGGAATGATTTCAGTAAGCCCAGACTCTTGCATTTTCCTATATGTAGAAAAGTAGTAAAATCATTAAGTTGAGATGTCTGTTTTTGTGATTAGCAGTAATCATTTGATGTTTGACTACATTTTTTATTTTCAGCAAAAACTCCTATATATCCTGGTTCCGCCCTTACCACTTTGGAACAGTTCCTCAGAGCTATCTGAGAGGCTGTATTCTGGGTTACAGTCCTCAGTAAGGACTGAATAAAACATAATTCTCAACTTTTAGGTTATGAATTTTTTCAGCTGACACCTGGGTTTGTAAAGAGAAGCACATACAAGTCTATAATTTAGAAATATATAATTAACAGAATAAATACATCAAATGTGCATATACACACACGGCTTTCTTTATTAAAATAGTCATCCAAACTTACTTGCCTTTTTTTCTACAACCATTTATCTGTACAATTTATATTAACTTTTCTCATTTGAATCTCACCATGTAATAATGTACTAATTTCATTTTACAGATTCATCTTGTCCCAGAACTTATACTAGAAGGTATATTAGTTATTACTTGGCCAAAGGAATCACTTTTAAGTTGATTTCATTTCCCTTACAGCTGTGACTCTTTCTATTCACTAGTATCACTAGGATATTCTGAAATTGTCAGTTACCCTCAACAGAATTCTTGTTTCTTTTAGTGGAGACTGCTATTAGAGAAAAAATCGACAAAAGAAGGTACACATGAGAGTTAACGAGAACCAAAAATAATGTTTCTACTACTATTGAGCCAATTTTAGCGACAGAACTTGAAAAAGTATACTATTTATGGTTATGAGTTTTATTGATCTTTTCAATTTAACTTGTTATCATAGCCTGCTTTTTATAGTTTTTTTCATTCACACTTGATTTGTCCTCTTGGGTAAGGTAGTTGCATTTTATTACAGCCTTCTGCCTTCAATGAAGGCAGAATTCTGATGTTAGGAACTTCAGCAGTAGTGCTTCACACATGCTTCATGAGTTAAATGTCAGCATCATTCAACCATAGATAGTAATTTTAGTATCACTGCAGACTTAATGCACAGGAAGGAATAGCAGCTTCTCATCCCCCCAAAACATACCATGTTGGTAGTTGTCTACTTCACTGATAAGAGCCCATACTATCAATACAAAGCCAGCACAGTAGGTATCTTAAACATACAGAAGTTTCAAAATTCCTTGATATTGAAGGAAAAGACTTTCTTCATTTTGGAGTCTTGGAACTTAGTGCTTGCACATGAACCTGCTTTCTCCTCTGATTAGTTTTGTTCCTTGGTGAACAACACAGGATGGAAGTAGAAGATAGAGTGTGCGTGAATGTGGAGACATCTGTGTCTAGAATCTACCAAAGGATACCAGGGAGAGTATAGACATAAATCCTAACTGCAGCTGATGGATTAGTAAGGGGCAAAATAATTGAATGGAGAGGAGTTGGAGAGAAGGAATTGAAGAATAGGTAGATAAATTCAAAAAGAAAAAAAGAGCAGCATTATGGCTGTATAGTCTCTCAAAGCTGGATCACAAAGTTGTAATGAATACATAGCTAAAACAACCTGGGATGGCCAAAAGAGCCAAATGATTTCTGTAAATACTTTTCCCAGCATTAAATCTAAAACCTACTTAATTAAGGACCATCAATTTCTTCTAAACAATTACATATACAAGCAGTCCCTGACTTTCAGACATTCTTAAAATCTACATTTTCATACATCAAACATGGAAAAATCGTTCATATGCTGAATTTGGACATTTATATGGCAGCTGGGAAAAGAACATTTTGTGGTGTTGTGAGGTGCCAGTGCTTGCCAAGCAAGTTTGGTCTTTAAGAATTGTTATCTTGTCCACATAGTAGTATTTACATTATTGTTTGAATTTGAAATTTCCTTTACCTTTCTTTAGGTTGGAAAAAGGAAAAAATAAAATTGCTAATGATAGTCCTCATGAGAATAGGCCTCATATATGGACTATAATTGGCAGAAGGCTGTTGAGAGAACAGCAAATCTGTAGCTTCACTGAAAGCTCAGTGGACCTAAATTAAGAAAGAAAATGATGATGGAAAAACATGAGCAAAATGCCAGAAATATATTGTCAAATACTCTGAATAAAATAGATATTTAACTAGGGATTTCATAAATTTTTTTTAGCTCTTTGGGACTGGAATCACTCTTTTAACATGGGAACTGGTGATTGGACTTTCATATACCTTTTTAAAGATGCTTTTAGCATATTATTTCTGAAAGCAAGGAATTGCCCATACCTGAGAGGGAACTTATAAGCTAGTGGTCCCAAGAAAATGAACATTTTATCACATTTTCTGGCACATAGAATGTGCTCAGTTATGTTTATTGGAAAAACAAATGAATGAGGTTGCACCATCATTTCTCCTACAAAACACTACAAGTTAAAAATTGAGTAACCAACTAAATTACGAACCTCATTTTCTTGCTCTCTAACCCAGAAAGTCTGAACCTGTTGTCTAGCAGTTTTAGTTTTGACTTAACCACATCACAGGGCCTCAGCTCTCCTCTTAACCATTATTGTCAGGACAGCTACAGTCAGGCTACATCTTTTCCTATATTGACTCTCATCATGTATTCAACTTGCATTTGAAAAATGTATACAATGACATAAATAACCAGGTATTTCTCCCCTTTAGGAGAGAATCTGAATAAGCCTCTAATCTTACTTGTCATTTTAGCCATGGAGTTGGGAAGTCATATTCTTTAAGACATAAGTCTTCTCTGTTAGTTAACACAGCTTGAGGTAAATAACCAGAGGCAATAGGAAACAATTTAGAAAGATTAGGTTCTTAGGGAGCCCTTCTCTTTGGAGGACTCTCAGAAGAGGATAAAAGCCATCTTTATCATTTTCCTTTTTCTTATTTTGTTAGAAATTTTTACATATTTGGATTAGTCACACTCAGAGATGACACACACTACTATTTATTAGTACCAGTAGTGGAAACATGAGATCTTAAATTCTTGTATTTTCACAGTGGCAACAAAATTAAGCAATGCTTGTTACAAATATATTTATAGAGGGACAGTACTTTAATGGAATTACATTTGTGTTTGTATCCAGTGACAAATTATTTTCGCCTCTTCATTTCTTTTTTTTCTTTGTTTGTTCCAGGAAATAACTTTCTGTGAAATGATTTAGGTTGATATATATCAAAGTATCAACAAGTCCATCTACTCTGCAAGCCCTGTGTTACCTAAAGACAATTCCTTAACGATGAGAGCTGGAGGAGAAATATATTATTTAGTGTGTTGGCAGAAACTTAGTCATAATTGAACTATTTGGTGATTGAAACTATCTAGTAAGAAACATGACTCAATTTCTAGACATGTTATATAGTTTCACTTATTTGCTTGTTCAATTATAAATTATTTTTTATTGAGTTGTGTCACCCACCTATCTACTTATTAATTTTTGTAGAATATCAAAATTGGATTGTTTGCTTCAAGTATGAAAGTAAGATGAAAAATAGAACAAATTAGGGAGCTGAAACTGACCCAGATAGTTTAAGTGGTTTATCTAAATATGCACAGACATTTCATGGCTGACTTCGGTTTATTTGACTCTCAGGCTGACCCATTATATAATACCACACTACAGAGGGCAGGGTCACAACAACGTGTAGGAGGGTAAAAGGGAGAGTAACATTTTATGCTTTGAGTTTTAGTTTCACTAGGACTGTCTCCTCAAGGCAAAACAGAAGAGACATAAATAACATAAGCTTTGGAGAAAGACAGACCCTGGCTCTGACTGGGTAAACTAAAATTTTAGTCTTTTGGATTTTGCAAGCTGGTAAAATAATTTCTTCCTGAATTTTTTTTCACCATCTGACACCAAAACCTTTACCCAGTTGATTATTCAGTCTTTGCTTCTTGCTTGGGAATTGTCTCTCGGATACAGAATGGCCTTCCAGCCCATTAGGCAGCACTGGTGGTGTCGCAGCCGTACCCTGATCACGTGTTTGTAGAACAATGATGCTGAAGTTCCTTCCTAAAATTTTTGAAGAGCTTTGTTTAGTTATTTATTCAACAAATCTTTATGAACACCTACTATTTGCAAGACATTGTACCAACAATTGCAAGTAGAGTATTCTAAATATGAGTGAGACATGATCACTGTACAGGATCACCTCATCTAGTACACTTTTTTGTTTTTCACAGTTAATTCCATATTTAACTAGTTGCTATAAAGTTATTGGTAAAAGAAATAGTGTGATTTGGGGCCAGCAAATGTATTTGAAATAAAGAAAGATAAATTTGAAAGGAATATAGAAACTAGTAACGAAAGTTTTAAATTATTTAAAACAATGATTAAACAGATTAAAACTGTACTGAGTGTGTTTATATTTATCATACAAAATTGGACATGTCTAAACCACAATATGTTTTATCTGCAATTCAGATTATGTTTATTAGGTGGAGTCTAAGTAGGCAAGTAAAGGGGATCATTTGAAAATTGATGCATGTAATGCCCAAGATGTTTTTATAAAAAGCAGCATCGTTATGGTTTGAAGTCTAAGTTTTCCACAGAAATAGAGTTTGCAATGAATGTTTTTGGTGAAAATGCTATTACAAGTGAAAATCACTTGCTTATTTTAGAGCTTCTTCTTTAAAATGTGTCATTATTAAAGTCTCTTGGTACATATTCAAATATTTAAAGGAAAAAATAATCTGCAGTGCACCTGGTTGTACATAATTGTCCTTGATTCTAATAGCAAAATTAGCAGAATTGCTCTTTAAAGACGTTCACATTATAGTCACTGATCTTCTGGCTATTAATAGTTTTAAGCAGCTATATAGCACTTTTATGGTGGCCTGCTTAAAAATATATATTTGAAAGTTGCATATGTTTTACATTATGAATTAGAAAGACTTGTAGAATTAGTTATTCACCTCCATCCTCCCTTAGTCATTATATACCATACAAAGCTCCTTCCTCCTATAGAGTTGTAGCAAGCTCTGAGGCTAATATACTCTTGTTTGAGTAAAGGTAAATGTGTAAAGACATGCTAGTAGTAATATACTTAAGATTCTGATATATTTTCACTTCTCTCTGGGAAAAAAATTATTCTGGTCAAGATGGGTACTTCCACACACCTCCCAATGGCTGGCTAGTTTTCTCATCTCTGTTTTACTTCTGAGTTGAATAATGGTAATATGTGGTGGAGGTGCAGCAGGAGCAGGATGGATAACAAATTAGAAGGTGAAGCAAGTGGTAGCCAGCGTAACTATGTAAAGTAGGGGTGAGGAGTAGGGAGCATCGGGTGTCACCTCTCAATTTGTCCACAGGACCCTGATAGCAATATGTTCCCATAGGATCTAGTTTTATTATTCAGATATAATTCAGTTATAACAGTATGTAAGTTTAAGGTGTACAAGAAGTTAATATGATGCATTTATATATGGCAAAATGATCACCACCATAGCATTAGTTCGTACCTCCAACCTGTCACATAACTACCATTTCTTTCTTTTTTTTGGTGAAAACATTTAAAACTTACTCTCTTAGCAACTTGCAAGTATATAATACAGTATTAAAGATTAATAAAGATTATTAACTTTAATCTCCATGCTATACATTAGATCGCCAAAACTTATTCATCTTCTGAATGGAAGTTTGAATCCTTTGATCAATATTATCTCCATTTCCCATATTCCTTAGCCCTGGTAATCACCACTGTGTTTTGTTTCTATGAGTTTGGCTTTTTAAGATTCCACATGTGATACATACAAGTATTTGTCTTTCTCTATCTGACTTAGTTCACTTAGCATAATGCCTTCAAGTTTCATCCATGTTGTTGCAAATGGCAGAAATACCTTCTTTCTCATGGCTGAATAATATTCCAGTGGGGTGTGTATGTGTGTATTTATTCATATCTTCTTCATTCATTCATCTACTGATGGATACTTAGGATGTTTCCATGTCTTGGCTATTTTGCAATGAGCATGGGAGTGCAGATATCTGTCCTAGATAGTGATTTCGTTTCCTTTGGATATATACCCAGAAGTGGGATTGCTGTTATAATGTCCATATTACCCAAAGTCATCTATAGATTCAATGTAATCCTTATCAAAATGGCATTTTTCATAGAAATAGAAAAGGCAGTCCTAAAATTTGTGAGGAATCCCAAAAGCCAAAGCAATCCTGAGAAAGAACAAAGCCAGAGGCATCACACTTTCTGATTTCAAACCTTATTAAAAAGCTATAGTAATCAAAACAGTAACGTACTGGCATAAAAATGGACCCATAGACCAATGAACCATAATGAAGAGCCCAGAAATAAATACCACATGTATGATAAGCTAATATTTGACAAGGCAGTCAATAATATGCAAGGGGGAAAGAATAGTCTCTTCAATAAATGGTGTCGAAGGAAAACTGGATAACCTACTTTATACCACTCACAAAATATTAACTTGAAATGGATTAAATAATTAAACATAAAACCTGAAACCATAAAACATATGGGGAAAAGCTACTTGACATTGCTCATTGCAATGATTTTTTGAATACGACCAAAAGCACAAGCAACAAAGGCAAAAATAAACTAGTGGGACTACATCAAACTAAAAGTTTATGCACAGCAAAGGAAACACAAACAAAATAAAAAGGGAACCTGTGGAAAGGGAAATAAATATTTACAAATTATACATCTGATAAGGGACTAATATCCACAATATGCAAGGAACTTATAAAATTCAATAGCAAAAGCCCAAATAATTTGATTAAAAATGGTAGAGAAACTGAAGAGACATTTTTCCAAAGAAGACATACTAATGATCAACAGGTATATGAAAAGATACTCAGTATCATTAATCATCTGGAAAATGCAAAAAGCAAACATGATGAGGTATCACCTTACATCTGTTAGAATGATTACATCAGAAAGACAAGAAATAACAAGTGTTGGTGAGGATGTGGAGAAAGGGAACATTGGTGGGAATGTAAATTGATGCAGCCACTGTGGGAAATGGTATGGAGTTTCTTCAAAAAAGTTTTAAAAAGCACCCAGTTTTAGTTGCTGTGAAAAGAACAGTAATTTGTCAATAACCTTGTACCCTTTGAAATTTTTGTCCTGTAACTTGAAGAGCTCTTATCAAACCATTTCATGCACTGTTCAGATTATCCTGACAGATATGGCACAATGAACTCTATTACCTGGAAGATAATCAAAAGAACTAGAAGACCATCTGGTGATCTCTGTTATTTCAACTAACTAGTTATTTGACAGTTCAGTTCACCAGTCAGAACCAGTTGACCATTAACTAAGTTTACTGCTGTGAGGAAGTCATTCAGCTTCTTTTGGCCTCAGTTTTCTTTTCTGTTAAATGACGGCTTCGTATTTTAGTTCAAATGTTTTTTAAAATACCTTCAATATCCCAGATTATATGGATGCTTTTTTTCCTTGCAAGTTTCCAAGAACCTTCTCTCCTTAGCCCAGACTTGGTAGAGACTATTGCTGGGTTAGTGGCATTGTATCTTCAGTGATTCTTTTTTAAAATACAGAATTCTAGAGATTCTTAACCGGTAGGTATAGAGCAAGACTATTTGAAATAGCCCCACTATATTAAGATATATTTAAAAATAGTACTCCAGGTGAGTGTGAGACATATCTGAATTTGGGAAACAACTGAACCATTATAAGTTGTGCCATGAATTTGCCAGACCTGAGTGATGTCACAGCAGCCTCCCTGAACTGACAGGGCTGCAGAGAATGCTTTGGAGAGTTATGTGTAATCAGTTCAACTTATGCTAGGGACTTCAAGTATTCAACTAGTAAATTCACATTATATCATTTTTTAAAAGGCAAGTATATTCCCCACATGACTTAACTAGTTTAAATATCAATCCAGGTTTGAAAAAGGAATCAATTATATGACTGTAGCTTTAAGGTTGGAGAAATAGAGTGGTAGCTGGTAATTTAACATCCTAGGAGACTAAATGGGTTAGAGCTGATTTAAAATCGGCAAAGGCAGCAGGGACAGATGGCTTCAGCACCGCATTTTATGTGTTTTTAAGGGGAAAAATGTTCTATATCTACATGAGACATTTTAATTTTCTTTTCAAAATGCAGAGCTACTTCCTAAAACATAATGACACATTCCAGAACAGCATAGACGTGTTAGTCCCCAAGAAATGAGATTCATTCTTTATCTATGGGACAAATACAGGCCCAGCAGCTACAAGTCAAATTTTCCCCAAGGTCCCATTAACATCCTTCAAAACAAACTTGAAGAAGGGAAAGGGCATTTCACTTTTGTGACAATTTAAATCAAACTCACTTGTAGAATGGTCAGCAAGAAACAGGTGAGGAAGAATGTGTGTGTGTGTGTGTGTGTGTGTGTGTGTGATGAGAGTGTTTCCAAACGAGATCACATTTGTGGTTACCAGAAGTGGGGGGGGGGGAAGGAGAAGTTGGATGAAGGTGGTCAAAAGGTACAAACTTCTAGTTATAAATAAGTACTAGGGATGTAATGTACAACATGATAAATATAATCAACACTGCTCTATATTACATATGAAAGTTTTTAAGAGAGTAAATCCTGAGTTCTCATCACAAGAAAAAAATTTTTTTCTGTCTTTAAAATTTTGTATCTATATGAGATGATGGATATTCACTAAATTTATTGTGATAATCATTTCATGATACCTGTAAGTCAAATCATTATGCTGTACACCTTAAACTTATACAGTGCTGTATGTCAATTATATCTCAATAAAACTGGAAGAAATAATACAAATAAATAAGTGAAATATTTTAGAAAGAAAAAATATTTACTTGGAAATGAACAAATCTCCCTTCAAGGGGCTCTGCCCTCAGCAATTATAAACGGAAAGTCCTGACCTGCTTTAGAGGGTCCTGGCTCTCCTTAACTTAAAATACTAGTAATTATTTAAAAATTAAAAACTACCCTAATTTTCACTAACACAATTATATTTACAATGTGTTTTAAGAAATATTTGATATTTTAGTGTTACTCTTGAAAAGAACACTTTAACTCCTGTCTAAACCTTATTTTCTCTTTCTGAGTCTAAACTTTTTCAACTATTTCTTTAACAACATTCTCTCTGTCTTCAGCTCTCTTCTCTACCTGATTTGTCACCAGTGGCCCCTTAATTGAAAAGTCTGCAGAATGCCTTAGGTTCTCGTATTATGTGGCCTCTCACAGTATTCAATGATGCAACCAAACCTTTGTTCCTAAAAGTTTCTCCTCCCTTGACATTTCTTCAATGACTCTTTCCATTCCTCTCTGAATGAAACTCCTCAATTTCATTTGTTCCTTTTTCTCTTTTCATTCTTTAGAGCTGATCTCTCCTAAGTTTGACTTTCATTTCTCACATCATATATTCCCCCTGAACAATCTTATCTGCCCTCATGGTTTCAGATATAGCTTATAAGCAGAAAATTTTCAAGTTGGTAGTATTGGCTCCAGGGAGCCTTTTTTTGTCCTGAGTGTACTAGAACATTCCACATGGAAATCCTATATTACCTCATTCTTCACATGCCTGAAAGTAAAATTGCTTCTTTTCCATAAATCTGCTTCTTTTTTCATTCCTTATTTTTGCCTATAGGACCACTATCTTCTTATCCCACTCCCCAGTCTTCCTCCATCTTACCATGGTATCATTAGCTACCAAGATTCTGGAGCGAAAAATTAAGGTCACATCTTTTCTGTCCTGAGTTCATCAGTAAGGGCTACCTTGGAAAAAATAATCTAAATATTGTCACTTCTCTCTACATTCGCAACTAACACCTGAGAAACTTAAGTCTAGAGCTTAGAACCAATTGAGGCATAAAATGTAGGAGACAATCCAATAGAAATAAAAATATTTTTATTACTCCTAATGCAGTTTGAAAATCTTGGCTTAGACACAGAGCAAAAATTAGTATCTCTAAAGTTTCCCCCAAGTTTAAGACTTTGTCACAAACAATTTGAATTTAAGTCTCTTTCTCACATCTTCCTCCCATCTTTAAAGGACAGAATGGAGAGAGACAGAGAGATAGAGATAGAGATCAAGAGAGAGAGAGATCAAGTATGTACACATAGCTCTTTACAACACTATCTCAATTCATTTCTCTGCAAGAGCAGGGACTAGTGTTGCTTGTTCAGCTGGGCATTTCTAGCATCTTAAAGAATGCCGTATATATTGATAGCTGATAAATATGTTGAATGAATGAAAAAGAATGTATGAAATTTCATGTTTCTTTGCCTGGACCTAATTGTTTGCTGATCTTGATGCTCTATTACATATTTTTTAGTATCACTATTAAAATAGTTTTCTTTCTATATAACCATAATTTCCTTTCTACATGTATGTCTTCCCAACTATTGTGACTTGAGTATTGTGTTCCCCTAAATACATATGTTAAAGCCCTAACCCCCAAACTGATGGTATGAGGAAGTGGGGCCTTTAAGAGGTAATTAGGTTTAGACTGAGTCATAAGGGTGCAGCCCTCACGATGGGGTTATTGGCCTTATAAAAAGAGACCAGAGAGCTTGCTCTCTTGCGCTTTCTGCCATGTGAAGACACAGCAAGAAGATGGCCATCTGTAAACCAGGAGGAGGGCCCTCACCAGTCATCTAATCTGTCAGCGCCTTGATCTTGGCCTTCTCAACTCCCAGAACTGTGAGAAATCAATGCTTGTTTAAGTCACTTGATCTGTGGTACTTGTTATAGTAGCCTAAACAGACTAAGACACTGAATAAACTGAAGCTATGTTAGAGTAGGCCCAGCGTCACTCATCTTGCTTTGCTGGAGGCCTGGTCAGTTCTTGGCATACATCCATTTTTTCACTTACCTCTTCTTCATTCAAAAGGTGTTCTTCATTCACAGTGCCTGCTATGTTACAGGCAATACTTTATGCTATGGAATATAAAAGTAGCTAAGGAACAATCTCCGAATTTGGCAAGCATATAGACTAATAGAGGAATTCGTCTATAGGTAAATAACTAAAAACTCTTCTGCTATGAGAGAAGATTGTGGATGGCACTACAAAGTAGGGAATGTGTTCAATTTGTGTTTGTTGAGTTAAAACAGATGAATAAATAGCATTTTCTAAATATTTTGTTTCATTGTTAATTTTTATAATAAAAATATATCTTACTTTTACATATGAAAATATATTGAGTAACTGCATGGAAATCTTTAGACTTACTAATTCTAACTTTTGCCCAAGTTAGGCACTATAATTCAGATATCTAACTCTTTTAACTTTTTTGCAATGAAATAAAAAATAATAATTTAATATTTTATGTCTTATTATGCGTCTCATGTTGTTGTACTGTCTTCTCCACAGCCCTCATTTTATTTGAAAAAAGAAGCCATGTCTTGACAAATGACAAATGATTTGATAGTTTGCTCAATTTCAGTCTATAGACTCATTTAAATTCATAATGTCTTTGAACTAAATACTTGTTAGTATTCTTCCAAATCTGAGATTCTATGACTCTAAGATATACAGAGAAACTTTTAGACCAGGTTAATGGTACGTAGTAGGAATTGGTGCAGTGATTCTTTTTTTCAGTATTTTTCTGTTTCTTGGTTCTTACAGTTACTATGCTCCTTTGATATTGACCTCTTTCCAGTTGAAACAAAAGCTGCCTGTTCAACAATGATCCTATCAAAAGTGTACATGTAGTGTTTTCCCTTATGGCCTCCCAGCTGTAGAAGTATGTGGACCGCTTTTTAGGCAAATGTTGCTGCCAGTGCGCTGTAAATGCTCTTTGAGCTAGGTTGTGGTCACTTCTTTTGGACTACCTCTCAAGAAGGTCAACAACATTGATTCTAACTTGGATCTATAAGAGTTTTAGTTTTGCTAATGATTGCACAGGCATTTTTGACCCTGCTTTTGAGGAACAGTGTTGGAGGCCTGTTTGATATTTTAGGGAATGAGACTGAACTTTGTTGGGTATGGCTACTGCTGGGAATAATGGTTTCTGATCATCAAAAGCCAGTGGGACGCTTTTAATATTGGTATTCATCACCCAGGCTATGAGCTGGCCCTTGTGAAATTTCTAGTTCCAGGCTGAGAAATTCCAGAGCTGTTCCCCATCTCCTGTGGCACAGAGCTACAAAACTCTTCAGATTTGGGATTTTTATTAATCAACAAGGTTAGAATGAGGGTTAGTTGTGAACCACTGGGACCATCAGTCATATCACTTTTTTTTTTTACCATGTCTAACCATCATCTTATATTTGCTTCTAGTAGCTGACCTTATAAATCTTAATTAAAGGCTTTCTCAGACACTGAGTTTAAGCTGTCAACTATTATAGCTTCCTTGAAATGTCCATATCCGTTAAAACTTTATCAAGATGCAACATCTATTACCTTTGTAGCTCATGTTGCATTTATCTCTACAAGTGTCATTAATCTGGGGAGGGTGGATATACACCACCAGCATAACTTTCCCTGACGGGTGGTGGTAAGCAACAATGGCTGGCTTTTTTCTCCCCACAGCCTTAGTTTTATCTTATAATGTCCTAGAACTGTGGTATGCTAGGTACAGGATAGGTCTAGAATAGGTCAAAAGAGATAAACTTTTGTTCTCATTCTGAGTCATGAAGGGATATTTTTCTTAGATATTTCATGACATTTTTCTTAGATCATTCACATTTTAAGAGGCAACCTGAAATAATAAGTTTAATTTATTGGCATGATCTAGCTAAAAATTTGCAAGTTTAAGAAAAAAATCCTTATCTAAATTCATGAACAAAAAGAATGTGTGCTGATTCTAAATTGTGCTTCTGGTATTTTCTTTTAGAAGCAGATGTAACTTAAATCCAGTATGTCTGCCTTGGCTTTATTGCACAGTGTTTTAGGTATTTACTTTCTATAACTGGATTGACTAGGAAATGAACCTGAGAAGGTGAGAATTTCAGATGAAGATCTAAAAGTATGACTAAGTGAGAGATTTAAAAGTAGAGAGCTCAAAATTATGTAAAATAAACCTTCAGAATACTGCAACATCAAATATTACAGCTGCAGTGACACCAATAAAAAACATTGTCAAGTTCTTTAGTCATGGGGAATAAAAGGATCAGATAGCGTACTCAGATGTAAATCAGTGACATGTTCCAGCACCAAACAATTTAGATACTATTAAAGTTTCATGGTTGCTGCCAGGCAAGTTGCAGTAAGGGTTAAAACACTTACCTGTTATGACACTCTGTCTTGATAACCTTGTTAATCCTTCAGAGGCAATAGAGGAAATAGCTAACAACTGAGAACAAGTTATAACTAATATGGATGTGTTTCATCCAGTTGCAATCCCTTCTCAATTATTCAAGGAGCTTTTTCAACTAAAATCTTTCAGATCCTCTTGTGTATCATTCACCTGCAAGAGTGTTTGCTGTATTTCTGCTGATTCCAAGGGGGCAGTAGGTAAATATCAATTCCTCCTCTCCTCTTCTGTCCAACTATAATCAGAAGCACTTCCAGGGCGGGGCTTTCTTGTTCACTTGCTTCACCTACGTGACTAGTATGAGACACAGGGCTCTACATAGAGGGATTTGTAAATACAGTTGATAATATTGGTGGAAATATTTCTGAGGACACATTTTGTGAATGAGGGAGTAAGAAGACTTCATTTTCATTCTTTGGAAAGAGTATGATCTTAAGACTTAAATATGCATTACTTAATCTAATACGTCTATCTTTTAGTGATGTTTTTAACAGAAAGAAGGCTGCCATATTTCTCTGTAATCATGTTGTTTATGCTTGTAGAAAATACATAAATTGTATTGTTTCTCTTAAATTTCAGAGTAATTGCTATATTTTAATAACTATTTCACTGTTTTCAAAACATTTTTAAAGAGATCTTTACATAATGCTAGGAGAGGTGTCTATACAGAGGCAGTAAATACATACAATGTATTATACTATCTTTATGTAATAGAGTTATATTCGTTTTATTTAAAGAATAATTACTGTATAAATACTACTGTTACCTCATTCATTTATTTATTCATTCAGTCAACAAGGATTCATTCTAAGTTCTGGGTGTAGCAGTGAATAAAAGTGCTCCTTTCCTTCATAGAATTAATATGCTAGTGGGTAGGAAACATATGATAACCAAAATAAATAAAACACATAGAATGTAAATTATGGTAATTTCTGAGGAAAATATAAAGCAGATGAGGGTGATAGGGAGCTTCAGGTACAGTAGTTTTACACAGGGTAGTCCAAAAAGGCTTTATTAAGAAGATGACATTTGATTCAAGACCTGAAGGAGGTGAGGAATCTCACCATTCAGCTCTCTGAGGGATGACATCCTGGGCTGTGGACCAGGAAGCACTGAGAGGTAAGAGCTATTTGACAACTAGCAGAGACAACCAGCAGAGGCTGGTGTGGCTGGGGCAGAGTGAGAAGGTGGAGAGTAGAAGAGGTAAGGTCAGATAGGCAAGGAAGGTGGTTGTGTAACACCATGTTGTCCATTTCAAGAACTTTTTCTTTTATTCCAAATGAGGTGGGAAGCCACTGGATGGTTCTGAATGTAGATTATATAGGCTGAAAATATGGTACATTTTAATAATTTAGAATAAGTAAATATAGTAGCTTATTAAATCAACAGAGTTATTAAGGAAGGGAAGATTGTTTAAAACCAAAATCTTAATTCTTTGGAATTCTTGGGTATGAAGCTTTATTATAAACTTCCCCTGGTATTACTATCAGAAATAGATTATATAGAATCTCTTATATATTTTATGCACAACTTAGATGTAATAAAATTTTAAAGACCTGCCATATACAGATAATATTGTTATTTTGTTCCTTTATTTTAATAGGCATAATGTGGATCAAAATATGGAGGGTCCTAAATGGAGTGCAGTAGATGATCTAAAAGAGGGGACCCTCACAGACTCAAGTATAATAGAAGCCCATTTTCTTTCCTGGGTGCTGGCTTAGACATTAGCACCAGCAGCCCCCTTTGGAAAGGATTGCTAATGATTTGATAAGAGCAACTGAAAAGTGTGGCCAGTAGTCAATCCAGAAGTTTTACATTTTGGAGGGAAGAACTTTGGAATCATAGGAATCTATATTCTTCTGTCCACTAAGTCTGTGACAATGAGTGAATTCCTTAACTTTCTTGAACTATAGTTTTCTCCTCTCTAAAAAATGGAAATAATAATTTATTTCATTATGTTGTGAAGATTCTTTTAAAAAAATAATGTAAATGAAAGCTCCCTGCACAGTACTGGCACTGCAAAGCAAACAACAGATTTCAGTTTATTTATTCTTCTCATTCTGACCATCTTTAAAAAATTTTTGTTTTAAAGTTTTGTTTATTGATGTATAATTAACATACAACATTCCATTAGTTTCAAGTATACAACAATGACTCAAACTTGTATACATTGCAAAATGGTGACTTAATAAGTCTACTTATCATCTGTTATCATAAAACATTATGGAATTTTTTTCTCTTGTGATGAGAGAAACTTTCATATTTGTAATACAATATTATGGATTATAGTGACCATGCTGTATATTACATCCCATGACTTATTATTTTAAAACTGTAAATTTATACCTCTTGATCTTACGCCCCCCTATCTGACAACCACAAATCTGTTCTCTGTATCTATAAATTTTATTTTACTTTTGTTCATTTGTTTTATTTTTAAAATTCCATATATGAGTACAATCTTACAATACTTGTCTTTCTCTTTCTGACTTATTTCACTCAACATAAAACTATCAAGATCCATCCATGTTGTCCCAAATGGCAAGATTTCATTCTTTTTGTTGGCTAGTAGTATTCATATATATATATGCACGCCACATCTTTTTTATCCATTCATCTGTTGGTGGACACTTAGGTTCCTTCTGTACCTTGGCTATTGTAAATAATGCTGCTATGAACATTGGTGTGCATGTAACTTTTCAAGCTAGTGTTTTTGATTTCTTCAGATATATACCTGGAAGTGGAATTCCTGGATCATATGGTAGTTCTATTTTTAGTTTTTTTAGGAAACGTCATAATGCTTTCTATAGTGACTGTACCAATTTACATTCCCACCAACAGTGAACTAGTCTTCCCTTTACTCTACATCCTCACTAACATTTGTTATTTGTTGTCTTTTTGATGATGGCTATTCTGACATGTAGGAGGTAATATCTCATTGTGCTTTTGATTTGCATTTCCCTGATGATTAGTGATGTTGAGCATCTTTTCATGTGTCTGTTGGCCATCTGTATGTCTTCTTTGGAAAAATGTCTATTCAGATCCTCTGCCCATTTTTATATCATATTGATGGGTTTTTTGTTATTGAGTTGTATGAGTCCTTCATATATTTTGGATATTAACCCCTTATCAGATATATGATTTGCAAATATCTTCTCTCATTAAGTAGGTTGTCTTTATATTTTGTTGATGGTTTCTTTCACTGTGTGGAAACTTTTTCGTTTGATGTCCTAATTTTTATTTTAGCCTTTGTTGCCATTGTCTTTTGGGGTCAGATTCAAAAAATTATCACCAAGTGTGATGTCAAGCAGCTTTCTGCCTGTTTTCTTTCAGGAGTTTTATGGTTTCTGCCCTTAAATTCAAGTCTTTAGTCAACTTTGAGTTTATTTTATATATAGTGTAAGATAGTGGCCCAGTTTCATTCTTCTGCATGTGGTTGTCCAGTTTTTCCAACATCATTTATTGAAGAAACTGTCCTTTCTCCATTGTATATTCTTGTCTCCTTTGTCATAAATTAATTGACCATATGTGTGTTGGATTTATTTCTGGGCCATCTATCCTGTTCCATTAATCCATGTGTCTGTTTTTATGACAGTATCATACTATTTTGATTATTGTAGCTTTGTAATATAGCTTGAAAACTGGGAGCATGTTGCCTCCAGTTTTGTTCTTCTTTCTCAAGATTGCTTTGGCTGTTTGAGATTTTTGGTGGTTCCATACACATTTTAGGATTGTCTATTCCATTTTTGTGAAAAATGTCATTGGAATTTTGACAGGGATTGCATTGAATCTGTAGATTGCTTTGGGTAATACGGACATTTTTTTCAATGCTAATTCTTCTACCCATGAGTACTGAATATTTTCCTATTCATTTGTGTTTTCCTCACGTTCTTTCATCAATGTCTTATACAATGTCTTATTCCTAGAAACTTTTATTTGATGAAATTGTAAAGGGTATTGTTTTCTTAATTGTAGTCAGAAAATATGTTTGATATGATTTTCGTCTTCTTAAATTTATTGAGACTTGCTTGTGGCCTACTCTCAATCTATCCTGGAGAATGTTCCATGTGCACTTGAAAAAATGTGTATTCTGCTGTTTTTGGATAGACTGCCCTATGTAGTCCAACTGGTCTAATATCTCATTTGACTACTGTTTCCTTACTGATTTTCTGTCTGGATGATCTGTCCATTGATATAAGTGGGGTGTTAAAGTCCCCTACTATTATTGTGTTGTGTCAATTTCCCCCTTTATGTCTGCTATTATTTCCTCCTGTATTGGGTGCATATATGTTAATGAGTATAATATTCTTTTCTTGTATTGATCCCTTTATCATTATAGAATGTCCTTCTTTGTCTTTTGTTACAAACTTTGTTTTAAAGTCTACTTTGTCTGATATGAGTATTGCTACCTGAGCTTTCTTGTCATTTCTGTTTACATGAAATATCTTTTTCCATCCCCCCACTTTCAGTCTGTATGTGTCTTTAGCTCTGAAGTGAGTCTCTTGTAAGTGGCATATAGATGGGTCTTGGTTTTTTATCCAATCAGCCACCCTATGTCTTTTGGTTGGAGAATTTAGTCCATTAACATTTAAAGTGATTATTGATAGTTATCTACTAATTGCCATTTTGTTACTTGTTTCCTGGTTGTTTTTGCAGTTCTTCTCCATTCATTTCTTCTTTTAGTTTCTTCTCTCGTGGTTTAATGATTTTCTTTAGTTTGATGCTTATATTTCTTTCTCTCCATGTTTTTCCCTTCACTGTTTATGTAGTTAGAGTTAATTTTACAATTTTTTTTGTCTTTTAATCTTTGTACTAGCTTATTTAAATGGTTGATACACAGCCTTTACTATATATTTGCCTTTTCTAGTGGGATTTTTCCTTTCATGTATATTCTTGTTCCTTGTTGTAGCCCTTTGTTTTCCACTTACAGAATACTCATTAACACTTCTTACAAGATCAGTTAAGTATGAATGAACTCTTAGTTTTTCTTGTCACAGAAACTCTTGATCTCTCCTTCAATTCTAAATGATAATCTTGATGGATAGATTATGCTAGGTTTCAGATTATTCCCTTTCAGCACTTTAAATATATCATGCCACACCCTTCTGGCCTGCAAAATTTCTGCTGAAAAATCAGCTGATAGCCTTATTGGAGTTCCCTTGTTATGACTCTGTTTTTCTCTTGCTAATTTAGAATTCTACCTTTATCTTTAAGGTTTGCTATTTTAATTATGATATGTCTTGATGCTGGTCTGTTAGGTTCATCTTGTTTGAAACCATCCATGCTTCTGTACTTGGATATCTGTTACCTTCTTCAGGTTCAGGAAATTTTCAGCCATAATCTCATCAAATATATTTTTGACCTCTTTCTCTCTCTTCTCCCTATAGTACCCCTATAATGTGAATTTTGTATGCTTGATGTTGTCCCAGAGGTCCCTTAAACAGTTTCACTTTTTAAAATTTATCTTTTTGATGTTCTGATTGTGTGTTTCCCGTTATTCCATTTTCCGTGTTACTTATGCATCCTTCTCTATCACCTAGTATGCTGTTCATTCCTTCTAGTGTGCTTTTCATTTCAGTTATTGTATTCTTTAGTTCTGATTGGTTCTTTTTTATATTTTCTTGTCCCCTCAGTGTTCATCCATTCTTTTTCCTGATTCAGTTAGTATTTTCATTTCTAATGCTTTGAACTCTTTACCTGGTCCATAATTTATTTCTATTTTATTAGTTGTTTTTCAGGCTTTTTTTCTTTTATTTGAAATAAATTCATCTGCCTTCTCATTTTGCTTAACTTTCTCTTTGCCTGTGAGATTAGGTGAAACAATTACCTATTGCAGTCTTGAAAGGGTCTTCTTGTGTAGGACTGTACCTATACAGTCTGTGCCCAGTGGCTTTAATGGGAGAACTGAATCTAAGGTGACCACAAGTCACATCTTCCCCTATACTGTGCTGGCAGCTATCACCTTGGTAGGAGTTGGAGCTGGAGATGGAGGGGCTAAAGCCAGACCCAAGTGTGAGCTGTGGCTTCTCTTCTGTTCAGTGGCCAACAGCACTATACTGGGGGAAAGGGTGGGTCCCAAGTTGGTAGAGAAGAAACCCTAAGGGTTGAGTTTGACTTGTCTCCATTTCCTCTAAGTGTGTGCTCTGCTCCCCCTCCCAGCACTGGAAGCTTCAGCCTAGAAGGGAGCAATGCTGGAGCAAGAGGGGCTGGAGTGAGCCCTCAGCGTGGAGCAGGGTGTGACTCTGGTGGTTCTGGCACCAGTCAGAGTTCCAAACTGCTCCTGATCCATTGCCCCCATAGGCACCAGCAGTGGCCACCCTGGCCCTGTTCAGATGCTGTTCCAGGTCTGAGCTGGCTCTTTCTTTCACATCTGTGCACTCCCTTCAGCTGCAGCAGTCCTTGCCCTAGTATGGAGCTTCACTGTGGAGCAAGAGGAGCTGGAGAGGGCCCTCGCCTCAGGCTGGGATGTGTGCCAAGGTAGTCACAGCAAATTTCAATCTGCTTCCTCTGGCTTGTTCCCAGGAGTAAGCAAGCAAGTGGACACTCTTCATGAGCAGAATCTTGGTATCTTACAGGTCCTTTGTCAGTCTCAGTTCAAACCAGCAAAGGGGAGTCAATGCCCTGGTGTTGGACTCCAGGGCTAGGGAGCCCATGGTTCAAACAGCCACTCCTCAGGGAAGATCTATGAGCCCATGTAACCCCCCTGTTCTTCTGTGTCCCCTCCCAGGGGTGCAAGTTCCAACATGATATCTTCTCTTCCCTTCCTACCCAATTCTGTGTGGATCTTTCTTATAGCCTTGGTTGTGTAAGAGTCTTTCTGCCAGTCTCCAGTTTGTTTTCAGTGAAAATTTCTCCACATGTAGATGTATTTTTGTTGTGATCATGGGGAGAGATGAGCTCCACATTCTCCTACTCCATTTTCTTGATTCCATCCCAGGCTGAAATTTCTTTATTTATTTTCTGTCTGGATGATCTATTCATTGATGTAATCTGGGTATTAAAATCTACTACAATTGTATTACTAGAAATTTCTCCCTTTAGGTCTGCTAATATATGCTTTATGTAATTAGGTGCTCCTAGGTTGGGTGCATATATATTAACAAATGTTATATCTTTTTGTTGGATTGACTCTTTAACATTATGTATTGTCTACCTTTTTCTTTTATTAGTCTATTTGAAGTGTATTTTTTCCAAGATAAGTATAGCTACACCAACTTTCTCTTGGTTTCCATTTGCATCAAATATATTTTTTCCATCCATTCACTTTCAGTCTGTGTGTATCCTTATATCTGAGGTAAGCCTCTTGTAGGGAGCATATAGATGGGTCTTTTAAAATTTAATCTATTTAGGGGAGGAGCTTCAAGATGGCAGAAGAGTAAGACATGGAGATCACCTTCCTCCCCACAAATACAACAGAAATACATCTACATGTGGAACAACTCCTACAGAACACCTACTGAATGCTGACAGAAGACCTCAGACCTCCCAAAAGGCAAGAAACTCCCCACGTACCTGGGTAGGGCAAAAGAAAAAAGAAAAGACAGAGACAAAAGAATAGGGATGGGATGAGCACTAGTGGGAGGGAGCTGTGAAGGAGGAAATGTTTCCACACACTAGGAAGCCCCTTTGCAGGTGGAGAATGTGGGTGGTGGAGTGGGAAGCTTCGGAGCCACAGAGGAGAGCGCAGCAACAGGGGTGTGGAGGGCAAAATGGGGAGATTCCCACACAGAGGATCGGTGCTGACCAGCACTCATCAGCCCAAGAGGCTTGTCTGCTCACCCGCCAGGGAAGGTGGGGGCTGGGAGCTGAGGCTCCAGCTTCAGGGTATCCCAGGGAGACGATTGGGGTTGGCTGCATTAGCCCAGCCTGAAGGGGGCTAGTGCACTACAGCTAGCCAGGAGGGAGTCCGGAGAAAAGTCTGGAGCTAGCAAAGAGACAAAAGACATTTTCTTGCCTCTTTGTTTCCTGGTGCACAAGGAGAGGGGATTAAGAGCGCAGCTTAAACGAGATCCAGAAACGAGCACAAGCCACGGCTATCAGCGCAGACCCCAGAGACGGGCATGAGACTCTAAGGCTGCTGCTGCAGCCAGCAAGAAGCCTGTGTGCAAGCACAGGAAACTATCCACACCTCCCATCCTGGGAGCTTGTGCAGCCCACCACTGCCAGGGTCCTGTGATCCAGGGACAGTTTCCCCAGGAGAGCACAGTGCACCTCAGGCTGTTGCAACGTCACGCCGACCTCTGCCGCTGCAGTGTTGCCCCACACTCTGTACCCCTCCCTCCAACCAGCCTGAGTGAGCCAGAGCTCCCGAAGCAGCTGCTCCTTTAACCCTACACTGTCTGAGTGGTTAACCGACACACTCAGGTGATGTACATGCAGAGGCGGGACCATATCCAAGCTGAACCCGGGAGATGTGAGAACAAGGAAGAGAAAGGGAAATTTCTCCCAGCAGCCTAAGGAGCAGCGGATTAAATCTTCAAAATCAACTTGATGTACCCTGTATCTGTGGAATACCAGAATAGATAACGAATCATCCCAAATTGAGGAGGTGGAATTTGGTAGCAATGATATATATATTTTTTTCACTTTTTCTCTTTTTGTGAGTGTGTATGTGTATGTTTCTCTGTGTGATTTTCTCTGTATAGCTTTTTTTTTTTTTTTAACCATTTGTCCTAGGGTTCTCTCTGTCTGGTTTTTCTTGTGTTTTTCTTTTTTTTTTAGCATGGTTTTTAGCACTTGTTATCATTGGTGGATTAGTTTTTTGGTTTCGTTGCTCTCTTCTTTCTTTTGTTTTTTTGAATTACTCTTTAAATTTTTTTAATAATTATTCTTTATTTTAATAACTATTTTATCTTATTTTATTTCATTTTATTTTATTTTGTTTTATTTTATCTTCTTTCATTCTTTCTTTTTTTTCTCCCTTTTTTTCTGAGCTGTTTGGATGACAGGCTCTTGGTGCTCCAGGCATGTATCAGGGCTGTGCCTCTCAGGTGGGAGAGCCAAGTTCTCCCAGCTTCATGCAATATCAAATGGCAAAAAAAACTCCCAGAGATCTCCATCTCAATGCCAAGACCCAGCTCCACTAAATGACCAGCAAGCTACAGTGCTGAACACCCTATGCCAAACAACTAGCAAGACAGGAACACAACCCCACCAATTAGCACAGACGCTGCTTAACATCAAAGTAAGGTCACAGACACCCCAAAGCACACCACCAGACGTGGACCTGTCCACCAGAAAGACAAGATCCAGCCTCATCCACCAGAACACAGGCACTAGTCCCCTGCACCAAGAAGGCTAAACAACTCACTGAACCAACTTTAGCCATTGGGGGCAGACACCAAAAACAACAGGAACTAGGAACCTGCAGCCTGTGAAAGGAGATCTCAAAAACAGTAAGATAAGCAAAATGAGAAGACAGAGAAACACACAGCAGATGAAGGAGCAAGCTAAAAACCCACCAGACCTAACAAATGAAGTGGAAATAGGCAGTCTACCTGAAAAAGAATTCAGAATAGTGATAGTAAAGATGATCTAAAATCTTGGAAAGAGAATTGAAAAAATACAAGAAATGTTTAACAAAGAGCTAGAAGAACTAAAGAGCAAGCAAACAGAGATGGACAACACAATAAATGAAGTTAGAAATTCCCTAGAAGGGATCAATAACAGAATAACTGAGGCAGAAGAATGGATAAGTGACCTGGAAGATAAAATAGTGGAAATAACTATTGCAGAGCAGAATAAAGAAAAAAGAATGAAAAGAATTGAGGACAGTCTCAGAGACCTCTGGGATAATATTAAACACACCAACATTCTAATTATAATGGTCCCAGAAGAAGAAGAGAAAAAGAAAGGGACTGAGAAATTATTTGAAGACATTATAGTTGAAAACCTCCCTAATATGGGAAAGGAAATATTCAATCAAGTTGACGAAGAACAGAGAGTCCCATACAGGATAAATCCAAGGAGAAACATGTCAAGACACATATTAATCAAACTATCAAAAATTAAATACAAAGAAAAAAACTATTAAAAGCAGCAAGGGAAAACCAAAAAATAACATACAAGGGAATCCCTATAAGGTTAACAGCTGATATTTCAGCAGAAATTCTGCAAGCCAGAAGGGAGTGGCAGGACATATTTAAAGTGATGAAAGGGAAAAACTTACAATCAACATTACTCTATCCAGCAGGGATCTCATTCAGATTTGATGGAGAAATTAAGACCTTTACAGACAAGCAAAAGCTAAGCTTTACAAAAAATCCTAAAGGAACTTGTCTAGGCAGGGAACACATGAGAAGGAAAAGACCTACAAAAACAAATCCAAAACAATTAAGAAAATGGTAATAGGAACATACATATGGATAATTACCTTAAATATAAATGGATTAAATGCTCCCACCAAAAGACATAGACTGGCTGAATGAATACAAAAACAAGATCCGTATATATGCTGTCTACAGGAGACACACATCAGACCTATGGACATATAAAGACTGAAAGTGAGAGAGAGGAAAAAGATACTCCATGCAAATGGAAATCAAAAGAAAGCTGCAATAGCAATACTCATATCAGAGAAAATAGACTTTAAAATAAAGACTGTTACAAGAGACACAGAAGGACACTACTTAATGATCAAGGGATCAATCCAAGAAGAAGATATAATAATTGTAAATATTTATGTACCCAACATAGGAGCACCTCAATACATAAGACAAATACCAATAACCATAAAAGGGGAAATCAACAGTAACACAATCATAGTAGGGGACTTTAACACCCAATGTTCACCAATGGACAGATCATTCAAAATGAAAATAAATAAGGAAACACAAGCTTTAAATTATACATAAAACAAGATGGACTTAATTGATATTTATAGGACACTCCATCCAAAAACAACAGAATACACTTTCTTCTCAAGTGCTCATGGAACATTCTCCAGGATAGATCATATCTTGGGTCACAAGTGAACCCTTGGTAAATTTAGGAAAATTGAAATCATATCAGGTATCTTTTCTAATCACAGCACTATGAGACTAGATATCAATTAAAGGGAAAAATCTGTAAAAAATACAAACACATGGAGGCTAAGCAACACAGTACTTAATAACCAAGAGATCATGGAAGAAATCAAAGAGGAAATCAAAAAATACCTAGAAACAAATGACAATGAAAACACAACGACCCAATACATATGGGATGCAGCAAAAGCAGTTCTAAGAGGGAATTTTATAGCAATACAATCCTACCTTAAGAAACAAGAAACATCTCAAATAAACAACCTAACCTTACACCTAAAGCAATTAGAGAAAGAAGGACAAAAACACCCCAAAGTTGATCTTACCTGGGGGCGTAGTGGTTGAGAGTCTGCCTGCCGATGCAGGGGACACGGGTTCGTGCCCTGGTCAGGAAGATCCCACATGCTGCAGACCAGCTGGGCCCGTGAGCCATGGCCACTGAGCCTGCACATCTGGAGCCTGTGCTCCACAACAGGAGAGTCCACAACAGTGAGAGGCCCACATACCAGAAAAAAGAAAAAAAAAACAAAGTTAGTAGAAGGAAAGAAATCATAAAGATCATATCAGAAATAAATGAAAAAGAAATGAAGAAAACAATAACAAAGATCAATAAAACTAAAAGCTGGTTCTTTGAGTAGATAAACAAGATCGATAAACCATGAGCCAGACTCATCAAGAAATAAATGAAGAAAACTCAAATCAATAGAATTAGAAATGAAAAGGAGAAGTAACAACTGACTCTGCAGAAATACTAAGTATCATGAGAGATTATTACAAGCAACTATATGCCAATAAAATGGACAACCTGGAAGAAATGGACAAATTCTTAGAAATGCACAACTTTCCAAGACTGAACCAGGAAGAATTAGAAAATATGAACAGACCAAACACAAGTAATGAAATTGAAACTGTGATTAAAAATCTTCCAAACAAAGAAAAGCCCAGGACCAAATGGCTTCACAGACGAATTCTATCAAACATTTAGAGAAGAACTAACACCTATCCTTCTCAAACTCTTCCAAAATATAGCAGAGGGAGGAAAACTCCCAAACTCATTCTACGAGGCCACCATCACCATGAAACCAAAACAAGACAAAGATGTCACAAAGAAAGAAAACTACAGGCCAATATCACTGATGAACATAGATGCAAAAATCCTCAACAAAATACTAGCAAACAGAATCCAACAGCACATTAAAATGATCATATACCATGATCAATTGGGGTTTATCCCAGGAATGTAAGAATTTTTCAGTATATGCAAATCAATGTGGTACACCATATTAACAAATTGATGGAGAAAACCATATGATCATTTCAATACATGCAGAGAAATCGTTTGACAAAATTCAACACCCATTTATGATAAAAACCCTCCAGAAAGTAGGCAAAGACAGAACTTTCCCCAACATGATAAAGCCCATACATGACAAACCCACAGCCAACGTCATCCTCAACGGTGAAAAACTGAAACTGTTTCCACTATGATCAGGAACAAGACAAGGTTGCCCACCCTCACCACTATTATTCAACATAGTTTTGGAAGTCTTAGCCACAGTAATCAGAGAAGAAAAAGAAATAAAAGGAATCTAAATTGGAAAAGAAGTAAAGCTGTCACTGTTTGCAGATGACATGATACTACACATAGAGAATCCTAATGATGCTACCACAAAACTATGAGAGTTAATCAATGAATTTGGTAAAGTAGCAGGATACAAACTTAATGCACTGAAATTCCTTGCATTCCTATCCACTAATGATGAAAAATCTGAAATAGAAATTAAGGAAACACTCCCATTTACCATTGCAACAAAAAGAATAAAATACCTAGGAGTAAACCTACCTAAGGTGACAAAAGACATTTATGCAGAGAATTATGACACCGATGAAAGAAATTAAAGATGATACAAATAGGTGGAGAGATATACCATGTTCTTGGATTGGAAGAATGGACATTGTGAAAATGACTATAGTACCCAAAGCCATCTACAGATTCAATGCAATCCCTATCAAATTACCAATGGCATTTTTCACAGAACTAGAACAAAATATTTCACAGTTTGTATGGGAACACAAAAGACCCCAAACAGCCAAAGCGATCTTGAAAAAGAAAAACAGAGCTGGAAGAATAAGGCTCCTGAAGTCAGACTATACTACAAAGCCACAGTAATCAAGACAGTATAGTACTGGCACAGAAACAGAAATATAAATCAATGGAACAGTGTAGAATGCCCAGAGATAAACCCACACACATATGGTCACCTTATCTTTGATAAAGGAGGCAAGAATATACAATGGAGAAAAGACAGCCTCTTCAATAAGTGGTGCTGGGAAAACTGGACAACTACATGTAAAAGAATGACATTAGAACACTCCCTAACATCATACACAAAAATAAACTCAAAAATGGATTAAAGACCTAAATATAAGACCAGACACTATAAAACTCTTAGAGGAAAACAGGCAGAACACTCTATGACATAAATCACAGCAAGATCCTTTTTGACCCACCTTCTAGAGAAATGGAAATAAAAACAAAAATAAACAAATGAGACCTAATGAAACTTAAACACTTTTGCACAGCAAAGGAAACCATAAACAAGACCAAAAGACAACCCTCAGAATGGGAGAAAATATTTGCAAATGAAGCAACTGACAAAGGCTTAATTTGCAAAATTTAGAAGCAGCTCATGCAGCTCAATAACAAAAAAACAAACAACCCATTTCAAAAATGGGCAAAAGACCTAAATAAACATTTCTCCAAAGAAGATATACAGACTGCCAACAAACACATAAAAGAATGCTCAACATCATTAATCATTAGAGAAATGCAAGTCAGAACTTCAATGTGGTATCATCTCACACCGGTCAGAATGGCCATCATCAAAAGATCTACAAACAATTAATGCTGGAGAGGGTGTGGAGAAAAGGGAACACTCTTGCACTGTTGGTGGGAATGTAAATTGATACAGGCACTATGGAGAACAGTATGGAGGTTCCTTAAAAAACTACAAATAGAACTACCATACGACCCAGCAATCCCACTACTGGGCATATACCCTGAGAAAACCATAATTCAAAAAGCGTCATGTACGAAAATGTTCATTGCAGCTCTATTTACAATAGCCCAGACATGGAAGCAGCCTAAGTGTCCATCAACAGATGAATGGATAAAGAATATTTGGCACATATATACAATGGCATATTACTCAGCCTTAAAAAGAAATGAAACTGAGTTATCTGTAGTGAGATGGATGGACCTAGAGTCTGTCATACAGAGTGAATTAAGTCAGAAAGAGAAAAACAAATACCGTATGCTATCACACATATATGGAATCAAAAAAAAAATAGTCGTGAAAAACCTAGGGGCAAGATGGGAATAAAGATGCAGACCTACTAGAAAATGGACTTGAGGACATGAGGAGGGGGAAGGGTAATCTGGGACAAAGTGAGAGAGTGGCATGGACATATATACACTGCCAAATATAAAACTGATAGCTAGTGTGAAGCAGCCACATAGCCCAGGGAGATCAGCTCCATGCTATGTGACCACCCAGAGGGGTGGAATTGGGAGAGTGAGAGGGAGGGCAATGCAAGAGAGAGGAGATATGGGGATATATGTATATGTATAGCTGATTCGCTTTGTTATAAAGCAGAAAATAACACACCATTGTAAAGCAATTATACTCCAATAAAGATGTAAAAAAAAAAAGAGGATTGAAAGTAAAAGAGAAAAAAATTTAATCCATTTAGCCACTGTATGTCTTTTTATTGGAATATTTAGTCCATTAACAGTTAAAGTAATTATTGATAGTTATGTCCTTATTACCATTTTGTTCATTGTTTTCTGGCTGTTAAGTAGTTCGTCTCTGTTCCCTTCTTATTTTGCTTTTCTGCTTTGTGGTTTGATAGTTTTCTGTAGTGTTATGCTTAGATTCCTTTCTCATTGTCTTTTGTGTATTTATTCTAGGTTTTTGCTTTGTGGTTACCATGAAGCTCACATATATGACTCTATTTTAAGTTGATAACAAGTTAAGTTTGAACGTATTCCAAAACTCAGCATTTTTACTCTCCACTCCCTGTGTTTTGATGTGACATTTTACATCTTTTTATTTTGTGTGTCCCTTAACTAATTCTTATAGTTATAGCTATTTTTACTATTTTTTGTTTTTTAACACTTTTACCTGAATGTTTGTTTCATTTCCTATGTTACTGACATTTTCAGCCATTATTTCTTCAAATAACTTTTCTGCCCCTTTCTCTCTTCTTCTGGGACACCTATAATGCAAATGCTGTTCTATTTGATGTTGTCTCATAAGCCCCTTAAGCTAGCTTCACTGTTTTAAACTCTTTTCTCTTTTTGCTACTCTATTTGGGTGAGTTCCACTGCCCTGTCTTCCAGATCACTGATTCTTTGCTTTATGCAGTCTGTTTTTCTACCTTTCCAGTGTATTTTTCAGTCCTGTTAATGTATTCTTCAGCTTTGTGACTTGTGTTAGATATTTACTTATATTTTATCTCTCTTTGCTGAAGTATTCTCTGTGTTCATTCGTTCTTCTCTGGAGTACAGTGAATATCTTTATGGCCATTACTTTAACTCTGTATCAGGTAAATTACTTATCTTCATTTCATTTAGTATTTTTTCTGTGATTTTAGCTGTTCTTTCATTTGGAACGTATTTTTCTACTTCCCATTTTATTGATTCTCTGTGTTTGTTTCTATGTATTAGGCAAGATAGCTATCTCTCCCATTCTTAAAGGAATGGCCTTGTGTAGGAGATGAACCTTATTATTTAGCTTTGTCCAGTTTTTGGTTGTCTCTCAAATTGTCTTTCCCATTGTTTAAGACCTATGGGGCCCAGAAATGCAATTTCCCCTTGCCACCACAACCTGATGCTCAAGGGGCATCCCCTTTGTGGACTGCATAAGCCTACCACCTCTAGAGGGACCCCACAAGCATCTTGGAGGGTGGAGTTCTTGCCCATTACCCTTGGCAGGACCTTGGGAGTAGTGCAGGGAGTGGAGCACTCACCTGTCTGCACTAGCTGGTTATAGTGAGAATGTAAAAATGGTATCCACCAGCAGTGGTGCTAGCAAGATAGAGGGAGCAGGTAAAATTTCTCCTGCCAACACTTCTGTCCCTGGAGACAGTCCTATATAGGCTTCTTACCCTCTTACAGACACTTTAAGATTAGCCATTGAGTCTCCTTCACACATGATCTAGGCTCTTTTCAAACTGGTGCTTTTGCACTGTATTCCAGGGTGAGTGACTCTGCATGAGCCCTTCAAGAGTCAGATTTTTATTCCCTAGAGAGAACAGAGTGTTTTGATGTAGGCACCATTGTTTTTCAAAGTCAGATGGTTAGGGGGCTCACCTTTCCAGTGCAGGTCCCAAGGGTTGGGATGCCTTATGTGGAACACAAACCCCTCATGACTCAGGAAGATGCTCTATATTTGTGAGATCTCTCCCACTTGTTGGTTGCTGTGTCAAGGGTGGGGTTTTGGTAACACTGTATCTCTGCCTCTATTGTCTCAATGTGTCCCTTCCTTTCTTTTTTATGGAGTAGCTGTTAGCTAGTTCTCAGGTTCCTTTCAGAGGGAATTGTTCCATATGTAGCTGTAGATATTTTGTGTAAATGGGAGGAGGTGAGTTCAGGATCTTCCTATGCCACCGTCTTGAACCACATCTCTCCTTACAACTTTATTTAATCTTGTGATGGGGCATTATTATCTCCTTTTTTTCTTTCCACTTTATTAAGATACAATTGACTTAAAATATTGTATAAGTTTAAGATATACAGTGTAATGATTTTATAGATGTATATGTTGCAAAATGATTATAATAAAGCTAGCTAACACATATATCACCCCAAGTATTTACAAGTTATTTTGTTTTGGAGAATTTTAAAAATATAGTCTCTTGGTAACTTTCAAATATAAAATGTAGTATTGTGAACCATAGTCACCATGCTACACGTTATATCCTCAAGACTTATTCATCTTATAATTGAAGTTTGTAGCCTTTGACCACCTCTACCCATTTCCCTCACTGTCAGCCCCCTGCCTCTGGCAACCACCAATCTGTTCTATGAGTTTGGTTTATGTTTTTATTAAATTTTATTGAAATATAGTTGATTTACAATGTTGTGTTAATTTCAGATGTACAGTAAAGTGATTCAGTTATACATATATATATATAAATATATATATTCTTTTTCTACATTTTCTTCCATTATAGGTTAATACAAGATATTGAATACAGGGCTTCCCTGGTGGCTCAGTGGTTGAGAGTCCACCTGCCGATGCAGGAGACACGGGTTCATGCCCTGGTCTGGGAAGATCCCACATGCCTCGGAGCAGCTAGGCCCGTGAGCCATGGCCACTGAGTCTGCGCGTCCGGAGCCTGTGCTCCACAACGGGAGAGGATACAACAGTGAGAGGCCCGCGTACAGCAAAAAAAAAAAAAAAAAAAAGATATTGAGTACAGTTCTCTGTGCTATACAGTAGGTCCTCATTTGTGTCTATTTTATATATAGTAGTGTATATATTTTAATCCTAAATTCCTAATTTATCCCTCCTCACCATTTCCCCTTTGCTAACCATGAGTTTGCTTTCTATATCTATGAGTCTATTTCTGTTTTGTAAATAAGTTCATTTGTATCATTTTTTAGATTCCACATATAAGTGATATCATGTGATATTTTTCCTTGTCTGGCTTACTTCACTTAGTATGATAATCTCTAAGTCCACCAATGTTGCTGCAAATGGCATTATTTCATTCTTTTTTACAACTGAGTAATATTCCATTGCATATATATATACCACATCTTCTTTATACATTCCTCTGTGATGGGTGTTTAGGTTGTTTCAATGTCTTGGCTATTGTAAATAGTGTTGCTATGAACAATGGGGTCCATGCATCTTTTTGAATTATGGTTTTCTCCAGATATATACTCAGGAGTGGGATTGCAGGATCATATGGTAGTTCTATTTTTAGTTTCTTAAGGACTCCATACTGTTCTCCATAGTGGGTACACCAGTTTATGTTCCCACCAACAGTGTAAGAGGGTTCCTTTTTCTCCACATCATCTCCAGATTTATTGTTTGGAGACTTTTTGATGATGGACATTCTGACTGGTATGAGGTGAAACCTCATTGTAATTTTGATTTGCATTTCTGTAATAATTAGCAATGTTAAGCATCTTTTCCTATGCCTCTTGAACATCTGGAAGTCTTCTTTGAAGAAATGTGTATTTAGCTCTTCTGCCCATTTTTTAATTGTTTTTTTTCCTTTTTTTTTTTGATATTGAGCTGTATGAGCTGTTTGTATGTTTTGGAGATTAATCCCTTGTTGGTTGCATCATTTACAAATATTTTTTCCCATTCTGTAGGTTGTCTTTTTGTTTTGTTTATGGTTTCCTTTACTGTGAAAAAGCTTTTAAGTTTAATTAGGCCTCATTTATTTATTTTTGTTTTTATTTCTGTTACTTTAGGAGACAGATCTAAAAAAAATATTGCTGTGATTTATGTCAAAGAGTGTTCTATGTTTTCCTCTATAAGAGTTTTATTGTATCCAGTTTACATTTAGGTCTTTAATCCTTTTGAGTTTAGTTTTCTGTGTGGTGTTAGGGAAAGTTCTAATTTCATTCTTTTATGTGTAGCTGTCCAGTTTTCCCAGCACCACTTATTTGAAGAGATTATCTTTTCTCCATTGTATATTCTTACCTGCTTAATCATAGATTAATTGACCATAGATGCATGCATTTATTTCTGGGCTTTGTATTCTGTTCCATTGTACCATACTGTTTTGATTACTGTAGCTCTCTAGTATAGTGTGAAGTCAGGGAGTCTGATTCCTTCAGTTCCATTTTTCTTTCTCAGGTTTGCTTTGGCTATTCAGGGTCTTTTGTCTTTCCATACAAATCATAAAGTTTTTTGTTCTACTTCTGTAAAAAATGTCATTGATAATTTGATAGGAATTGCATTGAATCTGTAGATTGCCTTGGGTAGAATAGTCATTTTGACAAATATTGATTCTTCCAATCCAAGAACATGGTATATTTTTCCATCTGTTTGTGTCATCTTTGATTACTTTCATCAGTGTCTTAGAGTTTTTGGAGTACAAGTCTTGTCCTCCTTAGGTAGGTTTATTCCTAGGTATTTTATTCTTTTCGATGCAATAGTAAATGGGATGGTTTCCTTAATTTCTCTTTCTTATCTTTCATTGCTAGTGTGTAGAAATGCAACAGATTTCTGTGTATTAATTTTGTATCCTGCAACTTTACTGAATTCACTGATGAGCCCTTTTAGTTTTCTGGTAACATCTTTAGAATTTTCCATGTATCCATCTGCAAACAGTGACAGATATACTTCTTTCCAATTGGATTCCTTTTATTTCTTTTTCTTCTCTGATTACTGTGGCTAGGACTATGACTTTGGTTTTTAAAGATTCTATATATAAGTGAAATCATACAGTATTTGTCTTTCTTTGTCTGAGTGATTTCTCTTAGCATAATGCTCTCAGAGTTCATCCATGTTGCCACAAATGACAGAATTTCCTTCTTCTTTATGGCTGAAAAATATTCATCTATATCTATACTTATATCTTCCATATTTTCTTTATCCATTCATACATTAATGGCCACTTAGGTTGTTTCCATGTTTTGGCTATTTTAAATAATACTGCAATGAACATAGGGTACAGATATCTCTCCTTGACAGTGATTTTGTTTCCTTTGGAATTATACCCTGAAGTGGAATTGCTAGGTCATAGGGTGGTTCTATTATTTAACTTTTTGAGTAATCTCCATACTGTTTTTTATATTGGCTATACAAATTTACATTCCCACCAACAGTATTCAAAAGTTCCCTTTCTTCCCACATTCTTGTCAGCACTTGTTATTTCCTTTCTTTTTGATAATAGGCATTCTAACAGGTGTGAGGTGATAGCTCATTATAGTTTTAATTTGTATTTCCCAGGTGATTAGTGATGTTGAACATCTTTTCATGTATCTGTTAGCAATTGGACTTTTTTTTTTTTTTTTTTTTTTTTGCGGTACACGGGCCTCTCACCGCTGTGGCCTCTCCCGTTGCAGAGCACAGGCTCTGGGCGCGCAGGCTCAGCGGCCATGGCTCACAGGCCCAGCCGCTCCACGGCATGTGGGATCCTACCGGACCGGGGCACGAACCTGTGTCCCCTGCATCGGCAGGCGGACTCTCAACCACTGTGCCACCAGGGAAGCCCCAATTGGACATTTTAATATCTTCTTTGGAGAAATGGCTATTGAGGTTATTTGCCCATTTTTAATTGGATTATTATTATTTTTACTATTGTATTTTGAGTCCTTTATATATTTTAGATATTAACTCCTTACCAGATATTTGTAATTATTTTCAATTATTTGCAATTATTTTCTCCCATTTCATTCATCATGATCACATTGATTCTTCACTTTTCATATGCTTTTTGAGAACTATGGCATTTATGTCTGGAAGGAACTATAATGGTCTTCTATTCCAACAATCTGTCTGAAACTTAGCTGCCAACTAAATTCAAATTATAGTTTTGTCAGTTTTGAACCACACCAGAGATTGAGAACTTAACTACTTTTATGAGTTTGTCCATCTCACTTTTGGAAAATTGAAACAGTCTACTTTAGCATTAACTTTGTATTCATTAGGCCAAAGTTTATCTTCTGAGGCCAGTCAGAAAATAAAATCTAGTATGTTTTAGACACAACAGTTATACAAAGTTTGAAGACATCTAAGATATTGGCAGAATTTCCTCTTCTGGCAAGTATCTTCTCCTTCAGCTCATCTTTGTACAATGTGACTTTGATTCTCTTCATCTTCTTGGTGACTCTCTTTTGAATGTACTGCAGTTTACCTCACTTCTTGAAGTGTGTAGCTTCAATGTGGTTTGATATAGAGGCATAATAGAATGGAATTATTATTTCCCTTGATCTGGACCAAATATTTTATTATTGCAGCCAAGAATTGCATTAGCTCCTTCGGCATCCACTACTCAATGTTGATTTATATCAAGCTCCCTGTCACTTAATCTTACTGAGACATTTAAATTTATATTCTTGCTAAGTTATGCCTCTGAGAGCCATATGTTTCGTTGATATTTGGAATAAAGAAAGTGGTTTTACATTTTTTCTAATAAAATTTTATATAACAAGGGCATTGTTCCATTTTGGGGGGTCTTTCTGAATCCTATTCCATCATCTTTCAGGAATTAATAGCTTTACAACTGAGCTCAAATAGCTAGTAATGTTCTTTTAAGGATTAGTCTTTCAAACATTGCCTTCTGAAAGAAGTTTTAAGTGACAGTTAATCATAGAGGTTAAAAGAGCAGATATGGGTAGCAGCCATGCCTGATTTCAAGGCACTTTCCAGCTGAATTCATTCACTTAGTTAACAGATTGAGCTATGTAACACACCATCCTAGGCACCTAAGACACATCAGGGAATAAAATAGACAAAAATATTTGTCCTTTAGGAGCTTAGAGCCTAACAGGAGAAGAAACCTTGGAAAAGTAAGATATACTCTACAAACCTAAGTTTTCTCAACTGAAAATTGGGAATAAATGTACGATTTCATAAGATGGTATATTTGTAAGGGTTCACCAGAGAAACAGAACCAATAGAATGTATATATAATTTAGGGTGTATATATATGTATGTATGTATGTGTGTGTGTATAGATATATATGTATCTATATATATAAGATGAGTTTAATATATGTGAATAATTTATTATAAGGAACTAGCTCATGTGATTATGGAAGCTGACAAGTCTCTAGATCAGCAGTCAGCAAGCTAGAGATCGAGAAGAGTCAATAGTATATTTCCAGTCTAAAAGATGACAGGTTCAAAACCCAGGAAGAGCCAATGTTTCAGTTTTTATCTGAAATCAGGAAAAAGTTAATGTCCCAATTTGAAGGTAGTCAGGCAAGAGTAATTCTCTCTTACTTGGGGAAAAGTCAGTCTTTTTGCTCTATTTAGTCCTTCAACTGATTGGATGGGGCCCACCCACATTGGGGAGGGCAATTTTCTTTACTCAGTCTACCAATTTAAATGCTAGTATCCAAACACACCCTCACAGAAATATCTACAGTTACATGTGACCAAATATCTGGGCATCCTGTGGTCCAGTCAAGTTGACATAAAATTAACCATCACAAATAGTGATGAGGATTACGGGAATTACTGTACATAAAGGGTTTAGCATACTGAGCTCTCAAGAAATGATAGTTATTATGTGCATGAATTATTTTTTCAAACCACCTCTTCAATATTAACAATGGAATCATAGCTCCCTAATGCTGACACAGTAGTTTTGGCACTCTACTGGAGTGAGGCTCCATTTGCTCTTTGATATTGGGAAGCAATCAAGTTCATGTAGCATATGGTTGCTAATAGTTATTTCTCTGCTAGTGCGCATTTCAAGAAGCTGTGAAAACTTAGTTTCTGTCTCACCTGTGTGAGGCAGGGAATCAACTACAGACACGTTGCTGCCATCTGAACAAGCCTACAGTGATGAAATAGTAATGAAGGTGTCTGGTTCTTTCAATATTTTTTGGCAATATTTCCTTTTTCAAGAAAATATAAGATTTAGAAAGGTTTAAGAAAGACTGGAAAGTAGGAGTTCTTTTTTTTTTAATACCTCTCCTTCAAACTCACTGCAATAGTAGTTTATTTTACTTATTTACTAGCTCAGTAATTAACTATAGTTTCAGGGTAGGACTGGCTCATAATACTGCCAAATAATTCATACATGTAAAAATGGCAGTTGTCTCATTTATTTGCTACGCCAACACTTGTCAAACTAAGCAATAGATTTCAGCTCTGTTAAATGTTATTTAAATGTGAGGGATCTAAAATGAAATTGAAGCACACTGCATCTGATAATAAATCAAATATGAATTTAATACTTTACTCAAAGGTAGCATGGTTAGTAAAGCTTGAAAGTAAAAATGACAGATTTTATGCTTTGACTGCGATGAGGGTTTAATTGGAATTCTGATTGTCTTTTAAAGGTTGAGATCTAATGAATTTTAAGAATTACATATGAGAAAAATATTTTAGAGTAAATTACGTTGAACTATGTTAATAGTGAAAATATTTTAAAGAAAAATTACTTCTAGGGGAAAAACATGTATTTCCAATTCATAAGCTTTATATTTTGTTTTAATTTTTATTACAAAAAATTTCAACCTTATCAAGGATAGAAGGAAGAGTGACATCATATTTCCATTGCCTACATTAAAATAAAAAAGTATATAAAAGTATTTTGTAATATTTGCCTTATATATTTTTTTGAACTTCAGTTTTAAACTTCTGTCTGCATTTTTAAGGCATATCTTAATTAGATATAAAAGAAATATAAAAGAAATTATAAATTTTCTCAGTGGATTGCTGTAAGTGTGGAACAATTAAAGGCAGAAAATATTTTACCTTTTTTTTCTCTAGCCACAGGTACACACTCACCACAGTTGAGCAATATATGGAAATTGGTAGAATCTACTGCCATTTTTTAATGATTACTGAGGAACTAGACTGTTTCTACAGTTTTCTCTGGATGTTTTCTCTAATTGCCTACCCATAAACATACATTCTTCCCAAATAGGTGAGTGTGTGTAATAAGACTCTCAATAAGCAGAAGCAAGATATAATGCTATTCTAGGAAAGAATTTGACAAAGATAGTTCCTGTGTACAGAAGGCAAATGAGATCTAGCTGACTGTGAACATACGAGAATTTATGGCTTCTAGTGGAGGGTGAGGTGGCATCATGAGGGCCACATGGATGACATAAATCCTGGGTCTGATTCTTACTAGTCATGTGCCTATGGGCAAATCACAGCTTAGCTAATTAGGTGTCTCCACATGTGTAATACAATTATAATAATGTCTACCTCGCAGAATTGTTTTCAGGCTTAGCTACATAGGTAAAGATTTGTTTTGAATACTCAGTACTAGCAGCTAGTTGAGGTTGTTTTTTGAAAGTGCTAGGCAGGGTTTCTTAACTTTGGAACTATATTGACATTTTGGATCAGATGATTCTTTGTTGCTGTTCTGTGCATTGTAGATATTTAGGAGCATCTGTGACCTCTACCCACTAGATGCCAATAGAATTTCTACCTAAACCCTCCTTCTTATGTTTAACCCTCTTGTCCTTTCCTTAAACTGGATGGAAAATATCACTCATTAACATATGGCTTTCTAGACTTGAACACTGTTAAATCCTTCTTCTTGACTGTAAAGGCCATGAGAAGCTAGAATACATTACTGGGGGAAAGTTAAAGTTAACTTTTCTTCAATGTGACAATCTGTTGGCATTTATTTCAAATCATCATAGTCTCTGATACCAAGTTTATCTTTAAATGAGAAGCATTTATTCATGCTATATCCCTTCCATATAGACTTTTTTAAATGTGGGGATTAATTTGGAATTCATACTATTTTCCCAAGGATCAGCAAAAAAAATCAATTCTAAAATATTTATTAAACACAAAGATCATGGGGCTAATTATTTAGGGAGGTCAGAGAAGGCCTAGGGAGATCCATGTGGGTATTGAGGGGTTTCTTTTGGTGACTTAGGTGTTTATCTTTACTCTTCATCTTTTAAGTAGAGTTGCCAGATTTAGTTAATAAAAATACAGGATGTACAGTTAAATATGAACTTCATATAAACAAAGAATAATTTTTAGTATAAATATATCCCAAAGACTGTACATGTATAATAAAATATTATTTGTTGTTTATCTGAAATTTAAATTTAAATGGACATCCTATATTTTATCTGGCAACCCTAGTTATAATGCGAGCACACGTGGATTAATCCTGAAGTTAATGTAGCTTAAGTTTTTAGGGCTCCTCACTTGAAGGCTTTTTTTTTTTTTAAGCTAATGTTGTATTTGTAATTTGCAGTTTTTTCTTTAAGAATCTTCTCCCTAATTATATAAACCTTAGGCTCCACAAAACCTTGATCTGCTCCTGCAGGGTAGTAAACAAGAGAGAGTGCAGACAAGGTGAAGGAACAAATAAATTTAGTAGGCTTGAGAGGATGATTGACGCCCTTGTCGCATTTGGAAATTATTTTCCAGGAGACAATTAAACAATCACTGGGCCTTGAGGCAACTTTATAGTTGAAATTTCACTGTTACTATGTAGGCAAGAGACAGAGGAATAAGTTTTACATTGTGTTGATATTGGCTCAGAGTGAGTAATCTAAATCATCTGAGAAATTTAGTGAAACTTATTTTTCCATGGATACAGTCAGCAAGTAAAAAATCAACAGTTTCTTTTTGATTCACCAAACGAATTCACCTCTTCAGATATTGTAGACTTTCATGCTTAAAGGAAATTTCAAAACAAAAATGAGAAAAGTGAAAGAGAAGTGGCATCTAGAGGACCATATCTGGCTTGGTGTTAAGGTCCATCTAAGGAAAGGCAGAGCTCAACTTTTGTCTCTCTTGTTGATGTAATGTGCTGCTTTGTGTGATAAATTACAGAAGAAATGACTGAACTTTGGTGTGTTTAAGAGACCATGAGGGTGATAATCCTTTTTAATCACTCCAGACATTGCCTGGTTCTCAGAGCCTACAGTATGGGGTCACTGAAGGGTTCTTGACAGGCTTTTCAGATCAAATTTGTGGCTTCAGGGAGGACACAAATTGTGTAGAGAATCCCCTCTCAGTGTCTGATATCCATTAAGTAATTGTGTAAGGAAGTTCTCAACTCCTCTTTATTGAAGAAATTACTTCAGTAAATGTTGCTTGTATGTCTCCTGTATGCCAGACACTGTGCTAGGAATAGAATTACTTTCAGTTTTCAGTATTCACCTGTGAACTGATTGAGTTAGCAAGTGCTTTTAAAGTACTTACTTAGGCTTTTAGACTATGTAAGTGAACAACACATATTTAGAAAAATAGAGCTCCCTCTACTCTATGAGTAATATGGTACTGGATGATTGTTCTTGATTTTTCATTCCTTTGTCTGTGCCATGTTCATGCCTCCCACTAGTATATGTGAAATATATACCACAGCCCTATTGACTGTACTTCACCTTGTGACCTGCTTTGGCCACTGGAATGTCAGTGGGCAGGATACAGCAGAAGCTTCAGATGTGTTTGTGTGGTTTGTCTTGCCCTGTTGTACTACTGGTCATAGAAGAATGATGAAAACACACATGAGAGAAAAATCAGTGGTTATGGTTTAAGCCATTGAGACTTAGAGTTGTTTTTTATGCAACACTAGAATGGTGATAGTTGATTAATACAGGCAGTAAGACAGATATACACATAATATAACATAAGTTAGGTTGAGATATTTTTATGAAGAGATACAGAATGCAACATGATTTTCAGTGGTGGGAAATCATACCTTTGACTGGTATCAGCAAATGCTTAGGAGAATCAATGTCTGAGCCAGGCCTTGAACAATTTCAACAGGCAAAAATGTCATGGGGATTAATGAATTGTTCAAGTAATCTGCATCTGTGGATGGTGCAGAATTGGTTCATCTATCAAAGATCTTTCTGTCCTAGGAAATTGAATATGGTGTGACATCCCAGGGAAGCTGTAAAACATGCCTGACTGTGTTAGGAGTTCCTATTTGACTCAAGCCTCCAAAGCTATCTCAGAGTCTCTCCAAGATCTTCCTTTTATTCATGGATGGGGGCTGGCAGGGAGTACCAAATAACCCAACGTTGTTTGCTCATATACCCCAGCAATCTGCAGCCAGCCAACAGAGCAGCCAAAAGCTTCCTTGGCCCATTCTGCTCCATCTAGAGAACCACCAGTTTTCTCAGATTCAACAATCATTTATTCAATGCTTCTGTCCTGTTGTTTCTTCTTCATATAGTTTCTTCCTTATTCTGAACAGAGACTTTTTGACATCAGTGTTACCATTTCCATTTTATTAGTGATGGAACCAAGAACCAGAGAGGTTAAATGACATGTCACACATCAGCTGAATGACTGGGTTACACCAGATCATTAGCTACCCAGTCTTTAATAGGAACATGGTCTTATTCAAGATCATTATGGAAGTTGCCTAGAAACAACTTCAAACTTCAAAAACAACTTCAAGATGTTTCAATCACCTTTACACATAAAAATAGTAATTATGAAAACTAGGTTTGTTAAGTAAACTTAGATTTTCCAAGGAAAGCTCCAGAAATGAGTGGAGTAATATTATCCTGAGCTAATCTGTGCTCATTGGTTTTGCTTCCAAAAATTCTAGCCCACATAAGTCTCAATTCACCTATTAAATTATTGGAACTTGGCCTAAAATTTGATTAGTTTTCAAATCATTTTTACAATTAGAGAGTAAAGAAAATTATTCACCAATTGATCTGATGACTTATTCATTCCTAGAGTCATCAATCTGCTCTATTTATTTGCTCCCAGTCACAGTGCAAGAGTTTCATTCATTATATTCTATAATGTTTTATTCTTCTTCGCCTCACAAATAATATCTCTCCCTATGCAGGATGCTGTAAGCATTATCTGTTAAAGCCTACCTTAAAATAGAAATTCAGAGCCTGGAAGCAGGGGATACTTTATAGGTAGGCTAGGACTTTGAAATTAGTTTTTCCCTATGATTCAACAAGCCTTCAATCTTGCGACCTTGATTTAATATTTATTGAGCTCCCACAAAGTGCTAAGCCTTCAGGATGCTGGATAAATTCTATATTTTGGATTAAGTTTTCACCTGATTTAATTTGTCTTGTTTATATTTATTGAAGTACCAGCAATATTGTTGCAGGTATACTGATAGATCCATTTCACGTGCAGCAGGGTCAAGTAATGACGGAAAAGAAAAACTCACACACACTCATACACACAACTACGAATGTTCTGCAGAAACATTGACTTGCCCGTTGATTCCATAGAACCTACAGCTCACATTTTTCCTTCTACTGGGAAGACTATAAGAGACTGAGGATGCTTTGGTGACCAATTTTATTCTAGAATGTTAATAACGACAGTTGAGACTACACAGCTTTCCTATTATTATGCTAATCAACAAAACTACTTCAGTCCCATTTTGAAAATGACAGGTGACAGGTACTTCTCTAGATGCTGGTGATAAAGTAGTGAACAATGATAAACAACATCTTTATTATGCTTAAATTCTGAACGATACAGAAAAACAAGTATATAATAAAAGATAGGTATAAAATTTTTTCACAAAATTATGATTGATTAATGTGATAAAGTGACTGTGTGGTTAAATTAGGTGGCAAAAATAAAATCTAAAAGAAGAGAAGGAACCAGCCCTGCAAAGAACTCAGGTAAGAGCATTCCAGGTAGAGAAAACAGCTAAGGCCAAGCACTAAAGCAAAAACAAACTGGTTGTGTTTAAGGAATAGTAAGAGGCTGGAGCACAGTGAGAGAGACAGAACCATGGAGCAAGATGAGCTAGACTGGTAGGCAGGGTCCAGGCTGCATAGGATGGACCAACCAGGTGAAGAAATTTAGTTTTTGTTCTGGTGCAATGGGAATTCCTTGAAGAGTTCTAAATGGAATGCTGATATGTTTTGAATGAAGTTATTGTATTTTAAAAATCACTCTGCTCCTTTGGCAGGTGGATTATAGTGAAGCAAGCAATGGAACATAGAAACCAGTTAAGAGGGTCTTTTAATGGTTAACTCAATAGGCAATAATGGCTTGAATATGATATTTGTGGAAATGAGAGAGTATATACATGGGCTCTGAATATGTCTTTGAGGTTGAATTGATAGGATTTGTCAGTGTATTACATGGTTGGGCATGTGTGTATGTGCACATGCTGATGCACACGCATGTGAGAGCATGAACACTTTGCGATGGGCACAGTTAAGAGTGAACAAAGATAATTCCTAAACTTTCAGCTGGAACAATTGTGGGACAGTTAGTGAAGTGTGTAGAAAACTGAAACACTAGCATCACAGCACCCAAAAAGTCAATGCATTTCGGGGGCCAAATATGTCCCAAACTGTGGAGGTCAAATAAATTTAAAGAGAAGTTAATATAGGTGGGAGATGGAGGTCATTGCAGATCTTGATGTAAAAAAAAAAAAAAGTCTTCAAGGAATGTTGGAGGCAATGCCCTCCTTCTCTACTTCCTCATTTGTCTTATAGGATGTAGTTAAAACCAAGTTTAGAGGGGGAATTTATAGACTTAAAAGCACATATTAGAGAAGAAGCTAAAAGTGATTAGTTGAGCATCCATTTAAAGAATTTAGAAAAATGAACAAGGAAACAAGTCTAAGGAAAGCAGAGGAAGGAAATGATAAAAGAACAGAAATTAAAGAAATCAAAAGGCATCTTGCAGCAGAAAGAATAAACAAAGGTAAAATTTGTTCCTTAAAGCTAAAGATATTGACACACTTACAGTGAGACTGACAAAGGAAAAAAAAAAAAAGGAACAAGTGACCAATATTAGGAATGAAAATATATTGCAGACACACTAAAAAGAGAAGGAAGGTATTTTGAACACCTCTGTTTTGTAAACTTGAATATTTTGATGAAATAAATAAATTTATAGACATAAGTATAGAAAAATTAATGTTCCTTAACTATTGAAGAAATCAAATATTTGAAAACTAATGTGCAAATAAAACTTTACAGATGATGAAATAATGAACTATCTCACTGAGTTTAGGAACATGGCAATGATACACACTTTCACTGTTTTTAACTATAACTCTGTTCAGTCTTATTTAGTACAGTAATTAAGAAACAACCATAACTAAGGATTGGGATGGAAGAAATAAAACTTTCATTAATAGAGATTAAATGATTGTATACACAGAAATTCCAAAATAATTCATAAGTAAATTATGAGAAACAATAAGGGAATTTATCAAGATTGTATGTCCAAGGCCAATAGTCACAAATGTATTCTGAAAACCAGAAGCAAACAGAGGCAACCATGGGGAATATTAAAAATTCACAAAAGCAGCCGAGGAGATGTTGTCAACACCCCAGCCAGAGCAGAAGTAGGAGATGCTGAGTCAATGAAAATGGAGACGAAGCTCTGAGCTAGTGGGGCCGCCATTTTCAAACCAAGGAAGGTGATGCAGCTGCCAGGAGCCAAGATTAAGTCATGGTTTGGGCGAACTTCTCTGGAGAGGACCCATCTGCTGAGTAGCCCATTTTAAACTTTCTCAAAATTATTCAGAGATGATTCCTGATTCTAGTGCAGTTGCCAATATGAAGATTTTTTTCTCATCTCTTTCTTGCTGACTATATCAAATTCATTAAGATGCCTTGATTGTAAGACAAGGTACTCCATTATTTTATGCACTAATAATAGTGATACATGCTAATTAAGCAATGAGACATGTTTTATTTTCAAAGTAGAATTTTGTTGTTTACTCATTGAAGGAGTTCTCTTAGACTTATTTTGTCACAAAATTTTAAAAAATATATCACTCTTGTGCATATCTAAAGCCAAAAGTTACAAGTAAAGAAAATTGGTAAATATTCCTAAAACTTGCTCACATTTGGAGGCCAACTCTTTTGTATCACATTTCAGCTCATCAGTGTCCTCTGTATTTTTGCACATGGTTTTATAACATATGCCATTAAAAGCACTGTAGCTTTTCTTAAAAGCACTTTGAAGTTTTCTTCCAAGTTACTAACTTACAACTTCTGAGACTGTTATTTTTTTATTTGACTAATTTATAGCTTTATTTTATCTTCACTGAATCATGTATCATTAGGCATTAAACAGCTTCTGTTCAAAATCAGCATTAAATTTCTGACAAACTGATGTTTTCTCTCTTAATGATCCTTTTACATGATTGGTTGATATCAGTCATACCAGCCCTTGGTTTTTTGAAATGTCTTTCATTGATTTTGATGAATTTTGCACTTTGTCTTGCCTTCAGTTGTATTGCTTGGCCTATAGTACCAACAGTATACAATTCATTTGAATGTATGGCAATATATACTATTATGACCTAGTTTGCATGCACATACATAGACAATGGCAATTTGTAACGATTCTGCCTGGTCCACACAGTTATAAAATCCATTGGTCTCATAAATGTTAGAATGTTAAAAGTTGTGTTTTTCAATCCATACCAGACATATTTATTGCTTCTGTTCTAGCTCCCTTTGCATAGGAAGAGTTCCACATGTAACAACATATTTATTGCTTTGCAATGACATTATTACCTTATTTACCAAACATGTATTAGCTATTTTATGTAACAGAAACACATAACAAAGCAGAATCTGTTAACTTTCCCAGTTTTCCTTACAACTAGTAATTGGCCATGTGAAAATTCTGTCCAATGAGATATAAATGGATTTCTGCTCATGTTTTCTGGGAAAGGTTTTGCATTCCAAAGTGACATATGAAGCTGGTACAGTACCCCACTTATCTGGCTTTGAATATAGACATGTTGTCTGGAGCTTCTGTGTCATCTTGCAACCACTGGGAAACATGTATGTGAATAAGAGCCAATACAAGATGGCAGAACAGAATGAAAATATACTGGGGTAAAGGTAGTTTCAATGAACAGACAAAGTAATTCCAGCAACTGCCCACCTCTATTTTCATGTGAGAAAAAGAAACTTTTCTTTGTTTAAGCCTCTATTAGTTGTAGTATCAGTTATCCATAGTTAACTGTTTTGCTAATACAACTTGTCTTTTGAACATGTTCAAAGCACTGGGTTTCTGCCTTGGTTTCCACTCTTAAATATAACCATGTGCCGTGCCTTGTTCCTCCTTCTTCCTTGGACCCATTCTTCCTGAATTACTCTTATAACTCCTCTTCTTTGGGAGGTTTTTCCATACCAACTTGCTAGTCTTAGACTCTCCAGGTCTTGCCTGCTGCAGTTACCCAACTCCTGTGTATTGACAGCCAGCTCAATTCCCTGTCACACTGATCCATTCATCTGATTGGAAGCATTGGGATTAACCATTTCCAGAGTTGTTTTATACTTCTCAACTTCACTGCATATCGTTGTCTTACTTGTAAGGAATAATCTCTCATGAAATTTATTTCAACTGGCCAACACCAGTATGTGCAATCTGTTTTGCCTTCTCTGGAATACTGAGTGAGCAAGATGCCCCCAAATAAGATTGTAGTGGAGAGTCTTAGATTCAATACAGAAAGAATTTCTTCAGGTAGGGTTGAAATAAAAGTCTCTAAGGTGGACCACTAAGGTGGCTATTCCTGGGAGAAACACCAGAAAGCAGAGGAGATTGAGCTTCTGGTGTGGGCAAAATAAATTTCATTGCCTTCAGGTCAGAGTGGATCAACATTCATGGTGGCCTTTATTGTTGTTCCATGACCTGGGGACAAATTCTTGGTGTGTAACTCTTCCAATCAAACCTCTCAGGCAATAGGTAAAATCACAATGGTAACTTCTTACATTTGCTGACTAAAATTGGAATTTACAGTTTTAAATTTAATTTCACAGAACATATGTTGAGATATTTATTTCAGTTTTCTGCTAAGAAAATCAAAATTCTCTTGACATTTTTCTAATTTTCTTCTGTTAATAAAGAAAATTTGAGAAAATAATATAACTCTGAGAATTGTTTTGTTATTTGCATTTATATCCAAGTAGATCTAGATCATAGCAATAATAATAAGGATTCAAGAACTTAAATTTGTCTACAAAGTTTTAAAGACCACAAGTAAAATGGAAAAATAATACTAAGTTTGGACATTGCTCTACTTGTCAACATGGAAGAGTTGTGGGCTACTAGAATATCTAAGCAATGCATATATATTTAGAATATTAAAAGTCCTGAGGTTTCTTCAGTTGCATGGCTACTTGAGAAACTCTGGAATTCTGGAATGACTGATCTCTTTGATCAGAGACCTCTTGGGTGAGAGAATGAAGAGAACTGTGGCGTTCTTTGATGGGTTTTGTAACACAGGGATTAAAATAATTGAAGTACAAGAATGAATGATGGCTATCTGACTAGGATCCAAATACCTGAATCACAAGGAGGAATGACAACTGACACTAAAGAAGGAGGGCTGCATTGAGCCTATCCTACCTGAAGAGAGTTGAAATGTCTAGTTCAATGTCTGTTCAGAGAACAAAGTTTGTAATTAACAGAGTAGGACACTGAGGTGCCAATCAGCTCTACTCTAACCCAGCTCCAGGCAATCCCTGATCAATTATTTAATGTAAGTGGCTGGAAAACAATTGAAATATTAAGAGTATCCTTTGGGTTTGTAAGTCTAAGGGGAATGAACTCTTTTCCATCTTACTAAGTAGAAAGAAGTCAATATTAGCAATAATGAAAGAAGAGGTAAAATGTCACCAAGAATATAATATATAAGCCATTGGCTCCCTCCCAGGAAAAGGAAGGGCCCTTGTAAAGCTTGGAAGGGTTTACTTGGAATAGAGCAAGAAATCAAACATGGTTCAAATTAACAGCATTCTGGCTTCATCTCCAGATGAAGAATTAATTCCCCTTAATTCTGGGGAATTAAAAACAACTTTTAACTCTTTGATAGAATAAAGTGTACCTCTAAGAGAACATTTATCTCTCTTTGAAAAAATCTATTTCTTGCCTACATGTTATATATAATACCTATTTTATATTACCATCTTAATATATTACTATTTTAATCATGTTTTTTAATTTTTTTCTTTTCAAAAGAGAGAAAAAGAACTGCCAGTTTAGGAGAGGTAGTTGAGGTAGTTGAGGTAGGAGACTGCTTTTCAAAGTCAACTTTTACCCCTGAAGAGACCTGTTTAGTCTCTGAAGCACACCACCTGTGACAGTATTAGACTGTCCCAAGAGAATAACAAAAGGGGGATTGTTTTGAGAAGTAAACACCAAGGTCTTCCCAATCAACTTTACTCTCAGAATTTACTGACATTTTATTGAAAGGGAATTGGATTTTAAGAAACAAATGCACCATTTTTGAGGGCGCTACATCCTTTCCTTATTCAGTTATATAGCAAAGCAATTTTGATAAAGGCAAATATAGAATAATCTCATTAATATCTTAATATCAAAGGATGTTTCTGATCTACTTTTTATGAAATGAAAATGTATTTCAGTTAATACATAATCAGCTTCCTGACAATGTAAACTAGGTATCTAACTGTGTGTGTGTGTATATATATATATCTTACAAAAGTTAATTTTTATCCTTCAAGCTGATGGCACCGATTTGACAGCATTCAGCAGTTTTTGTTTTAGTATCTGACAATAATAGCTGACTTAGTAATTTAGGGGACTTAAATATATATATGTATATTTTTTTGCATACGCGGGCCTCTCACTGTTGTGGCCTCTCCCGTTGCGGAGCACAGGCTCCAGACACACAGGCTCAGCGGCCATGGCTCACGGGCCCAGCCGCTCCGCGGCATGTGGGATCCTCCCGGACCAGGACACAAACCCATGTCCCCTGCATCGGCAGGCGGACTCTCAACCACTGCGCCACCAGGGAAGCTCAGGGGACTTAAATATTCATAGTACACTTCTCACAAAGTTTATTCATGGTAAATGTGGGCTCAAGACATTCTTTTCATATAGATTATTTCTCTGGAACACTATTTGAACCAAAAGAAAAAAAAAATGTCTGCTCTTTTATCACCGCAATATAATATTTTTAAATGAAAAGATATTGCTAGAGCCTAAGGAAATTTTACTTGAATAGCAAACTAACAATCATAAGATAGATATTTTAGATGAGGTGTAAGGAATCCATTCCACCCTTCAATTTAATTTGCTCTTCAGTATTAATTTGCCAGGGTTTGTTTATATACGTAATTTTAAAAAAGAAATTTTACGAATATAAAGTTAAATTGGAGTGAGTACCTTTCTAGTTCTGTAAATGACTTAATGATGTGTACATTTTATTGTACTTCAATTGTTGAATTTTCTGGGAAATGTTCTAGTAGAACATTAACAGACTGTAGTCTGGCTTTACCTCTTCTCCACCTAAGCAGACCAGAAGGCTAGATATACTGTCTCTTGCTTCCATAAAGAAAATCAGAGAAATAAAGCAGTGTAAAATTATTCGACACACTCTCTCCTCCTCTTTCTTAAAAGTAGGAATTCTAATGAATCCACTGAAAGGTTGTAGAATCAGTGATCATAGCCAATGATAAATAGAGGTGTGGAGACATTTTTCCTACTTGTTTTGTACTGTTTGTACAAAAGATACCAAATTAATCTATATTGATGACTAGCATGTTGTTTACTTATCTTTGTAAGTCTTTAAACATATCCCTATATTTTGTAGATATTGTTTTCTCTCCTTAGTTTTTTTAGTGCTGTAATGCTGTCTAATTTTAAACACTTGACAAATCATGCCAGACTTAAAAAAATGCTATAAAATTTTCTAAATATTGATCTGAGTAGTGAGTACAAATACTTATAAAATCTCATAACTAATTTCACAAAGAGTTTCTGTAAAAGAGTGCTAGGCACTGATTATCCCATATTTAAAAAGGAATATCTATCTATTTTAATTTCAGCCTGCTACTTTCTGGATCAAATGTTTACCTATTAGTTTTGACCACCATAGATGATTTCCTAACTTCATCAATCATATTCATTAGTTAATATTTTGCTGTAAAGAAGCATTTTTCCATTAATTAATTAATATCTCCATGGACTCACAGATTCTTATTTCATCACATAAATTGGAATGCATATCATTATGTATCTTGATGCTCACATTTTCATAAATTTGTCCTACATCTGAAAATAATCAAGAGAGTAGTTACTTTTTCTAGTGATGATATAAAGAAATGGTTATGGCAATTGAAAAGAATTAAATATAAGTAGCCTTACCTATGACCCTAGAACTTCTAATTTTCCTAAAACCAATAACAACCCATTAAGAAAACTTCAGCAAGTAAGGGATATTCCATGCAGGTTTATCCTTATTTAAGCCCCAGCAGTTTACATATTTATAGTCATTAAGTCTTACTTGACTCAACACTTAAGTAAGATGTTTTCTCTTGCTTTTTTTCTTCACCAAAATGTTCTAAATTCCTTAATGTTAGATTACTTTTTAAAACATGAATCCTGGGGAATATAATGCTGCAGAAGTTTCAGACCCTCCGTAAACTCCTCATGGATAATTTGTACATAGGAATTGACCCTCATATTGAGAAATATGATTTTAAGAGACAATTATTTTTACATGTTCATTTGGCTGTGTCTGAAAAGATAGACAAGTTATTAATAGTCTCTCCTACTCTGTGTATATGTAGATTTTATTTGGTTTATTACTGCAGTTACTTTCAGTAGAAGAATCAACTTTTGATAGGTAAGTGAAAAAAAAATGATTGGTGTCAATAGTTAACATCAAAATGGTTCTGGAACGTTAAAAAATTCACTCTCATTTTTAACACCCCATCTCCTTAAATTTAACATTTAGACATTGGTAAAATTATTAGAGAGCTGTAAAAATGCAAACGCTCCTGAGTGTAATATTCTTTAAGATTTTTCCCCAGCATGAACATTCTAGAGCAAATGTGTTATGGAACTGCTTTCTATGTGTTGATAATTGAAATTACAGAATGCAAGATATGGGCTAGGAGATTATTTTTTGATAGGTATTGGGGGTAATTTTTGATATTCCTTAAATTTTCCAGGTAGAAAAGATAAAGTGGAATGAGGGTAAGGGTGGACCTGTGGGTATTAGAGGAAACTAAATGCACATTTTAGGATTGATCGCCTGAAGCAGAAATAAGGTTGGGGCAAAACATCCGGAGAAACAAATGAGGTACAGAAGGCTGAAACCGAAGAAACCTTCATCCACCCCATGCTTTTGCCTAGGACTGATCTTGCTCTTTTCACATTTGACTTCATGATGTGCTTGAAGTCTTTGCTTCAGTAGAGGTACTCCATCTCTGATTGCTGAGTGCAAAGTTATTGGCCTGGCTTATTGTTCCTAATCTGTGTACTGCTCTGATAAATTGCTCAAGTTGTGATTGAGTCCTTAAATCATTCCTTTACCAGCTGTTTCACTGCAATTACTGGTGGATCCCTTATTTCAACCTTATCATGGTGCATGTCCTGTCTAAAAAAAATGTATTGTTATTATTACTGTCTTATATACTTGAAAGTTGCTAAGAGAGTAGATCTCAAAAATTCTCATCACAAGACAAAAATTGTAACTGTGTTATCATGATAGACAGTAACTAAACTTATAGTAGTGATCATTTCTCAGTGTATACAAATACTGAGTCATTACATTGTACACTTAAAATTAATATAATGCTACATGTCAACTTTATCTCAATAAAAAAAGAAAATGTATTATCAGGGATGTTAGACTGGTTATATTTTAGGACCTCAGTCATCATACTCAATTTTTAAGAAAAATGTTAATATGACTTATCAACATGGTAAGAATGGATGAATTAATAACTGTCCAAGCTGATAAATACACTACAGAGAATTTCAACTGAATTTTTATTTGAGCTTTACAGATTGCTGTGACACTGTCTTAACTAAATGAGATAAATTTGGGGGAGGGTTGATGTTTGCAATTAGAAGATGGCTTTCAATCTAGAACCATTGTTTAATAAATGAAATCTTTTGGTGACAGATTTTGTAACCACTTTCCTAGCTAGGTGCCTAGTGCTCACTAATTTGCCGAGGAGGAAAATAAAATAATTAGTACAAGAGTTGAGTAGCTTTTAGCTTTAGTCACTGTAAAGAAAAATGATTACTATTTTAAAGATATTATGCTAAATTTCAAAAAGCACTTTAAGGAATATAAATTAAGTACAAAATAAAATGCTGATGGTTTAGCAACAGAAAGGGATAAAAAGTTTGTTTGAAATTAATAATGCTTTGTGTTAACTGCAAAGTAGCTATTTTTCAGTTACATACATTAAAATTATTTTTATTTTTTAATGAATTTGAAAGGAAACAGATTTAACAATATGCAGTTAGACTTTTGTCTTTGGAAACTGCAATTTTTGCTAAAAAGTAAAGAACTGAAAAGACTTGTTAGAGGTTGGGCAAAGTACCAAGTTATTAGGATTTTAATGTTTCTTAGAAGAAAGACTATGTTCATATTTTTATTATTTTCATTGTTTATCATAAGCAAAATCAAGCAAGTTAGCTATTCCTTTCAATTATATACTCTTGATATTTTGGTGAATTTACTTGCATTCAATAAGACCAGCATATTGTATTTTCCTTGAAAATCATACATTAATAAAGATGATATTTATAATATGCTTTTTATTACATGACATTAGGATTTTATTGGGTTGTATATGACCAAATTGTTAAGTTTGGATTTCTAAGTTTATATAGTGTAACTCTGAGATAAAATGTGTGGAAAATCTGTAGAGAACAAAATTGCCTTCAATTCTATTCTATCCTATTTCTGTATAGACAGAATCACAGCATTAAAACTAAAAAGCAACAATCTTTTAGACGTTTATTCAATTAATAAACATTTGTTGAAAGCCTCCCAAAAGTTAGCCATCTTAATCATATTTTAACTCTGGAATGATCATATTTATCTCTCACTGGTACTATAGGGTATTGCTATTTTTAATTTGAGTATTATAGTCCTCCAACCCCACCCCAGGAATGCAGTGTAATTTTAGTGATGAGAATTTGCTGATTGTAGATAGATTCTAATATATTTGAGACCCTATTGCCTTTGTATCCTAATATACCACATTTTAGCTTCACATGGGTAGTTAAGATAAAACATTATTTTCCTATGCTTAACCATCCTCTGCATGTATGTATGACCTGATTCTCATATTTTTCAGTACAGGTAGCAATGGCGAGTAAAGCATAAGCATTCACTGATTGGCCACTGTATCAATTTCTATGGAGAATTCCAAAGGATGCATGTATTAGTACTGATAGACAACAAAGGCACAATAAACACAAATGAGCAAACAGATGCACACATTTCTGTAACTGAGTACATGCATGCAAGAATTGCAGCTGTACAGAGATGATATTCCTGAATCCCAAATGATTCTTGGAGTGCTTATTATAGGTGACCTTGAGGTTTGTTAGTGTGTGTTAAGAAAACTTGTATCAAAGAGATAAATACTTTAATAGAGCTGTAAAATAAAGGGACTGAGAATCATAATGGATGAATTGAGCACATAAATCAACACATATTGTTAAATCAGTTAGTGATGCAGATTTGCTTGACAATAGTGGAGACTACAAAATCCACATAAATACACTTAAGAGCAGGGCAATTTGGGGAAAGAATAATTTATGAGTAAACGATGATTGAAAACTAAGCTGGAATTCTGTAATGGAGAATGACGATATCAAGAGGCCTTAGAGAAAGTGACTTTTGTTATTCATTTATTTAGGCTTGGAAAAGAGAGTCTGGAAACAGAAGGCAGTTAATTTGGATGCAACAGGGGCTATGGAATTGGACAGACCTTGGTCCAAATCCCAGCGAGGCCGTTTACTACCTAAAGGCTTATGGGGAAGGGACAACAATTTCCATGTGTTTCAGTATCTCAATTTGTTAAATTAAGGATTATGTATACTTTTTAAGATGAGGTTTAGAACTTAACATGTATATGATGCTCTTTGTGAGCATCTGTTTTGTGATTAAAATCAGATCAACTCATGATTTATTTTATGGCTTTGGAAATGATAGAAAGGTAAAGATTTGAGAAAGTTATGAACCATGAAAAAAGAGGTTAAAACACCCAAATATGACAATAGTATTATCCTGTGTAAATGGAGTAACCCTGTAGCAGTAAGCATATCAGGCAAATTGGAACAAATTGTTAGATGATAAAACAATGGTTTATACTCCATAGTTTATAAATATAGATTTAATTGATATGTAAGACTGAAACATAGTTGCTCTTGGAGGCCTCCAAAGGCTTTGTGTGTATAGTGGAATCATTGAGAGATCAGGAATGAGTTAAGTCCCCTGTTACGTTCTAGCATCTCCGAATCTCTTCAAAGTGTTAAAGAGTCTTTATTTAATAAGTTTCTATATTAATTCTCTTCATTTTTCATTTATTTGATATTTAAGTTGTATTAGATCAGTGAGCTATGAATGGTTTGTATAATTTACTTGAGTTTTAATTTATGCACTCCTAACCATTGAGTATTTTCCTGAATTCTTTTGCCAAAGTGTATTTTTGTATAGATTGCAAGTGTGTTGTGCTGTTTGCTGTTTTACTAATAAGGCAATTGGTTGGCTTATATCTTCTGCTCAGATTAAAAATTAGTACACATAGATATCATTGAACTGTTGCAATATTCTTTTTCTTTTTTTATCGTTGAAGATGGTTGATTTATAATGTTCTTAGTTTCAGGTGTACAACATAGTGATTTGATATTTTTATAGATTATACTCCATTTAAAGGTATTATAAAATATTGGTTATACTCCTTGTGCTGTACATTGCATCCTTGTACCTTATTTATTATATACTTCTTAATCCCCTTCCCGTATCTTGCCCTTCCCTCTATCCTCCTCCCCACTGGTAACCACAAGTTTGTTCTCTGTATCTGTGAGTCTGCTTCTCTTTTGTTATATTTCTTTGTTTATTTTTTTCAGATTCCACATATAAGTGAAAAGATACAGTATTTGTCTTTTTCTGTCATCAATAAGCATAATTCCCTCCAGCTCCATCCATGTTGCTGCAAACTGCAAAATTTAATTTTTTTATGGCTGAGTAATATTCAATTATATACATATCTTCTTTATCCATTCATCTGTCGATGCACACGTAGTCCGCTTCTATATTTTGACTATTGTAAATAATGCTGCAAATAACATTTGTGTGCATATATCTATTTTAATTAGTGTTTTTTTTTCTTCAGTTATATACATGAAAGTGGAATTGTTGGATCATATGGTAGTTTTATTTTTAAGTTTTTGAGGAACTTTCTTAATGTTTGCCATAGTGGCTGCACCAGTTTACAGTCCCACTAACAGTAAACTAGTTTTTCTTTTCTCCTCATCCTTGTCAACGATTATTACTTGTTGTTTTTGGCAATAACCTTTCTGACAGGTGTGAGGTGATATATTGTTCTGGTTTTGATTTGTATTTCCCTGATACTTAGTGATGTTGAGCATGTGTTCATGTGTCTGCTGACTACCTGCATGTCTTCTTTGGAAAAATGTCTATTTAGGTCTTCTGTCCATTTTTAAAATTAGATTGTTTGTTTTTTTGATATTTAGTTGTATGAGTTATCTGTATATTTTGGATATAAACCCCTTATCAGACATATTAATTACAAATATCTTCTTGTATTCAGTAGGCTGTTTTCTTGTTGATGTTTCCCTTTGCACTGCAAAAGTTTCTTAAGTTTAATTAGGTCTTATTTGTTTATTTTTGCATTTGTTTCCTTGCCTGAGGAGAAAGATCCAAAAAAATATTGTTAAGACTTAGATCAAAGAGCATTCTACCTATGTTTCCCTCTAGGAATTTTATGGCTTCTGGTCTTATATTTATGTCTTTAATCCATTTTGTGTTTATTTTATTGCGCAGTGTGAGAAAATGTTCTAATTTCACTGTTTACATGCAGCTGTTCAGTTTTCCCAACATCATTTATTGAAGATACTTTTTTCCCATTGTATATTTTTGCATCCTTTGTCATAGATTAATTGATCACATGTTCATGGGTTTATTTCTGGGATTTCTCTTCTGTTCCATTGATCTATATGTCTGTTTTTATGCCAATAGCATACTGTTTTGATTACTGTAGCTTTGTAGTATAGTCTGAAGTCAGGGAGCATGATACCTCCAGCTTTGTTCTTCTTATTCAAGGTTGGTTTGGCAATTTGGGGTCTTTTGTGGTTCCATACAAATTTTAGGATTGTTTGTTCCATTTCTGTGAAAAATGCCATTGGAATTTTGATAGGGCTTGCATTAAGCTTGTAGATTGCTTTGGTATTATAAATATTTTAAAAATATTAATTCTTCAAGTCTATGAACATGGTATATTTTTCCATTTATTTGTATTATCTTCAATTTCCTTCATCAATGTCTTACAATTTTTAGAGTATAGGTTTTCACCTCTTGGTTAAGTTTATTCCTAGGTATTTTATTCTTTTTGATGTGCTTGTAAATTAGATTGTTTTCTTGCTTTTTCTGATAGTTTATTATTAGGTTATAGAACAGCAACAGATTTCCATATATTAATCTTTTATCCTGCTACTTTATTGAATTCACTTATTAGTTCTAATAGTTTTTTTGGTGGAGTCCTTAGGGTTTTCTATATATAGTAGTATGACATTTGCAGATAGTGACAGTTTTAATTTTTCCTTTCCAATTTGGATGCATTTTATTTCTTTTTCTTGTCTGATTGCTGTGACTAAGACTTTCAATACTGTGTTATATAAATATGGAAAGAGTAGGCATCCTTGTCTTTTTCCTAATTTCAGAGGAAAAGCTTGCAGTTTTTTTTTTTTTTTTTAACCACTGAGTATGATGTTAGCTGTGGGTTTGTTATAAATGGTCTTTATTGTGTCAAGATATGTGCCCTCTACACAAACTTTGTTGAGATTTTTCATCAGGAATGGACAATGCATTTTGTCAAATGCTTTTTCTGCATCTATGAAAATGATCATGTGACTTTTATCATTCATTTAGATAATATAATATATTATATTGATTGATTTGCAGATATTGAACCATGCTTGCATTCATGGAATAAATCCCATTTGATCAAGGTGTATTATCATTTTTATATATTGTTGAATTTAATTTCTTAATATTTTATTGAGGATTTTACAAATATATTCATTTGTAGAGTCTTTGTCTGGCTTTGGTATCTGGGTAATAGTGGCCTCATAGAATGAATTTGGGAATATTCCTTCTCTTCAATTCTTTGGAGTAGTTTGAGAAGAATAAATATTGACTCTTCTTTATATGTTTGTTAGAATTCCCCTGTGAAGCTGTCTGGTCCTGGACTTTGCTGGGAGTTTTTTGATTACTAATTCAATTTCTTTACTAGTTCTAGTCTGTTCAGGTTATCTATTTCTTCCTGATTCAGTCTTGGAAGGCAGCTGTGCTCACCACTATACCATCAACCCTGCACTTCCTGATTCAGTCTTGGAAGATTGTAAGAATTTATGAAATACTTTCAGATAAATCTGATAAAAGTTGTGCAGAAACTACAAGATATTGCCAAAAGAAATTAAAGTAGATCTAATTAATGTAGTGGCATCCCTTGTTGTTGACTGGAGAAAAAGAGGGTTTTCAAAGAGGAACATGAAGAATTTTCAGTAGGTGATGGATATATTGACTATTTGATTATAATGATGGCTTCATAGGCTTATGCATACATCAAAAGATCAAGTTGTATAGTTCAAATATGGGTAGTTTATCCTATGCCAGTTATACTTTAATAAAGTTATTATTATTAATTACAATCAGATTTCTTCATTGAAAGACTTGCCTTAATCACTGGAGACCAGAATTCAAAATGCTGAAAATATCCACCCTTTACTGCCAACTTCTGACACTACTGACACTCTTTCAAAGTAGGCTTTTGTGCCATGAGTAAGTGGTAAACTCAGCTTTGGATAGTTGACAATTTATTCCGGTGGTCATTTTGAATAACAACCTTTTGTCTATTATGTACATTGCAAATATTTTCTTCTAGACCAGAGACTGTGAATATTTTAGAGATTGTGGGCTATGTGGGTTTGGTCACAATACTCAAGTCTACCCTTGTTGAAAGCAGCCATCGACAATATGCAAATGATCAGATGTGGCTGTGCTCCAAAAAAGCTTTATTTACAAAAATTGACAGCCAGTCCATGGGCTATAGTTTGCCAACCTGTCCTAGAATATTGCTTTTCTCTTAACTTTATTTATGGTGCATTTTATCATATAGTTCTTTAAAATTTTGTGGTTGAAACTGTTTTTTTTTTTTTATCATCCTAGGTTTAGTATCTTTCCATTTATAAGACTATGTAAATATTTTTCTATAATTTTCAGCATTTTATATATTTTTTACATTGAAATTTTGATATGGTAATAATTTATTTGAAACTCTATCTTTTCCCCAATGATCCAACAATGTTTATTAACCATATATTAACCATGTATCCCCACATTAATTTAAAATTTCACATTTTATATAATACATTCTATATATGTGGCTTTATTATTGGAATCACTATTTAAGTTCATTATCTGTCTATCCATTTTTGTTTTTCATTCTAATGGGCTATTTGAGGTGTATGAAAGAGCTACTGATATCTATTCTAAAAAGATTAAACATGGCAAACTCTCTCAGATGTTTTATCAGTTATTTAATCATTTTACAGGATTTTTTTTTTAGGTTGGCAATAGTATCATCTACAAATATTGAGAATTTTGTCATCTCTGTAGATAATTACAGCTTCTGTCACATCTCCTTTTTTATGTACTGTTTTGACCAGAATATTTTCAACAGTAGTGGTGATAGCAGCCTTGCTTTTTTCTATTTGTTATAATTCCTTTAATATTTCTTTACTAAGAATGTTATTGGATTTTAGCCAGCTCATAATAATTTTAAGAAAAATTCCTTCTCTTTCTATCCTAATAAAGATTTTAAAAATAACCATGATTGATATTAAGCCTTAAAAATTTATTGAAATATTTATTTAATAATATTTATGGAGATAATTATGTGTTTTTGAAAAGCTTTGACCTATTGATAACATATGTTCTCAGAATTGATTTCTTAATTTTGAGCCATCTATATTTTTAAATATTTTATATTTGGTTATGTTTTGTTTTCTACTTAATAAACTGTCACATTAGATTTGTATGATATTTTATCAGGCACTTGTGTCTATATTTTTTAATGAAATTGCTCTACAGTTTTCTTTCTTGTGCTATATTTGCCAAGTTTGAGTATCAAAGGTATGTTAATTTTATAACATGATATGGGAAGTTTTCTACTTATTATTATGGAGCAAAATAATTTTATTATATTATTTGTAGTTTCTGTCTCTGGGTAACATGTATACATCAGAGGAAGACTGTTTTGTTTTTTCTCTTGCGGTTGAAGATTAATTATTTTGACATTGAAATTGAAAGTCTATTTAACTTGGGGAGTGCCTAAGGGATTAACATTTTGCCTGGAATTTTGTTTTTAAATTTTTTTTCCTATAATTTTAGGCCTTGGGAAATAACTGCCCTCTTGATGGTGAAGGTAATTTCAGTATTTAAGAGTCAGGTGAAATGTTAAATATTCATTAAAATATCTTTTGCTAACTCATAGAAATCCTTAGTTGAAATGCTTACATAGACGTTGGTCAAAGTTGACTCAGTCATTTTACTTAAGCCACTTTAAAATGTTGGTATTTTGACTCATTTCAGAGATAGAGGCCTAAGTCCTCTTTTGAACTGGCATTACCTATTTTATTGGAAGGTCTAAGTGTACCCATACATGTTATACTTAAATATGTTTCAATTCTTTGACCTTTGTGGTTAAGTTTTTTTTGGGTTGTACATTTCAGAACTACAAACCTTCTATATTATCCTGAGAAAAAAAAATTAAGGCGTTAACTGTGAGATAATATGAGATATAAGATACAGGAATTAAATTTATAAAATTAACATTTATTGTACATGTATAACATAATTAAAGAATTATTAGTTAATATAATGTGGTTAATACATGTAATTAACTATACTTGTATGAAAATAATTTAAAGGGACCTACATCCATCTTTCCCTATTATAAATTTTATATATGTAAGAAGTAATGAGAGCTTCCTTATCAAAGGGCAAATTTTAGATATCATTAAGCTTTCAAGAGAAACTTTATTTATGATTTTAAAGTTTCACACATCAATATATGCAAACTAAAATATTTCTTGAAATATAAAATAATTTGAAAAGCAAATATCTTAGTATGCTTCTGTGGCTGCTTTTACTTTGTTGTGATTCCCGAAAAGAAACCAGCAGGAGTTCACCGACGTCTAGATTTTCGGGTATGAATTTTGTCACAGAGTTGTTGATCTCCAAATTTATCGTTTGATTTGTACTACTCAGTGAAAAAACTTTCAGAATAAAACAGTCTTTTCATGAAGGAGCTAACTATCTCTGTTCCAGTTCCAATTCTCAGTCTTATCTCCAAAGATTGCCAAGGTATAAGTAGCAGCAAAAAATCAGCAGTACTAACGACTTTGCTACACAGTAACTCTATCTTCGCTTTACAATAGCAACTGACAAATGCTCCATTACTGTCAGAAGGGAATGTTTTAAAAGCATTTCTTAACTACATTCATTGAGGATTTTGAAGGTAATCAGAAGAGATTTAATTTTCTATTCTCTTTAGTCCTTAATCTATAGTCTTTAGGGATGTGCCAATTATAATTTATCTACTAACTGTTGTGAAACCTAGATAACAAGATAATACAAGTAATTAGCAAGGTTTGTACACTACAGAAAGATATTATGTTTCCTGACATATTTAAGCTAATAGAGTGAATTTACACTGATAAGATTCTATTTCTGTTTCATCCCTGAGGATGATAAGTATTCTTTTCTAATCCTGTTTAGATCAGGATGAAGTTCACTAGTTTATCCCAGACATTTATATATACAAATGAAATGGAGCTTGGTTTGGATTAGCTCTCCAAACCAAGGTTTTCATGTAGAGAAGAGCTTTGTGAAGAGAAAGTCTCTCTTTGTCTACCTAATCTTTTTCTTGTCTCCCCACTTTTTTTTCAGTATAATTGCTTTTTCTTTCTGTTCATCAATCCAACCAGAATAGAATAAGATTTATTTTCTATTACTCAGTGTTTGGACTAAAACAAGATTGAATTATGTAGAACCATAAATAAATTTTCCAATTTCTCTTTTTCATGAATCTAAATCTAGAATACATTTTAATTCTTCTTAAGATAAGGAATAGCCAGTTCTTAAAAAGAGAAACAATATCAAAAGTTTTTGAATAAACCGAATTTAGTTAGTCAAAATAGTCCTTAAGATGATTCTGCACTTCAGTGTAACTAGAGTTATTCAGTGTTCAGAATAAGTTGTGGTGCAGAAAGAACTTGAGATCTCTGTAGCCATCCAGGCCAGGGGTTGGGGTCAATGTTTTCCCTTCTGTTGTAGCCTTGATGTCCTTTGCCTCTGAACTTAATATGACATCAACTGTGGATTTATTTTTTCTTCTCTTTCACATGGTAGGAAAAATAAATAAATAATAATAAAAGTATGAAAGACAAGTTGCTTACGAATTTTTCAACCTTTTAGTTTCTCTAAGGAGATTCTGATTCTTGCAAATAAATGGTGCTCAGTAATACACTTGTCCTTATACCAGTGTGTCCTCAAATAGGGAGGGAAAAAAATGATTTTGTTTTTAGTTAGAAAATAATCTACCCAAACACAGCATCTTAAAATGAAACTAATTTACATCTTCAGTACTTTTGGGTTATTGTATATATTCCATTTTAGCATATTCTTCCCTAGCATCTTTCTTCCTTTTTAATTTTTATGGAGGTTAGACTTTGCTTTAATACATTTTTTACTTAAATAATATAGACATCCCTCCACTCATAGATTTAACAAGGGCTTATAAGGTCAATATTTTAACCTTGGTAACTTTGCAACTTACCAACTGTTTTAAAGTCAACATGGCTGCCTCTTTCTTCCCAGGTAAAAAAAATTAGTGATATTTAGACTTCCTGGCAATACATCACTTGAGTGAACTCCATGTGTTTCCTTTTTCAAGGAAAAAGGTCACCTCGTGAAAAGTTATTTCTTTATAAATAGAGTTAATGGTAATTTCTAGGATTTTTAAAAACTCTTTTTCATATTTAATGCTGGTTCAATCCTCCATTGCTGTTTGCTTCTGAACTTGATGAGATGGTTTCTATATGATTTGACAAAAATCAGGAGAGATTTAGTTGAGTTTACAAATGCATGCTGCATGAATTTCTGTTTTATTTACTATCAGTGTGGGGGGAGAAAAATAATTTTACCTCTATCCTTCAAAGTTCTTGGTTGAGACTCTTCCCTTGTAATAAAAAGTCATCCTTTTCTTCCTGGTACAGAGAGGGAAACACCCTTACAAATGGAAATGTCACTTATAAATGTAAATGTCTCTTACAAAAGTGTAACTTCTACCTGAATTTCAGAGCTTCTCCCATAGCGTCTGATTTTTTGTTTGTTTGTTTGTTTTGTTTTTGTTTTTGTTTCTTAATAACAGGCTCAAAGTAGTCCTTTTGACCAAGAGATATAATCTGGGGTTGCAAATTCAGCTCCCCTTTACTAGCTCATTTGACAGAGCTGATACACCTGAACAAAGGCCCTTATTTCTTGATTTGAACAACAACACAATAAACAGTTTCACAAATGAGAATCAGAGGCACAGATTTATCTGTTTGGTAAAGCCAAACTCACTTGAAAAACTTTGATCCGTGGGATATGGAATCTTTCCTTATTTGATGTAATAAATGTTAACAAGATGTCATAGGATACAGTGTTAAATAAAAAAGCACTACTGTTAATTTCTATTTATGAATGCTTTTTTCATTCCAAAGGTAAATTGCTTTATATATATACACACATACACACCCATGCAAACACAGGCATCTTATGTTATTTATTATATTATTTTTATATTACTATTGTAAATCAATAATCTTATATTTTGGTTAATTGCAATGCTTGGAAACTCCTCCGTGCAAGAGGACTTTGAAGAGCAATCAACATTTAAATGGAACTAAAATTGTGAAATCCCAATAAGGTAAGACAAGTTGATATAAAGAATAAATGAAGATGACTCAGATGGATCTGATAGGGTCAATATTTTTATTTCTATGTAAACAGTTTAAGAGGGTAGGTGGTTAAGTGATGATAATGATGACTGAGCATGAGTGCTTTACATTCTCCCCAGGTTGACTAAATTTTAGACAGGGCCCTGACCTCCTTTTTCTTAGAGGATTTACTTTAGAAAACTTGTAATTATAAATACTTTTTCTGGCCATTTTAGATATATGTAAGACTTCTTAAAAGATTCTTGCTAATTTTACAACCCAGGAATGCCTTTCCCAAGGACCTAGGAGCCATCCATTTAAAATGTAATCATCAAGAAAATAGCACCCCTAATCTCCCTGTCTACCTTCAATAGGAGCAAATTAGCAAACACAGATGGATTAATCAAAGAGATTTGCAAATTCAGGAATAACTCAACCTGTTTAACACAGCCCATTGATCAACCTTCCCCTCCTAACATCCTCCAGTACTTTTCCTCTAGTTACTCCAGCACTTAAAAACCCTCTCCCTTTTGTTTTAGTGAAGTTAAGTTCAGGCCAAATTCTCTCCTCTTTCCTCTGTTGCAATAACCTTGTATCTTAGTCAGTTCATGCCATCCTAACGAAATAGACTAGGTGGTTTACACAGTAGAAATTTATTTCTCATGGTTCTAGGGGCTGGGAAGCCCAAGATGAAGGTTCCAGCAAGTGAGCTTTTGTTCTGACTTGCAGATGGCTACCTTTTCCCTGTGTTCCCACATGTCTCTTCTTAAAGGGCACTAATTCCTTTATTAGGGCCCCACCCTCACGACCTCATCTAAACTTAATTACTTCCCAAAGGACCCATCTCCACATACTGTCACACTGGGGATTAAAGTTTCAAATATGAATTTTGGGTACCTTGAATAAAATTCAGTTCATTGTACCATTTTTGTGTGTGTGTGTGTTGTACACGGGCCTCTCACCATTGTGGCCCCTCCCATTGTGGAGCACAGCCTCCGGACGCGCAGGCTCAGTGGCCATGGCTCATGGGCCCAGCTACTCCACGGCATGTGGGATCCTCCCATACTGGGGCACAAACCCGTGTCCCCTGCATTGGCAGGCGGACTCTCAACCACTGTGCCACTAGGGAAGCCCAGTTCATTGTATCTTAAATAAAATCTTCCTTACTGTTTAACTTTGTCCAGTTCACTTTTTGCTTTGATACAACCAACTGGCCAAATAGAGCAATTTTTTCATAGATGAAAATAATCCTTCACTACCTGTTCTTGGTGTCACATTGAGAAGAGAGTAGGCAAAGGAAAGAGATGCACTGTGCTTTTCTTGGGTATTTTATATTTTCCATAGGTAGGGCAATTCTTGAGTAAAATTATGAAGAAGAATATTTTCTTTGGTGACCATTCATCTCTCCTCTTTCATTCTACTCTTCTCTTGTATTCACTCCAGTGGGAGGGAGGTGAGAAGTCCGGAATCAAAAATAAATAAATAAATTTATTTATTAAAAAAACAAAACCCAAAGATTCTGAACCTTTTAGTATTCTGACTGATTCTTATCCTGTCAGACCATAGGACATAAAAATAACAGAATACACAGAAAAATACACCACAGATTTTCTATCTCTCTCTTTCTGTTTTTCTCTTTCACGCTCTCCCTTGTTTTCCCACATGATTCTCTCTATCTCTCTTAGACCAGAAATAACAAAAAATTCTCTCTCTCTCGACTTACCTGTAGAGCAGTTGTTCTCAACCTTGGTTGCACTAAAATCAATAGGGAGATTAAAAAATTCCCTACCTGTACTCTAGACAAGTTCTATCAGAATCTGGGTGGGAATCAAATGCCACAGGATCCGAATAAGCAGCTAAGATTGAGAAACACTGCTTAGAGATTAGCCAAATCTAGTCATCCTCCAGCCCTCACCCCTTTAAGAATTTACCTGAGAGAGCATGAAGGGAGTGGAAGTTAACCCAGTTCCCATTTTAATAGGATGTAGCCTTTTGATAAGTAGCAGCAAAGACACTTTCATTTATTCTTCTGAGTGGCTGTTGGAAACCCATATCTCCCCTCTAGAAAAAGTCTTTAGTGACAAAATAACAATTGTATATTGACTTTAACTACTAATTATACCAGTTGTCCACTTTAAAAAGCTCTTCTCTTATGCTTACATAGTATCATACTCTAAATTTGTTTTTAAACCATCATGTCTTCATTTCACATTGGAATAAAGTGAGTTTTTGAAACCTGCAAAAAAAAAAAAAAAAGAATTGCTCCCTTCTGTAGCTTCCTTTATCAGCAGTCATTTGTAGTCCATGTGTTTGCTTTAAAGTTTTGCTTATGATCCAACTTTCATGTCCCCATAAAACACAGAATTCTCTTATTATCTTTCTCTTGAATGTTTAGCTGAGTATGTATTTATGGCATTACTTCAGTATTCACAGAAGGCTATGATGAGTAGGTAAAAACCATGCTTAATGCATAAATGTTGACAAAGCTAATGGATAAGTATTATAATATTTAATACATTTTCAAATATTTATTAATTTTTTGAAAATATAATTAGGATGTCTATAGCCTGAATTGTTTCCTATGTGTCATCTCTTTTAATATTAATATGGAGTATAGAAGCATTTATAAGTAAAATGTACATTTCTTAGTGTTTATTTCTTCAAAGAATTTAATGTGTTCTTGAGTATTTACTTATCTAGCAAAAGTTTGATAATATTAAGAATTATAAAAATTCCTGAATCAGGTTTAAGAATTTGGAGAAATCACTGAAGAATATACAAGTAACACCACAATGGAACAGAAAGATAGTCAAAGGCTCTTGGAAAATATAAGAATGGTTAGAAATGGAACAAAGAATGAATACCTTAACACTAATCAAATAGAAGTATGTGAACAATTAATAAGCTGCAATAAATTTGGAAATGCATAATCTAAGAAATATATCTTAAATTGCTAGTACTGTACATAGAATAAATATTTTACTAATAAAAACTCTTAATATATGCTAGAATGAAGTATTTCTCATCTGGTACCAGTTGCTTTGTCTAATTTTTTTCTCCTGCACTCCTTATCTTTTCTACAAGAGTTACTGATTTGTGATGTGAGGTTATTACTATTCTATTCTAAAATGAACACAATTTTGCTTTTTGATTGCTCTCTTTGTTGTGCCTATTTTCTATCCTCCTGACCTTTGCTAGCCACCCTGTTTTTTATCCTTTATTGTCATTTTCCTTCTTTTTAGGCAAAACTATTGTGGCCTTGGATTGGAATTACAAATTCTCCAATGATTCCTGGAGGAAGTATGCAATGTAAGAGAGTTCCCCTCTCTTTTTTATGAGAAAACTCCTGGCTATTCTAGGTATTCTCCTGTTGGTTACAGTATGATACCAACTTTGTGAAAAAAAATCAAATAAGCTTTCTCTTATGGGACATACATTATATGCTAAACAGAGTTACACCCATACATGAGGTAAGGGAGAAGGTTATGGGAGAGGAAGCTACAAATTTGGTTGCAGCTAGTTTTAGCTATCAGTAGATCATAGAACGTTCAATGCTGCTCTCACAACATCTTCTCCATTAGTAATCTTTGAAAAAATTTAATATAATGTGGAAGAATTTGCAAGGAAAGTCAATGTTACTTTTAAAAACAGTGAATAAATTAGTGTTTAGTACTTGCTTCTGGAGAAGTGAAAGTATCTCAGAGAAAATACAGACACTCAATTGTTAAGAAGATGATATCAATATAATATTTATTTATTTCAACTACTGAGGTATAGTTGATTTACAATGTTGTGTTAGTTTCAGGTGTACAGTAAAGTGATTCAGATATATATATATATATATATATATATGTGTGTGTGTGTTTGTGTGTATATATATATATGCAGGATCATATGGTCACTCTAGTTTTAGATTTTTAAGTAACCTCCACACTGTTCTCCGTAGTGGCTATACCAATTTACCTTCCCACCAACAGTGTAGGAGAGTTCCTTTTTCTGCACACCCTCTCCAGCATTTATTATTTGTAACCTTTTTAATGATGGCCATTCAGACCAGTGTGAGGTGATATCTCATTGTAGTTCTGATTTGCATTTCTCTAATAATTAGCGATGTTAAGCTTCTTTTCATGTGCCTCTTGCCCATCTGTATATCTTCTTTGCAGAAGTGTATATTTAGGTCTTCTGCCCATTTTTTGATTGGGTTGTTTATTTTTTTGATATTTAGCTGTATGAGTTGTTTGTGTATTCTTGTTGGCCACATCATTTGCTTATACTTTTAAGTATAATATAATAATATATTATTATAAGTATATTATTATAATATAATGATATATAATATTATATTATTATATATTAATATAATATATATTATATATATAATTATATATATAATTATATATATTATATATAATATATAATATAATAATATATAATAATATATAATATATAATAATATAATAATAATAATTATTATTATATAATAATATATTATTATAAGTATATTATAATAATATATTATAAGTATAATATAATAATATATTATAATATAATAATATAATACTTTTCCCCATTCTGTAGGTGGTCTTTTTGTTTTGCTTATGGTTTCCTTTGCTGTGCAAAAGCTTTTAAGTTTAATTAGGTTCCATTTGTTTACTTTTGTTTTTATTTTCATTAATCTAGGAGATGGATCAAAAAAGATCTTGCTGCAATTTATGTCAAAGAGTGTTCTGCCTATGATTTCTTCTAGGAGTTTTCTAGTATCCAGTCTTATTCCATTTAGGTCTTTAATTCATTTTGAGTATATTTTTCTGTATGGTGTTAGAGAATGCTCTGATTTCATTTTTTTACATGCAGCTGTCCAGTTTTCCAAGCACCACTTATTGAAGAAACTGTTTTTTCTCCATTGTATATCCTTACCTCCTTGGTCATAGATTAATTGGCCATAAGTGCATGGGCTTATTTCTGGGCTTTCTATACTGTTCCACTGATCTATATTCTGCTTTTGTGCCAGTACCATACTGTTTTGATGACTGTAGCTTTGTTGTATGGTCTAAAGTCAGAGAGCCTGATTCAAACATAAAATTTAGAAAGGAGAGGTATTTATGGATTTAAGTCATAATTTTTTTGCAAGAATAAATACATTCAAAGTTATCAAAAGCAACAATAGTGCTTTAATGTTGTAAATGGGGTTGCTACATTCCTTTAAGTTGTGAAACAGAATTTTTTTTAAACTTGATTTTTATTTATGTAAGTTTTCAACTGACTATTTTCTACTCAGTTAGGCCATAGAACAAGTCTCATTAAATTTGAAAGGATTGAAATCACATAAATGATGTCTTCCAAGTATAATGGAGTGAAATCAATAAAGATATTTGGTAAATCAAGAAATTTGTGGAAATTACACAATACACTCCTTCATGACTAATGAGTCAAAAAGGAAATCACCAGGGAAATTAGAAATACCTTGAGATAAATGAATGCAAAACACAATATGCCACAACTTATGGGATTCAATGAAAGCAGTACTAAAAGGGAAATTTAACACCTATATTAAAGAAAGAAGAAAAATCTAAAATCAATAGCTTTAACTTTCACATCAAGAAACTAGGCATATTTAAGATAGACAACCAACAAGCACCTACTGTATAGCACAGGGAACTCTGCTCAATATTCTGTAACAACCTAAATGGGAAAAGAATTTCAAAAAGAATAGATACATGTATATGTATAACTGAATCACTTTGCTGGACACCTGAAAATAACACAATATTGTTAATCAACTATATTTCAATATAAAATAAAAAATTTTTTAAAAAGCTAAGCAAAAATGAGCAAACTAAATCCAGTCACATGGAAGGGAAAAAGTAATAAAGATTAGAAGGGAAATAAATGAAATAGAGAACATAAAAATAATAGAGGAGATAAAAAAATCAGAAGCTGATTTCTTAAAAAGATCAACAACATTGTCAAAGATAAAACAATCAAAAGTTGATTTCTTAAAAAGATCAATAACATTATCAAATTTTTGGCTAAACTGACCAAGAGAATAAGAGAGAAAACTCAAATTACCAAAATCAGGATGATGAGACATCACTACTGGCTTTACAGAAATAAAATGGTTTATAAGGGAATATTGTGAATAATAACATTAATAAATTAGATAACTTAAATAAAATGGGCAAATTTCTAGAAAAACACAAATTACTGAAACCAACTCTAGAAGGTGATTTTGGAGTTTTTCCAACTCATTCCATGAGGTCAATATTATCCTGACACTAAAGCCAGGCAAAGTCATCCCAAGAAAAGTACAGAACAATATCCCTTACGAATATAGGCACTGTCAGGGAGAAAGAAATTTTCCTCTACTCTTCCAGGTTCTTCTGGCTAGTCTAAGTTGACATGAGATAGATTAGAAGGAGAAAATCAAACAAAAGTTTAATAACAGGTATCCATGGGAGAGACCTAGGAAAACTGAGTAACTTGCCAAATGGCCAACCCCCTTACCACAAATACCACCTTTAGCTAAAGACAAAATGAGAATGTTGGGGGTAGTGGTTTGAGACTTCAAAGGCAATTCTCGTGAAGATGAAAAAAGCAGTGTTTGGTTAACAAATATTTACCATGCAATGAACATAAGACACAGAGTGGAGTCTGATTCTCCCCTGCCCACTCTACCCCAGCCCTAATTCTTTGCAGATATCTTTGGTGCTAGTTCTATTTGAGAAGCAGGCCCTTTATCTAAATTCCTTTAGGCAGTTAAAAGAGAGGTAACAAGAAAAACTTCCTGAGTCTTCTGTTTCTTAAAAATAATCAGGTTAAATTAATCCTCATGCCAAAGAGATACATTTTAGGGTGGCAAATTTTGCTCCCCCACTACACAAAAATATTCAACAAAATACTAGCAAACATAGTCCAGCAACATATGAAAATGATAATACACCATAAACAAGAGAGAAATGCAAGAGTGGTTTAATATCTGATAATCAATGTAATACATCATATTAATAGAAAAAAAGGACAAAAATCAAATGGTCAACTCTTGGCCTGAAGAAGAGTCATTTGACAAAATCCAACATCCTTATGTGAAAAAAAAAAATTTACAAACTAGAAATGGTAGGGATTTTCATCAATATGATAAATAGTATCTACAAAACCCCACAGCTAGCACTATACTTAATGATAAAACACTGGATATTTTCCTCCTGAGAGCAGGTACAAGATAACGATGTCCTCTCTAGTCACTTATACTCAATATTGTACTGGAGGTTCTAGCCAGAACAAATACATGCGAAACAGAAATAAAAGTTATCCAGATAGTAAAGGAAGAACTAAAATTATCTTCATTCACAGATGATGTAATCTTGTATACAGAAAATCATAAGGAATTCACTAAACCCATTTAGAACTAATAAGTGAATTCATCATGCTGCAGGATACAAGATGAATATACACATATAAATTGTATGTCTACACACTGCAGTGAACAAGTTGAAAATGAAATTAAGAATATAAGTTTATTTACAGTAAGCCTCAAAAATATCAAAATACTTAGGAACAAATTTAACAAAAGGAGCACAACACTTGTACACTGAAAAATACTATGTTGTTGAAAGAAATTTTTAAAAAGTTCTAAATAAACTTATATCCCATGTTCATGAATTAGAAGACTTAATATTTTAAAATGAAACTATTCCCCAAATTGATCTAGAGATTGAACAGCATACGTATCAAAATTCCAGCTACCATATTTTTATTTGCAGAAATTGACAAGCTAATCCTAAAATTCATATGGAAACTCAAGGGACCCAAATAGCCAGAATAATCTTGGGGGGAAAAAAACCCAACAAAACTGGAGTATTCACAGTTCCTGGTTTCAAAAAAAGCTACAGTAATTAATATAGTCATGTGGTAATGGAATAAAGATAGACATGTAGATCAATAGAATAGAACAGAGAGTCCAGAAATGAGTCTTTACACTTATGCTCAATTGATTTTTGACAAGAGTTCATAGACAATACAATGAAGAATAAAGTCTTTTCAACAAATAGGGCTGGGATAACTGGGTATCAGCATGCAAAAACTAAAGTTGGACCCCTTTGTTATACTGTACCAACAAAACAGAACAAAAGCTTAAGATAAATAATAAACCTAATGTAAGAACTAAACTATTAAACTCTTAGAATAAAACATAGGAATAAATATTTGTGACCAAATATTAGACAATAGTTTCTTAGATAGGACACCAAAGGTACAAGCAGTAAAGGAAAAAAATAGATAAACTGGACTATATCAAAATTAAAAATTTTTGTGTTGCAAATAATACCTCCAAGAAAGTAAACATATAATCTGCAGAATAAGAGAAAATTTGCAAATTATATATTTGATAAATAACTGGTGTTCAGAATATATAAAGAACTCTTACAACTAAATAATGAGAGAGCCCAATTTAAAGAATGAGACAAGGACCTGAATTTCTCCAAAAAGGTATACAAATAGCCAATAAGCACACAAAAAGTGTGTCATCATCATTAGTCATTGCAGACATGCAAAGTGAACTATAATGAAATACCACTTCACACCTACTGGCATAGAAACAATCAAAAAGGTAGAAAGTAGGTGAAGAAATTGGAATCCTTACATTGCTGATGAAATTTAAAACAGTACAGTGCTTTGGAAAATGGCTTGTCAGTTTCTCAAAAGATAAAGAATAGAGTTAATTGTATGCCGAGCAATTCCTCTCATACGTACATTCCAAGTTAAATAAAAACATATATCCACACAAAATTTGCACTTTACTGTTAACAGTATCATTATTCATAATAAGCGAGATAAGGAAACAACCCAAATGTCCATCAACTGATGAACAGATAAACAAACTGTGCTATATCCATACAAGAGAATATTATTTATTAATAAAAGGAGTGAATTACTGATACATGCTACATAATGGATGAACTTTGAAAACATACTAAGTGAAAGAAGCCAATTACAAAAAATAATATACTGTATGATTCCATTTATATGAAAAGTCCAGATAAGGCAAATTAATGGAGACAAAAAGTAGATATAGTGCCTAGGGTTGGGGCAGGTATGGGAAGAGACTGTAATGGATACAGGGTAGTGGGGTGATGAAAATGTTCTAAATTTAGATTTTGGTGGTGGTTGCACTACTGAATTTAAATTTTCAATGAGTGAACTTTATAAATTATCTCTTAATAAAGATGTTAAATATGTCCCTACTACATAAATGCCTTAATATTTAAAGGTTCATTCCTCTTAATTTCAAAAAAGTTTATTCTTCAAAATTTTTCCAGTTCTATTGAGATATAATTGACATACATCACTGTATAAGTTTGTGTACAGCATAATGAGTTGGCTTACATATATCATGGAATGATTGCTGCAATAAGTTTAGTTACCATCCATCATCTCACATAGATACAAAAAAAAAAAAAAGTATTTCTCTCCTCGTGATGAGAACTCTTAGGATTTACTCTTTTAACACATCTCCTATATACCATACAGCCATGTTAGCTATAGCCAACACGTTGTGTATTATATCCTTCTTACTCACTTATCTTATAACTGGAAATTTGTACATTTTGGCCACCTTCCTCCAGTTCCTCCTCCTCCCACCCCAGCCTCCCTTAACCACAAATCTGATCTCTTTTTATATGACTTTTTTTCCAAAATATATTTTTTAATGATTTTACTATGAGAAAAATTTAAAGGTAGTATTCTGGCATATTCAGCTTGCAAAGTGTAATTCTCTTCAAACATCATTTTATGTCTGATGAATTTTTCAGTTACTGCTAGTTCAGTAGGAGGGATTTAGCAATTCAAATATATCATTGGTGAGAGTTATGGAAATGACTACTTTGAAATATAGCAAAAAATATATACTTTTACAGGTTGCTATTCAAACTCAAATTCATTTTCATGTATAAATATCTTCCTGATAGCTTCCATACATAGCTTCCTTTTTTCTGTTCAGACTGGCAAATCTGAATCAAATGATCTGTCCACATTTGTAAATTATAGCATAGGTTAAAAAAAACAAGTTTTTTGACAACATGTAATGAAAGCTCTATTTATACTTCATAATTAACATAGTTATGTCAGTCTTGTAGCTCCATTAAAGCATGTATTTTTTCCCTTTTCTTAACAGCTAATCATTTAAGCAAGTGAGTTTAAAGAGAAAATTAAGATGAAGAAAAGAAGTTTGGGAGGCTTTATGATAAAAGTGTCAAGTTAAAAGTTTAAATTCTTCCTTCACAGAAATGACTGTAAGTGAAGATGCAAATGAAAATTAATTTGTGTATCTTTGAAAAAGAGTTAAAATTACATAGCTAGACATAAAAGAAAAGTGGCATTTGAAAGAATGTGTGACAAGGAAGGGATCATAGAAATATAACTGGAAGGTTAAATTGTGCAGACAAAGGATGGTAAGTTTTAAAGATGGATTTCATTAAATTTTGAAAAATATTATTATCAGTGAAATTAACATTTAGAAATGTGCTGATCAGATTTCTTAGCAGAACATCCAAGTCCTCTGTGACTTGATCCTTGCTTACCTCTTCAACTTTATTTCCTCTTTTCCCTATACTAACAGCAACAACAGTCATGATGACAGTGTTGACCATAATGACCATTTGCAATTACAGGGTATTTTCCATATGCCAGGAACTGTGGCAAGACTCTATAAAAGGCCATATACATATTTTTCATCCTCAAAAAAACCTGAAGTAAATACCATTATTTTCATTTTTTCAAATTGAAAAAACTGAAGTGTTGAAAATTTAAGTGACTTGATCTAAGTTACACAGAGAGTAAACATCAGAGCTAAGTTCAAATCTAGCTTTTCTGATGCCAAAATCTGTGGCTTCTGGGACTCTCTAAGTATGTAGAACTATTTACAGTTCTCTGAACAAGTCTCATTATTTCAGTCCTTTGCACAAACTTTTATTTTTCCGTAATGCTCTTCCTTATCGTTCCCCTGATAGACCGAGACTTTCCTCCTGCAAGACCATCTCATGTGTGTTCCCCTCTGTTAAGCTTTCCTTCATTCAACCAAGCAGAATTGATGATACTTTCCTTTCTACTTGCCTGGTCCTGGTCCAAACTGCCAAGGTGCCCTTACCCACTACAGGGTAATTATTTATATACGCGCCTGTCTAGAGCACAGTGGACTTTTATAATCGAGTGAAGGGATGAATGAACAAATGCCCTTCCACCAGGAAATGTCATGCTACTGTGACTAGAAACATGAAATTACCACAGCACTCAATGAAAACCTGCTAATTTTAATTTAGCTATAAGGTATTAGGGCAGGTAAAATAGGGTCACAGAAAGAATTTATTCACATCAGTGGGGGGTTGATTTATTAGCATAATTCTCTTTTGCTATGTTTTATTACAGATATTCTCTCTGTCACCTTGTCTAACTTCTTTCCTTCTCTCAACTTAGTGTCAATTGTGGATTAAAGACAAGAATATTTTAAAATGGAGGAAACAAGAATATAACAACCTTTTCTATATTTGCTCAGAATAAAAAAGTTGTTGGTTTGAGACTAACATTTGCCCACTTAGGATTCATACATTTGTGAGCCTGACTAGACAAATGAATGAGCTGGCTGTAAAGGAGCCTTCTTGGAAAAAAAATCATACTAAGGGAGGAAAGCATCAGGCTTCAACACATGACAGTTGCTCCAATTACAATGTCCAATATTCAGAAGAGAGGGAATAGTTTTTTTTTTTTTTACAGCTTTATTGGAGTATAATTGCTTTACAATGGTGTGTTAGTTTCTGCTTTATAACAAAGTGAATCAGTCATACATAAACATATGTTCCCATATGTCTTCCCTGTTGCGTCTCCCTCCCTCCCACCCTCCCCATCCCACCCCTCCAGGCTGTCACAAAGCACCGAGCCAATATCCCTGTGCCATGCGGCTGCTTCCCACTAGCTATCTACCTTACTGTGTTTGTTAGTGCGTATATGCCCATGACTCTTTCTCGCCCTGTCACAGCTCACCCTTCCCCCTCCCCATAACCTCAAGTCCGTTCTCTAAGAGGTCTGCGTCTTTATTCCTGCTTTACCCCTTGGTTCTTCATGACATTTTTTTCTTAAATTCCATATATATGTGTTAGCATACGGTATTTGTCTTTTTCTTTCTGACTTACTTCACTGTGTATGACAGACTCTAGGTCTATCCACCTCATTACAAATAGCTCAATTTCGTTTCTTCTTATGGCTGAGTAATATTCCATTGTATATATGTGCCACATCTTCTTTATCCATTCATCCAATGACGGGCACTTAGGTTGTTTCCATCTCCGGGCTATTGTAAATAGAGCTGCAATGAACATTTTGGTACATGACTCTTTTTGAATTTTGGTTTTCTCAGGGTATATGCCCAGTAGTGGGATTGCTGGGTCATATGGTAGTTCTATTTGTAGTTTTTTAAGGAACCTCCATACTGTTCTCCATAGTGGCTGAACCAATTCACATTCCCACCAGCAGTGCAAGAGTGTTCCCTTTTCTCCACACCCTCTCCAGCATTTATTGTTTCTAGATTTTTTGATGATGGCCATTCTGACTGGTGTGAGATGATATCTCATTGTAGTTTTGATTTGCATTTCTCTAATGATTAATGATGCTGAGCATTCTTTCATGTGTTTGTTGGCAGTCTGTATATCTTCTTTGGAGAAATGTCTATTTAGGTCTTCTGCCCATTTTTGGATTGGGTTGTTTGTTTTCTTGTTATTGAGCTGCATGAGCTGCTTGTAAATTTTGGAGATTAATCCTTTGTCGGTTGCTTCATTTGCAAATATTTTCTCCCATTCTGAGGGTTGTCTTTTGGTCTTGTTTATGGTTTCCTTTGCTGTGCAAAAGCTTTGAAGTTTCATTAGGTCCCATTTGTTTATTTTTGTTTTTATTTCCATTACTCTAGGAGGTGGGTCAGAAAGGATCTTGCTTTGATTTATGTCATAGAGTGTTCTGCCTATGTTTTCCTCTAAGAGTTTGATAGTTTCTGGCCTTACATTTAGGTCTTTAATCCATTTTGAGCTTATTTTTGTGTATGGTGTTAGGGAGTGATCTAATCTCATACTTTTACATGTACCTGTCCAGTTTTCCCAGCACCACTTATTGAAGAGGCTGTCCTTTCTCCATTGTACATTACTGCCACCTTTATCAAAGATAAGGTGTCCATATGTGCATGGGTTTATCTCTGGGCTTTCTATCCTGTTCCATTGATCTATCTTTCTGTTTTTGTGCCAGTACCATACCGTCTTGATGACTGTAGCTTTGTAGTATAGTCTGAAGTCAGGGAGCCTGATTCCTCCAGTTCCTTCTTTCATTCTCAAGATTGCTTTGGCTATTCGGGGTCTTTTGTGTTTCCATACAAATTGTGAAATTTTTTGTTCTAGTTCTGTGAAAAATGCCAGTGGTAGTTTGATAGGGATTGCATTGAATCTATAGATTGCTTTCGGTAGTAGAGTCATTTTCACAATGTTGATTCTTCCAATCCAAGAACATGGTATATGTCTCCATCTATTTGTATCATCTTTAATTTCTTTCATCAGTGTCTTATAATTTTCTGCATACAGGTCTTTTGTCTCCTTAGGGAGGTTTATTCCTAGATATTTTATTCTTTTTGTTGCAATGGTAAATGGGAGTGTTTTCTTGATTTCACTTTCAGATTTTTCATCATTAGTATATAGGAATGCCAGAGATTTCTGTGCATTAATTTTGTATCCTGCCACTTTACCAAATGCATTGATTAGCTCTAGTAGTTTTCTGGTAGCATCTTTAGGATTCTCTATGTATAGGATCATGTCATCTGCAAACAGTGACAGCTTTACTTCTTCTTTTCCAATTTGGATTCCTTTTATTTCCTTCTCTTCTCTGATTGCTGTGGCTAAAACTTCCAAAACAATGTTGAATAATAGTGGTGAGAGTGGGCAACCTTGTCTTGTTCCTGATCTTAGTGGAAATGCTTTCAGTTTTTCACCATTGAGGATGATGTTTGCTGTGGGCTTGTCATATATGGCCTTTATTATGTTGAGGAAAGTTCCCTCTATGCCTACTTTCTGCAGGGTTTTTATCATAAATGGGTGTTGAATTTTGTCAAAAGCTTTCTCTGCATCTATTGAGATGATCATATGGTTTTTCTCCTTCAATTTGTTAATATGGTTTATCACATTGATAGATTTGCGTATATTGAAGAATCCTTGCATTCCTGGAATAAACCCCACTTGATCATGGTGTATGATCCTTTTAATGTGCTGTTGGATTCTGTTTGCTAGTATTTTGTTGAGGATTTTTGCATCTATGTTCATCAGTGATATTGGCCTGTAGTTTTCTTTCTTTGTGACATCCTTGTCTGGTTTTGGTATCAAGGTGATGGTGGCCTCGTAGAAGGAGTTAGGGGGTGGTCCTCCCTCTGCTATATTTTGGAAGAGTTTGAGAAGGATAGGTGTTAGCTCTTCTCTAAATGTTTGATAGAATTCGCCTGTGAAGCCATCTGGTCCTGGGCTTTTCTTTGTTGGAAGATTTTTAATCACAGTTTCAATTTCAGTGCTTGTGATTGGTCTATTCATATTTTCTATTTCTTCCTGATTCAGTCTTGGCAGGTTGTGCATTTCTAAGAATTTGTCCATTTCTTCCAGATTGTCCATTTTATTGGCATAGAGTTGCTTGTAGTAATCTCTCATGATCTCTTTTATTTGTGCAGTGTCAGTTGTTACCTCTCCTTTTTCATTTCTAATTCTATTGATTTGAGTCTTCTCCCTTTTTTTCTTGATGAGTCTGGCTAGTGGTTTATCTATTTTGTTTATCTTCTCAAAGAACCAGCTTTTAGTTTTATTGATCTTTGCTATTGTTTCCTTCATTTCTTTTTCATTTATTTCTGATCTGATTTTTATGATTTCTTTCCTTCTGCTAGCTTTGGGGCTTTTTTGTTCTTCTTTCTCTAATTGCTTGAGGTGCAAGGTTAGGTTGTTTATTTGAGATGTTTCCTGATTCTTAAGGTGGGCTTGTATTGCTATAAACTTCCCCCTTAGAACTGCTTTTGCTGCATCCCACAGGTTTTGGGTCGTTGTGTCTCCATTGTCATTTGTTTCTAGGTATTTTTTGATTTCCTCTTTGATTTCTTCAGTGATCTCTTCATTATTAAGTAGTGTATTGTTTAGCCTCCATGTGTTTGTATTTTTTACAGATCTTTTCCTGTAATTGATATCTAGTCTCATGGCGTTGTGGTCAGAAAAGATACTTGATACAATTTCAATTTTCTTAAATTTACCAAGGCTTGATTTGTGACCTAAGATATGATCTATCCTGGAGAATGTTCCATGAGCACTTGAGAAAAATGTGTATTCTGTTGTTTTTGGATGGAGTGTCCTATAAATATCAATTAAGTCCATCTTGTTTAATGTATCATTTAAAGCTTGTGTTTCCTTATTTATTTTCATTTTGGATGATCTGTCCATGGGTGAAATTGGGGTGTTTAAGTCCCCTACTATGAATGTGTTACTGTCGATTTCCCCTTTTATGGCTGTTAGTATTTGCCTTATGTATTGAGGTGCTCCTATGTTGGGTGCATAAATATTTACAATTGTTTTATCTTCTTCTTGGATCGATCCCTTGATCATTATGTAGTGTCCTTCTTTGTCTCTTTTAATAGTCCTTATTTTAAAGTCTATTTTGTCTGATATGAGAATTGCTACTCCAGCTTTCTTTTGGCTTCCATTTGCATGGAATATCTTTTTCCATCCCCTTACTTTCAGTCTGTATGTGCCTCTAGGTCTGAAGTGGGTCTCTTGTAGACAGCATATATAAGGGTCTTGTTTTTGTATCCATTCAGCTAATCTGTGTCTTTTGGTGGGAGCATTTAGTCCATTTACATTTAAGGTAATTATCGATATGTATTTTCCTATTCCCATTTTCTAAATTGTTTTGGGTTCGTTATTATATGTCTTTTCCTTCTCTTGTGTTTCTTGCCTAGAGAAGATCCTTTAGCATTTGTTGTAAAGCTGGTTTGGTGGTGCTGAACTCTCTCAGCTTTTGCTTGTCTGTAAAGGTTTTAATTTCTCCATCAAATCTGAATGAGATCCTTGCTGGGTAGAGTAGTCTTGTTTGCAGGTTTTTCTCCTTCATCACTTTCAGTATGTCCTGCCACTCCCTTCTGGCTTGTAGGGTTTCTGCTGAGAGATCAGCTGTTAACCTTATGGGGATTCCCTTATGTGTTATTTGTTGTTTTTCCCTTGCTGCTTTTAATATGCTTTCTTTGTATTTAATTTTTGACAGTTTGATTAATATGTGTCTTGGTGTATTTCTCCTTGTATTTATCCTGTATGGGACTCTCTGTGCTTCCTGGACTTGATTAACTATTTCCTTTCCCATATTAGGGAAGTTTTCAACTATAATCTCTTCGAATATTTTCTCAGTCCCTTTCTTTTTCTCTTCTTCTTCTGGAACCCCTATAATTCGAATGTTGGTGCATTTAATGTTGTCCCAGAGGTCTCTGAGACTGTCCTCAGTTCTTTTCATTCTTTTTTCTTTATTCTGCTCTGCAGTAGTTATTTCCACTATTTTATCTTCCAGGTCACTTATCCGTTCTTCTGCCTCAGTTATTCTGCTATTGATCCCATCTAGAGTACTTTTAATTTCATTTATTGTGTTGTTCATCGTTGCTTGTTTCATCTTTAGTTCTTCTAGGTCCTTGTTAACTGATTCTTGCATTTTGTCCAATCTATTGTCCATTCTATCTCCAAGATTTCGGATCAACCTTACTATCATTATTCTGAATTCTCTTTCAGGTAGACTGCCTATTTCCTCTTCATTTGTTAGGTCTGGTTCATTTTTATCTTGCTCCTTTATCTGCTGTGTGTTTTTCTGTCTTCTCATTTTGCTTATCTTACTGTGGAGAGGGAATAGTTTTGATAGCAGAATTCTAGTGCTCAGATTGATCTGTTGTCTTTGTATGTGAGTCCTAGGTAGACTGAGGGTGGTAAATACAACCTGACGAGGTTATTTCTTTAAAATACTCTGATTGGTATTTGAATTACATGGCAGACATTTAATGAGAGCCAAGTGCTGTAGGAACAAAAAGGTGAGAAAAGGGAACAAAGAGAGAGACACAGAGATTCCCTCCTCTTTGGGAGAAAGCACGACAGATTTTTCTGTTGTTCTTATTGTTTTTGACATTTCAAGGGCTTCTAATACAATCACACTGCTGGAGCAAACATGTATCATAAGGATGCAGAGCACCTGGTGGAGGAAGTAGCAGTAGAGTTAGTGGACTTTAGTGGACATAGGACATAGTGGACCTCAAGATCTTAATGAGATTCAAGCTTTCATCTTCCGTGAGAGTTAAAGCAGTTGGTGTGCATGCAACTCTAGGCTTCATTTGGAAGTGGTACATAGACTCTTCTGGATCTTCAGAGATGGTGGGCGTTAATAAAGATAGTTCAAGCTGAAAAGGGGAAAATGGTGAGATTTTACTCTCCCTTTTTTTGGGAGTACCTTTTAAGGAAAAGACTAAAGAAAACAGGATGCCACATGGAAGCAGAGTGTATTTGTTTATATGGACAAATACCTGAAGTAGTGGTGTGGGGGATGGAAGGGAGATGAAAGGCACAATTCAAGTAATTTAGCTGTTCTGACCAGGAACAGATAACTACCGATGATACCATTAATAGTGATAACATGAACGTGGATTGAAGAGACACAAATTACACATTGCCCTTACCCTCATTCTGCATATACTATTTATTATTTAATTTCAGAAAGAGTTCACATGTCTGGTTATTTTAGTGCAATCTGTAAAATCAAAAGGCCATAGACAGATTTACTCTAATAATAATGGTAATAAATCTTTGCCATTTAACATCTGTTTTACATTTATTAATTGTATCAATGGCTTTCTTTTTGAAAGAATTTTATCTAAGCTCTCCTTCCTCACATATTTACTTCCTCCGCATTTTCCTTTTCTACAATGGAATGAAGTGTTAGGATCATGATGTGAAAAGTTAGAGTGATAACTTTAGAAGGTAGTCAGCTAGTTCATCGCACCATTTTATTCCAGTGACAGAGCTCATCTTTGGTGGTACATTAAGTTCCAACAGAAGAATTATTATGTCTTTAGGTCTCAGGACCCTAACCCTGCAGGATTTATTGTTTACTTTAGAGTAGTGACAGAAATCAAGAATAAATATAGATGAGAAGAGAGAAGCATCTTAAAATATTTCCATCCTGTCTTTTTAGGTAATCAGATATCCAATAGTAAAACTTGGGTAAAAGAAAAATAAATGGCACATCACACTCTTAAGAGGCTATATTTAAGATCAAGGGCTTTCAAGTGACTAAAATCTAATGTTTCATTCAGTGGTTTATTCTGACTTGAAAGCATCTCAAATTGGTAAGCACTGTGTCTCGACTGCTTATGCTCTTCATCATCTTCCTATGTCAAATTTTGCATGTTTTAAAAATGAGTTCAGATGCACTGTTGATTAAAAGGCAGACAAAAATTTGGAAGCACAATATTTATTCCATTTAATGTTTTATTTTGTTTTCGGCTCTTCTATCAAATAAACAGAAATCTACTTTTCACAATTGGCTACTTATGAATTCCAGATGATCTGGTACTCTTCAAAACACACAGTCTCAAACCTAGAGAAAAGTTAAATGTATTGTACAAATAACATTATTTTCCTGATCCATTTAAAAGTTAGTTGCTGATATGGTTCCCTATCATTCTGAATAGGCTAGAGCATATTTTCTAAAAATAGGGACTTTCTCCTACATAGCCCCAAGACAACCAACAAATCAGGAAATTAACAATAGCATATTACTACTATCTGACACTCAGATCCCAATGTTCATGACCTGTATCAGTAATATTCTTTATAACAAAAAGAGCAAGCTCTAGTTCACATGTTGTATTTAGTTGTCATATCACCTTAGTCTCCTCAGTCTGGAGCAATTACTTAATCTTTTCTTGATTTGGAGATTCCATACCATTTTGTATTAATGACCCTGTTTGGGATTCTCTGATGCTTCCTCATGATTCACTTCAGCAGGTTATGCATCTTTGGCAAGACTATCACAGAAATAATGTTTCCAATCTCATAGTATATCATTTGTTTCATTATTGGCAATGCTAATTTTTAGGTGATAAAGGCAACTCTGCAAGGCTTTTCTTCCCTTAGTAATTAAACAGCATTTTGAGGGGAGATACTTGGTGCTATATAAATAATCCATTGTTCACTCAACATTTAATTTATTCACTTATTTATTTCTAAGTACTGTCAGATTCCTATTTTATTCAATGAGTTATAATTTATTACTATGATTATTTCTTCTGATACTCAAATTTTCCCATATTTGATCAGTTCTTTAAGATTTTTTTTTTGTCCTTTTGTCAATTCCCATCATTCTGTGAGCACTTTCTTATTTTCAGGCACAATAATTTGTTCCAGATTCATCTTATACACTCTCTTCCCTAACCCTGACATTTAGCCATCCTTTCAGGAGCCCTCATTTACCATCATAGGTTACACTGAGCCCCTTCCGTATTTTGCATACTCACTTCATTCCACCCAGGCTCTGAAACGATGTTCTGGACTTTCCCCAGTCTGTGGTGAAGAACTTCTTACTCTTCTTGGGGTCCCACATCCTGCAGAGGGCCACTCTGTCCCCCATGTGCAGATGTCCTCTTCATCCTTCATGGGGTCCGACATTCCACGTCAGGGCTGCACCCTGTGCGAATAGCCTCTTCACCATGCTGGACTCTGATATCTGACTCAGGGCTGCTACCACTACCAGCCCCTCCTTACTCCTCCCAGGCTCTGATATCCTTAGTACCCACCCTTTGTGCTGCAGGTGCCTTCCTGCTTGTCTACATCTAAAGGTGTTTGGAGTGAGTTGAAAAAGAAGAGAGTTAATTCTTTAAAGATTAAATTTAAATGAAATAAGTGTACTCTAATGATAACTACTAGATTTATAGTCTATTAGAAACGAAAATTATTGGGAAAAACCCTACATATTGACCATCAGCTAGAACACAAAACACAGAAGATTCCCCAAATTCCTTTTTATACACAGATGACTGTCAAATGTGAACTGCCATCCCAGATCTCCTCCCCTTTGAACTAGAGTCCCACATAACTCATTTCCTTCCCAAACTGTCCTCTTTGATGTCTTAAGAGCACGTCAAGCTCCACACTTAACCAACCAAAATCCAGTTTGCTCCTCTCCAGTGTCCCACATCTCACTCTCTCAGTCAATGATACTTTAGTTGACCCATTAATGAAATCCAGAAACCTATTGATCAACCGTGCTGCTTTTTGCTTCCTCCCTTCCACATCTAGTCTATATACTTCCCCTTAGGTCATCATCATAAGTATAAACTATCTATATTTCTATTTGTCTGTAGATATAGATAGTTTAAATCTATTCACTTCTGCCTATCTCATTTACTACCACTCTTATCTGAGGCAGTCATCTTATCCCTCAAGTACTAAAATGCCCTCCTAAGTGCTCTCTCTGCACTTACCCATGCCTGTGACAATCTATTCTTCACATGGCAGCAGAGAGATGCTTTCAAAATTCAGTTGGATCATACCCGACATGCACCTTCCCTCTATAATCTGTGGCTTTCCATTGTTCTTGGGTTTAAAAATATCTTGGAGTTTCAAGGCAATGGAGAGCTGGCTTCTATCTACCTCTTCAGCATCATCCCGCCCCACAGTCCTTCCAGCTCTCTGTGCCCCAGTCATACAGCTTTCTTTTCTGTCAATTCTTTGAATGTTCCCTGCTTCTTTAACACAGGACATTTCCTGAATGCTCTTCCCTATGCCTGAATGCTCTAATACCATAAACAGATAAACAGCACTATTTAGCTAACTCCTACTCTTCCCTCAAACCTCAGTTTAATCATTATTTACTCAAGGCAGCATCCCTGACTGCCTGACACTGTAAGTCACATCATTTGATGTTTTCCTATTGTCATGAAGCTTTCCCTCTGATCACAGCTCTCCACTTATATTTATGTGTGCTTAATTGTTGTCTGATGACCCTCTACCCTAAACCCTAATCTCCAGGATTTAGGGATAATGACTATTTTTTTGTTTGTTTATTATTACTTTGTTTACCATTATGCTTTGGCATTAGTAAGCCTTCAATATAAATTTGTTAAAACAACTGAATGAATAATTCACAGTTACCTTACCATGGATGAGAGTCCATGAGACTTTTTTCTCCTTCTTTTCCTACAGGGCTATCCCCCGAAGCTTTCTGTTCAATATGCCACTGCTTTATTGCTTGCTATTACAAGGATTCTTGAGGCTGGTCCCCTTCTGTAACATCTTTCAAAGATTGAAGTACACTACCTCTGTCCATTTTAATTTGTAAAATTTTCCAAAGATAAAAAGAGAATGTCATGGGAAAATTAATAAGCATAAACAATCATGTCTTAAATTAATATTACTTACCATCATCTTTTCTTCAGTATCTTAGGGGGGAAATGATTACAATCAGCAGCAGACTATAACATCAATATAACAGTGTATAACATTAATGTAACAATGTAGCCAACACTCTACATTCAGCACAGAGAGAGAAAAGATAGTTACAACAATTGATGAGAGATAACAACACTTCAACTTTCTTTTATTTTCATTTGGCAAGGATGTTCAAGATGCAAATAATTCCTGGTGACCTTCCATTGTGATCTGCCACTTTTAAGGCAGCAAATAATTGAATGAAGGCTATGATTAGCTTAATAAGACCTCAGATAAAATTTATGGATGTCACAATTTGACTGTTATTAACGAAGTGACTATTTTTGTCTGTAGGGATGTTTGTTTTTCCTGACAAGTCTATTATCTCAATGTGTTGCTTGATATTTGCTGAGAGACTGTGTGGGTGTGATGTGTATTGGGGGCTTATGCTGGGCTGGGGGCTGTTTTACTTTGCATTTTGTATTGGTGGCTATTATTTTACTTTTGTATGAGCTTTGCATTCTGGCAGAATATTTCAGCTTATTTGATAAATTATCCATTCTCCATAATCTCTAAAGTCAAAGGGTATAATCTCAACTCATAATGAGAAATTCTGAGCACAAAAGAACACTTAAATAAGAGAATCAAAGTATTTTGTCTTGAGATAAGAACAACCATGTCTCAATATGTTTCATTGGCTTTGTTTCTATTATATGAGAAAAACACATATTGCCACATTTTTGTTATAAAACATTAGGGGAAAATATAATTGATATGATGCTATCATTTTATGCACAAAATATTTTGGCCAATGTAACATGATGTTATGTAAGTGTCGTGTCAAACTCTTTTTTAAACTTCTATTAGCACTTATATGAAAACTGAGCATTTTTGTATTTGTACCGGTTTAACCAATTTATTTTTTGTTTTATATTATTGTTGATTCTTTCTTCAAAAATAGCACTCACTTCGCAAATATGTGTTAAGTTCTCAATACATGGTAGTCATTGTCATAATTCCTAGGATATAGAAATACATGAGATGTAACATTTGACCTCAAAGGTCTCACAATTCCTGGAATCTGATAAAAACTTGCAGTTCAAATTCTGGTTCAGTCACTTACTAGCTGCGCCAAATTATTCAATTTTTCTGAACCCTGGTTTCCTGTGAAGTGGAGATACTAATAATATATACTTTATAGGACTGTTTTGAGAATTAAATGAGATAATTAATGTTAAGCACTTTCTATGTTGTTTGAAATGTAGTAGGTATTCAACAAATATCACCCTCATTATTGCTATCATTATTTTCAGAAATATTATCATTATTTACAAACTGTAGATTCGAAAGTATTCCAAGGAGTGTAATTATTAAAAGTCCACTTCATGAGTAGGTCTCTTATTATTTCCCTCTGTTTATAGAGTTGTGTTAAAGAATGAATTGAAATAACACGAGTATCAACCACAGCAAAGTGGGTATGACTTTAGCGATTCTAGAAAGGCCAGGCAGTCTTCTGAAACCTCACCTAAAGTATATTGAAATATGATTTAACTGTAAATACTGCTGAGAAAAATAATAACTGACTACTTAGTTGTTGCAGAAGATGATTTTTAATGGTTGTTTATTATTTAATGTCCTAAGGCTTAAATTCATCATATATATTTATTAAAAATTGAGTAAGAGATTCACACAAATTCCTTTTCTTAATTTAATTAAAAGACATTTTAATGCAAAATGCACTTTTTAAAAAAACATTGACATGAAGGAAAGGCATAGCTCTTCATAGAAAAATGACAGTGATTTTTACAAAAAACTGATCAATATTTACATAGCTGGGCTGATTTTTTTTGTTGTTTATGGATGCATGTTTTACATGCCTCCCTTCTTTTCAGCTGAACTGTCACCTGCAGAAATAAAAATAAGTTCTTTAAAAAAATTTTTTTAACATCTTTATTGGAGTATAATTGCTTTACAATGGTGTGTTAGTTTCTGCTTTATAACAAAGTGAATCAGCTATACATATACATATATCCCCATATCTCCTCCCTCTTGCATCTCCCTCCCATCCTCCCTATCCCACCCCTCTAGGTGGTCACAAAGTACCGAGCTGATCTCCCTGTGCTACACAATGGAATATTGCTCAGCCATAAAAAGAAACTAAATTTAGTTATTTGTAGTGAGGTGGATGGACATAAGTTCATTTTTTTGATAGGCATTTATGGAAAACAACTACAAATGCTGGGTACTATGATAAGCTTTCAGGATATAAAGAAGTATTTTATATAGTCTTAGCCCTGAAAAACTATACCTATTGTCTATATTAACATTATTTTTGCTGCTCCACTGTCTTCATTAGCATGTCCTAACATTTTCCTGGAGTTTCTTGCTCAGGTAAGTGGTTTGATTGTTCATTACTGAGACCTTCTGAAAGACCTATCAACTCTTCAAAGGAAAGCATTAATAGACAGTTGGGGCTCTAAGATTTTCTGAATCACTGGACACAAAATCCTAGTCTTGCTATTTCTACCATCCCTGGTTTAATGTATCATGATCCTAACCTAATCCTAAGCAAGTCCTCTACCCTGATAGAACTGCCTTAAGCCAAACTCCTAATTCTTAATAAATTCTAACCTAGCCTTCTTTTCTCTGAGACACAGTCACAACACTGCTGAGGAGGTATTCTTCCCTGCCTCAGTATATAATAAACTCAACTTTGTCTTATCAATGGATTGTATTGGTGCTATTTGGGAACCTGGCATTTGGCAGTTTAATGCAATCAGAATACAAGTGTTTAAAGAAAATCTGTTTTTTGAATAAAGCCAATCAATAGCAATAAGGGGAAAGAGAATGTGTCAGAATTATAATATTTGAGAACAGAATAATTTTAAGCATTAAAACTGAGGGTATACTACTGATACCTTTTTGAGGAAAGTATGATTAAAATTCAGGGTCAACAAAGGTTACAGCATAAGAAGATAGTGTGGGACAGGAAAAATAAAAGATACTAAATTTCTTTTTCTTCTATGACCTTTGCATATGTCATTCTCTTTCTTTGGAATATCTTTCCTTAGCTATTTGCCTGCATAACCTGATAATAATTTCAGGTTTCAGTTTAATATCCCTTCCTTCACAGAGGAAGACTTCCTGAACCTGCAACATTGGTTTAGGTGTTTCCCCTGGAAGCTCCCTTGGCCCAGAATATTTACACTGGTGGAGAATTCAAGGCAAAATTATAAACACCATCCTTCCTTATTGCCTGGGGTAGAAAATAAGAGAAGCAATATAAAAGATGAAGCCTTTCAACTGATAAATAGTAAATTGGAGGACATGGCTCAGTGTAAGAGCCAAATGGACCTGCTAACCAAATTTCATAATTAGCCAAATTTAGTCACCCAATCACAGGCAGCACTAGACCAGGGTATCTTCCCTGTGCACTGTCTTACAGAGTGAAGGAGCAGGGGAAACCTGGATCTCTTTTAAATGGAAGAAATAGATGAATTTGAGCTGAACATGTCCAATCTATTCACAAATTGATCAAATAGGTTATGTCATGCCCCCTTTCCTGAAGCAAAGGAGTATAGAGACAGAGAGAGGCCAGACATTTGGATGAGCTCTTCTACCTGGATGGAAACAATGGGGGTGAGGGAGAAGCTTTCCACTACAGCATTTCCAGTCAGGCACTATCAGACTATTTTGTAATTTTCATTTACTTATATGTCTGTCCTCTTAAACTGTAAGTTCTCCAAAGTATTATATCTCATTCCCCTCTATAACCTTAGTTTATAGTTCTTGGTCCATAAAATTTGTTTGGTAAAAGTTTGATGAAACAAATCCCAGATACTGTATTAGTCAGACTTACAGTTTTACCCCTTATGTATTTCCCCTTACTCATAATAGTTTACTCTTTTAGAAAACCTCAAAAGTATTGTGTACTTCCTTAAGGACATGAAAATGCAAGCAAAGATGGGAAACTACATTTTGTTTATCAATTGTTGAAAAAAGGAAAGAAACAGAAATGTAATTTAGGTTTTTTCCTTTACAGTTTCTCAGTGAATGTTTATTGAGGTAATATGAGCTCTAGGAAGAAGCAATAGTCAATAGCAATGGAACATGAAAGAGAAAGTCCATTTCTTTCTTTTTCTTTCTTCCTTCCTTCCTTCCTTCCTTCCTTCCTTCCTTCCTTCCTTTCTTTCTTTCTTTCTTTCTTTCTTTCTTTCTTTCTTTCTTTCTTTCTTTCTTTCTTTCTTTCTTTCTTTCTTTCTTTCTTTCTTTCTTTCTTTCTTTCTTTCTTTCTTTCTTTCTTTCTTTCCTTTCTTTCTCCCAGAATAAGAGAGGTGGCTAAGAATTATTTGCCTTCTCCAAGGAGTTACATTGGTCAAAATACCTGACCGAACCTAAACCCCATCATACTTCGTTGAATGCCATGTCTGTAGGTGTAGCTCTACAGGTCTACTTACAAGGCAGGCATTGAAATGATGTGAAGATTCTGCTCGAAAGCCATGGAAACAAGGTGTATGCCTGGTATCTTGAACTGAAATCATTGAATATACTTTCCTATATGAAACATATCTTCATCTGGTACCTGTGTTCTTTAACACTTGGGTCAGTATATTATGAGTTTAAAACAGTTTTAGTGAGCTGTCTTGTGAAACTATTACCACAGGAAAGTATTTGCCATTTTAAACATTGACCTTACAATTGTACTTCGGAGACATCATTCTCTTATTAATTAGGGGCTTTCTGTATCCTGATTTTAAATTGCTAGCTTGTGTACTTCCTCGCTTTCTTTGGTTTTAATCAATTATTTTCTTCTTGTTCCCTCTTCTATCATGGAAGTTATTGTATAGTTTTTAAATGTTTGAAAAAATGATTTGCTGTAAAATCTTAAAGGCTTTCTGGATACTGCATTCTGCTTCTAAGAAAATGCAAGCACATACGCCTTATAATTTAATGACAGTAAATTTTTTTTTATAGGAGGAAACAATTCCCCTTCATTACCTGTTTTTACTTTTGTGCAAGGAAAGCTAGAACTTTATGCAAGCACCTTCTTTACACTTTGGGTATTATTAAGACAATTATGTCCCCTCTGTGGTCATCTCTTCTTCTGGGAGAGAGTTGCTAATCTGGAGACAACATGACATTAATTGAGATGTTTATTAATAGGAAGATGTAATGACTTAAAGACTGGATTCCATGTCTTCCCTTCCTTTTTCACGAAATGCAAGACCCCTTTCATTTCCTTTCTCCATGTGGTAGTACATCCTGGTGTCTTAGATTTCTGGGAAACAGACTCCTCCAAGGCAGACTTTTGAGCAGGAGGTATACTGGGAAGCAGGATAAGCAGAGGAAGATGTGAAACTATGATGTAGCTGTCTTAGAAGCCTCACCTGAGCCTATGAATCTAGCTGGAAATGGCTCTGCAGAGCTGTCTGAAATCAAAGCAAGTTTTCCAGGCCTTTGCACCTCACTATCAGCCAGTCATTGGACACAACTGCTGGGAGAAAGCACAGTCTTGGACAATATGGCTCTCTTTGTCTGAGAGCAATCCTCAGAGAGAGACTCAACTCTGAACTGTGTGCCACAGGCACTACTGACAGTGAGAGGAATGAGGGTCTGGGTTCTGAAAGGAGGATTCTGGCAGCTCATTGTCCAATACATTCACTGTACTAGAGGCTGCCTGTTCATTCTCCTGTCTCTGTTTCCTATTCAGCTAGACAAGTAAATCAAGCTTGCCATCTTTTCTACGTCTTTGGTTGAATAGATGAATTCTGATCCTGCTTTGTAAACCTGGTCATCTCTCAGTGTACAGACAAACCTAAGCATGAGCATGCCAATATTTAGTTAGGGTAGGAAATATGATATCCAGCACAAGTGACTCGAATCTCAATCACTTTCTCCAATCCACACTTTGACAGAAAGCATTGCATTAAATGTTATAGAGTACTTGCCAGGAAAATGTAATCAATAATTTCTTTCACACATAGATAGTGATACTCATGTAAATTCTGTTTTATTGGAAAGACCATTGAATAGTTTAATGTTACTTTAATATAGTAATTTGTAATTATATTGTGATATTTTCAGCAGTGTTCTGATATTTTCAGCAAAGGATGGTGGTGAAAATCATGGTTTGTGGAGTCAGAGTGTCTGAATTTGGATCCTGATCTCTCTGCTTTATTGCAGTATGAACTTTGAATTCAGTTTATAATTTTTAAATGGACATGAAACAATGTCTATTTCATAGGATAGTTTTCAGAATATGATGAGATTATCCATGTAATAAAATGGCTCCTGACACATAGTTTCTGACACAATGCTGCTCAATAAATACTGGCTAATATATTTATTATCTTCTAAATCATTTTGCTATCACTACAATATGGTTACAAAAATAAACAAAAATTTAGTAGCATGCAACCATAGGCATTGATTTAGCTCACGAAGCTCTCAGCTGGAAGTCAGCTAACCTAGGCTGGGCTTGGCTGAGTGCCTCTGCTGCTCGTGGATGTGTCTCCTCAAGCATCTGTGGATTGATTCTCTTCCATGTTTTCTTCTCTTCCTCCAGGAATCAGAGGGTTTGCCTGAGCTTGGTTTTCTCATGGGGTTGTCAGAATGTAAGAGAGCTAACCCAACTGCTTGAATGATTCTCAAGTCTTTGGTTCCATTATACTCGCTGACATTTCATTGGTCAAGGTAAGTCACGTGAGTGAAACCAAAGTCAGGAGTGGTGAAATATACTACTTTAGTGGTGGAACTGGAAAGCCACATAACCAAGGGCATGGATACAGATAATGTTAAAGAATTGGGACAATTAGGACACTCACCATATCTCCAATGGCAACAACACAAACCACTCTGGTACTGTCTCTTCCCATAGCTTCATTCCTACCCAACTCAGCCTGTCCTCCTTCCATATCCATTCTCTGTAAGCTCTTCTATAAGCTCTTACACTGTACCTTGTGGATCATTTCGTCATATCAACAGTTGCTTACAGCCTTGAACCAGTTTTTCCTACATGATTCCCTTTAACTGAGACTTGGCTTTCTCCTAATGTTACAAATTCCTTTCTGTTTCAGGTTCTTCCTTTGAACTCATTCGATGCCAGATTCAGGCAGTATATTCTTTACACCATTCATACTTTTTTTTTAAGGATAATTGTTGACATTTTCCACTTCTGTGTATCTCTTCTCAACTTAGGAGCTCAAATTCACCTTATTCCCTGCCAGCTTCAGAGTTTCAAATCCACTCCCTTGCCTTATGGCCCTTTTGTCCCTATAGTTTCTTAGAACTCCTTTCTAGACTTTCATATTGGGCGTTATTCTATTTTGTTTTCCAGTTCTCAGGTTTCTCCTTTGCTTCATGTATGGGACATTTTCTTCCTCTCACCCTATAAATATAAGGATTCTTTAAAGTTTTGTCTTAACCTTCAACCCATTTTTCCCTTGGTAATCTAATTTGTTCCCACAGGTTAAATTATCATCTCTACTGGATGAGTCTCAAGTTTATGTTTCCCGTACTGGCTTCCTTCCCAAGATACAGCACTGAACTTTCAATATCCTCCTGCACTTCTTTATTGTTCACAACTGATCTGCATCTGTTTTGATGACCCCTATTTTCTTTATTGCTATCTCAATCTTCCCAGGACATAGGATCAAATTTCATATATTCTATTTATTTTAATATATTTAGTCCTTTCTATTCTAATCTAATTAAATCTTTCCACACTCTTGTGTATGACAGGGACCTAAAACCAGTCTGACAAGCATCTGTTAATTGCTTCTTCTGTGCCAATCTTGCAAGACAGGGTAGATAAAAATATGAATAAGATATGGATCCAGTAAAAAAAATATATATATATGGACCCAGACTTCGAGAAGCTTTATTAGAGGAGGCAGAAAATAAACATTTGGCCATTAAAGAAAAGTAGGGGCCATTCTAGTGGCAAAAACAAAATGCTGCGGGAACACTAAGAAGCAGGAAATTAATTCTGATATGGGGGTCTATCAGAGTAGCCTTCACAGAGTAGGTGACATTTGAGCTGTCTTTGAAAGATGAGTCAGACATATATTATCCTTAACATTTAAAAGTTTACAGTCTACAAAATGTCTGAACTGTATCAATGTCTGTAACAGGTGCTTTCCTGCCTGTGGGAACATCAGCGACACTCTTTAAAATGTTCCTCCCCAGTGCAACAGTATCTCAGAAAAATTTGCCGGGTTTTGCCTTCTGAGTTTCTCTTTGTTCTGAGTCTTGATGTCAACCTTCAGATATGGTGCTTTGGACATTTCCTTTCTTCTTGTGCCTGCTCTTAGGAGATTCCAGTTCCCTTTTACTTCATGTCCTAAAGCTGCTGACAAGAACTGGCTCCTGAAAATCTAGCCACTTGCAGCATCTGAGACTCTTTCTCACTTTGATTGGGAACACAGGTAATTCTGGGAATAAGACAGAGAGGTAAAGAACAATTATATGAAACAATGTGGAAGATGTCATTAAAGAGTTTCATAATGTCATGGAGATTTAAAAGAATTCCTCACAAGTATGCCACCTTCTCCCCCAGATAACTCTGGACAGTCTCACCCTGATAGATTAATTTTTTGGCCATAAATATTATCTTTTATGCCTCCCTCTTTGGTTATCACAGATGAGACTTGTGTCAGTGTATGAATGAGAATATCTACATGTTTATCCATGAAAATTTGCAAGTCTATCCTTATTTTATTTAATCTATCTTTTTTTTTTTCCGGTACGCGGGCCTCTCACTGTTGTGGCCTCTCCCGTTGCGGAGCACAGGCTCCGGACGCGCAGCCTCAGCGGCCATGGCTCACGGGCCCAGCCGCTCCGCGGCATGTGGGATCTTCCTGGACCGGGGCACGAACGCATGTCCCCTGCATCGGCAGGCTGACTCTCAACCACTGCGCCCCCAGGGAAGCTCTAATCTGTCTATTTTTTGAACAAGGTGTGTCGCCGGAGGTAGTGGTAGCTTACCTTAGATGTCTTAGGCACTGGAACACTGACCATGAGTCAGTCCTAATATTAGCTCTAGCACTGTGCACACACCTGTGTGAGACAGCAATTCCATGGGACCTGAGTGCATGCATGAGGCTCATGCTTCTATGACTGGACTGGGATAATCTGAATCTGAGTTTGCTTGTCTATAAGTAGATCTGGTCAGATGCTAAAATGAGAGTAATGACTAGCTTAGATCAAATGAGTCTGTAATGGAAAATAAAACAAAATCAAACCAGATCCAGTGGTAAGAAATAGTGCATTTTGGTGAAATAGTTGGGCAGGAGAGCCTAGGATGGCTATGAGTTCATACCAGTATGGATGGAATAATAGAATTTCCTTCTTCAGGAGCCAACAGCAACAGAGCTACGGCAGGGTCAAAATGAGGTTTTGTTTTGTTTTGTTTTCTGTGTTACAAGTTTTCTTATGGACTCAGTATTAAAACAAGTAATTAGATTTTTTTGTTAACTCTCAAAAGAATTACTTTGAATTGAATTTGCAAATGTATTGTTTTCTATAAATTCATTGTCCATTGCTATTTTGTAGTAAGACTACATTTGATTAGTGTATAAGTAAATAATTTACCTAGAAATTGCTGTAGTAAGTGCCCAATCAAAATACATATTAAAAGCTTGTAGGTCTAAGCTAGTATGCAAAATATAAAGATTTTTACAAAATGGGCTAAATTATTAAAAATGTTGACAACAATCTATTGGAGCTTTGTAAGTAATAAGGGTAAAGGACGAACACAGTATCATTACATTAATGACAAATATGAAAAATTTATAAAAATGATAAGCTACAACTCTCCAGAAATCTGATACCAGAGTAATTAGAATTACTGGATCCTAGTCTGTTAACTTTGTTGAAAATAGTCTGGACATAATATTCAAAGCTTTAAATGTGCATCTCAATCTCAATATTTTTACAAATTTAAAAGAGCAGCAGGACCGCAAGATGCTACACTCCAAAGACAATTTCCTTTATTTTTTTTTTTTAAAATAATTATGAGTTATTTAGAGGAGACATTTTTGGTATATAATTAGTAGGACAATATTGACAAGAAGGATGTGACAAAACACACATGCTGTAATGTGTAAGGAAATGTAGTTCCCCTTAATGAAGCAATTTAAAATAGTAATGGAATTATTTAACAAAGGAAATTTTAATTGCATGCATTACCATAATTCTTCATATTTACTAGAGAAATAAAAATATTACAGTTCTGTTTAACAAATAAAATTAACTTTTTCTTTCATCCCTCAGCATGTTTTAAGAATCTGAGAGGTTAGTTTAAAATTGTAAATCCTATGTAAATGGCTAAAGCGTCTGTAGAGATAGAGGGATTACCTTCTGGTACACATATTTATTCAGCACTAGCCACACTTTTCTAAGACCAGGAAGTTTAACTTTGAACTTCTGGGAGACAATAGATTGTAATTGAACATGAGCACCTTTGGAATTGAACATAACTTGGTTTGAGCTTTGAGCCTTTGGCAATTTATTAAACCTGCACAAGTCTCCATTTCTTCACGTACAAAATGGGGAAACTAATATCTAATTCTTGGTGTTAAGATGTTCTAAATGATATCAGATATTGTGTCTGGCACATAAGGCGCTCAATAAATCAACTGTTCCAATTCTTTCTCCTATAAATAAAGTGAAAGCATAATTGAGGTGCAGCATTACTGCCACTTCTAATGCTACTATTAGCAATAATTTTTGTTTACTGAGCATCTGTTATGTAATCTGTATGGGGCAGTGGCTTTATATAAACATACTGAGCTATTTTATTGAGCCAGCTACTTTATATTATGTTCTCTAGATATAATTTTAAAATTAAATTGGTCAGAAAGAAATTTTTAATGCAATTATGTAGATGAGAAATCCATATTTGGCTGGAATAGTACTGATTTCTTTGCTGAAAGACTAAAAGTGTTATAGACCTTTAGAAGCTTTATCACTTCCACTATCTTGTTTGAAATAACATCTCTTTGTAGTTGCTAATAGAGATTTCAGTAGCTCCAAGTAACAGCTGAAACAACAAAGGTTCAATTAAATCGTGACTTCCCTGGGTTTTCTTAGTAACTGTTAGAGCTGTGACTTAAATTTAGCTATTTTTAACCTTTAATTACAGTTTTCTTTCCCTTATAACATACCTTCTCTCTGTCTTGATGATAACTTAGATACATTAGTAACTGTAGAAATACATTTTAAGGATAATGTTGACTAATTTTTTCTCTGGTTTTCTGGAGGTCACGACAAAGGAGGTATGCCTATAAAGCAGTAGAGAAGGAGTTTAGAGTTTGGGATAAAAATTTTGCTTTTACCAGCTGTGAAACATTATATTGATGGTATTAAGGGTTATTTTTTGAAGACTTAAAAATATGGGAAAAAAACACTATATTTGGAGGAAGATGTGATGAGAATAGGCTAAATGATTCATCCAAGATGTTCTCCTGGCTTAAGATTTTAACACTTTTCATCATGTATATTAACAACTTTCCCATAAATTTCTTTCCATGCCCATGAAAGCAGATTTTGCTTGCCCTCCTTCACACACTCATATGCCATCCAGACTCATACACCTGCACAGTACAACCCAGACACACATAAACCTACCTTTTAAAATGGATAATGGTAAACCATAGCATCTCCTTGATGGCTTATCCTAGGTAAGTTATGTTTGCCCATTACTCAAAACAGTGCTCTCTGATGAAAAGATGATAAAACAGATGAGCAAGTTGGGTAGAAACAAGTTAGATGCTCCGGTACTTGGAGAATGAATAAGGCTAATACTTTTGCTGTGATTCTGCAGACAGATCAGCTGATGCAGGAGTTGGCCACTTTGCTTTTCTCTTCAATACAGTGAGGTAGAGATTTTAAATTCTTGTCACACACATACTAGGTAATTGAACCACTTGAGATTGTCACAGGTGAAATGGAATGAAAACTTCTGTCACTGTCATCTTTAGGTTGTCCTTTTCTCTGCATCCTGTGAACTGAAGCTATAATTTTCTAAAAGAGTTGCAAGTATAGCTATTACTCTCTTGATAACTTGTCTTATCTCTGGAATCAGTTGTCAGCTTACCTGTCTTAAGTGTGATTATTAAATACTTCCCATACTGATCAATTTATTTGGAAGATACTGTTTGGGAGTTTGGAAATGTCAGTGGGCATTTCAAAGGTGTTATTTGACCATCTAGGAAAATTTCCTTATATTGACATAATAGCATACTTATACTAACAAATGAAAACTATTAAATGTGAAAAGGAGTAATTATTCTAGCAACAATTTACGTTAAATGTTATTTTCTGTTCAGATGGCCATTAGTGATAATCTAGGGTTGTGACACTCTCAGGACCTATAGAGTTTGCTCAGATTCTCCACTGAGTAGAAATTTGTAGCATTTAACTACTGCATTCCAAAAAGAACTTCTTCAAAAATAAAAACTGAAAATCTTGTGTTTCATAAATGTGTCTGCTCTTGAGCTGTGACTTTTCACCAGAGAGGATGTTCATATTACCTTTAGTTAACTATCTTTGAAAATTTACTTGTAATTCAGGACATAATGCATCTGGCAATGATTCTGCCCAGAGTTACTTGGAGCTTAAAATGGTTTTAAAAATGCTCCCCCTCTACTCCTAATCTGCAGTATTTAGTTGATTACTCATCTCCCCTTGCCAAACCTAATACTGAGTCCTATCTGATAGGGAGAAATCTGCATAATGACGGTCTCAGTAGACATTAAAGAATACAAATATCTCATCTTTCTGGTTATTTTTTTCATGGTAATATCTGAGCTATTCATTATGATTTCAAACTGACAATTCTATTTTTATTATTATTGTCTTCCTTTGAACTAAATGTATACACAGGCCCCTTATGTGTTTGTTCTTTTAGCTTTATATTGTTTTCAATTACTTTTTGTTTATTGAATGTTTAATGAAGTATAGATCAACATGATTTGTTTTCTGTAATTTTTAGCCTGATAGGGTCTATACCTCTTTAAGGGAATACAATCTATTAAAAGATATTGATAGATTCTAACTTACTCAGAGAAGACTTTAGATGACTTTAACCAATGAGGCTCCCAGCTAGCATAAATACCTGGTCAGTGTTGAATTTAACTCAAGACATAGTTGGATTCTATTAGATCCCTTAGAAAAAGTCTATTATACTTCATTTTTTTTAAAAAAAAAGTCTTTAGATTATATAACATTCTTTGAAGAATTATAATGCATTTCAAAAGAGCCTCCATCATTCAGAAATTATTCACCCAGCAGTGTTTCACCAAAATCATATGTCTGTGTCATATAGGTAACTTGACATTAGAATGACAGCACTGCAGTTATCGCTGTGTATATGTATGCAGAATGAACATAACCAGGAAATATGCACTCTAAGTGATGTACTCAAATGCAGAACTAAGAAATATCATCTTGCAAGCTTGTCAGTGGTGTGCAGGATGCATTCTTATTTTTCTAATTTATGCTGCTAGTCTATAGCTTCCGTTGGAGTTGACAGTATATACTTGGGAGAATACAACATAAACCAGTAAGCTCTTTCTCTATATAGTAACAGTTTTACTCTGACTTTTTAGGTGGTATAAATCCTGAAAAGTCAAAGTTCTGAGCAGAACCAGGACAGAAATGCAAATAGCCAAACTGTCAAGAATTGTGAAGAATCTGAGATTTTACCATACTTGAAGCGAACAAGTTAGCCTATCACCATTTCATGGATACTGGTAGAAGACAAGAGACTCCTCGGCCAGAGACAAAGGACTTTATTACTCACAATAATAGCCAGAGTCTCATCATTTTTTGTGCAAGTTCCCTGAGACTCAGTTTCCACAAGGAGGTATGAAGAGGGCCAGGTGACACCCGTATATGCAGTGTGATGTGTTATAGGAGAGAAACCCCAAACTTAGGGAGCTTAAATGTCTTATAATGGTCATTAAGCATGCCCACCATTTGCTGTAGAGAGACTTATTCTGCTATCCAAGGCTGTTTACTGTACAAATTCTGCATCAAAGGGAAGTCAGTGCCTCTGCTTTTAAGACATGCAGAAATGTAAGAGATCCATGGAGAACTGACACTTTCAAAGGTATTTGTACACATGTGGCTGATTCACTTTGCTGTACAGCAGAAACACAACATCGTAAAGCAACTATACTCCAATAAAAAAAAGAGTCCTTATCCAGAAGAGAAGCTACTTTTTGCCTAGGTTTATCTACCAGTTCCAGTGTCTTGTCTGAGAAAGACTATCTCTTCTATACAGCACCTGGTAAAAGAACTCACTCTCATTTTTCCATCTCCAGCTTACTTCTTAACCCATTTCTGTCTGGAACTGGTTTCACCTACAGCAGAACTTACTTCTTTGAGAATGGACCTTTCCAGTCTTCATTTTTCTTGGTCTCACAGCAAAGAGAGACTTTCTGAAACAAAGTCTGTTCTTGGCTTCTGTAAAACTCCATCTCCCCCTTCATCACTTTTCAATTGTCTCTGTGCTTATCTCTTCCTTTAAAATCATTGATATCCTTTGTGGTTCTGTTCTTTTGTTTACACACTCTCTGTATGTGACATCACAATATTGATAGTGCTGATTGTTCTCAAACTTAGTCCCTGTTCTGAACTCCAGACTCATATTACCACTTGCTTTTTGGATCTCTCTATTTAGCTGTCTTACTGGCATCTTCATTCACCAGTGCAAACTAAATATGTTAAACATTCCTCACACCCCCCAGATCTCTTGACTCTTGGGTCACCTTATTCAAATTCACTCTCTAACTACAACCAGAGGAATAAAATGCCAATCTGATCCTGTCATTCAACTGATTAGAAAACTTTCTTGAATCCACTATCCCTTGAGATAAAATTCAAACCCCACATCAAGGGATAAAGGGACTTCAAATTTGGCCCCGCTGATCTGTTCTACCTCGTATCTGACCACTTTTTAGTCCAGCCATATCATCTCTCTTCTTAGATGAAGTCACTTCTCTCTTTTACCTTAGGACTTCGATACCTACCAGACACTGTCCCACTTACCTTTTGAACCAGACAAAAAGTCTATAGGGAAATTTCTTCAGATTCATCTTCACTGTCCAAGGTACCCGCATCGTCCCCTTAACCTCGTCTCTGAGTATTCATTCCCATGAACAGCAGTTGCTGGTTTAAATTCTGACTGTCCCTCTGCACAGTTAGATCTATGAAAGCAGGGACTGTTTTTCATCTTGTATATTGTATTCTCTAGGACTGAATCCTATTCTGGGCTGAGTGAAGGTTCTCAATAACTATTTTTGAATGCATGAATAAATGAAAGTAAGATCTAGCTCTCTTCGTAGTGAATTATATCTTTATCTTGACAGGCCCAGATATCTGTATTTCTAATATAATAGAATAATGATACCATTTATATAATAGAAATTATACACATATAATAAGTCATTTTTCCACATGATTTTGTATGTTTGTAGGTATACATGTTTTATTCAGAGCTGAATAATACCAGTAATATATTCTGACTTTCTGGCACATGAAATGCTCTCAGTAAATATTATAAGTTTTAATGAATTAATGAAAATAAGAACCAGCCCTTGTCACAGCAAATTTTGTCTTTTTCATGACAGATCCAATTGTATCTATTTCTTACATAATACAATAATGAAAGCACTTCTAGAATAGGAATTACACACATATAACAATGAAGACCATTTTCTCACAGAGCTCTTTATGTATGTGCCTGTGTTTCCCACAGCTTATAATGGCAGTGACATAATTAGGAATCTTATAGGTGGATAAATAGATATTATCAATTGTATACAGGGTTGAAAACATGTAACTATTTTCTCTGAGGATATTCATGTACATACTTAATCAATCATTTCTTCAGGGTGAGGTTCTTCTGGTGCAGGTGCAATCTTAAATAAGCTACATTTCCCTCTTTGAATATATCCTCAGTTCCTCACAGAATGGTGTGTAAGTCAGAGGAGTTAAGGATCTTATTTTAGAGTTGCTGCTGCCTTCTGCCTCTGATGACTGTTGCTCTTGCAGCCTTCTTATAAGTAGGGTAGAGGAGTAGCAAGCTGTGGTTGAAACAAATTAATACCTCTTATTCTTTCTCAATGAGAGAGGGCAACTGTAGCTGTTTAGTGCAATGAAGGAGAGGCAGTGAGACAGCAGAACCTATGGGGGTGGGAGGCGTGATGCTTCCCTTAGACGCAGCTCTTCAGCTCATAAGAAATTGCCCTACAGTTCATGAAGTACTGGTATAACAGGTTATCATTAAGTCCATAGCACTCTGAAGTCCTTTGAGATTATAGTAATTAAGTTAGCCTTTTGGCAGCCTCAGTGATCAGAATACTTATGATCTCTTTGTAATATTTTCTTGTGTATGTGTGTATTTGAGTGTGGTGTATTTCTTGGAAAGTGTGTCTTGCGATTTCAGAGTATTTGTTTATTAGTTGGGAGCTTTTCCACGGCACACACTGTGCTTTCCTTTTAGAGACAGTGGTAGTGCTTGCTACATTTGATTATTATTGTTTTGTAGTTGTGCTTGGTTCAAGCTCTAAAAACATATATATGCTATTATTGCCTCCCAACTTTATTTTCAGCTTCTTAACAATATGCCTGCATTTTGCTCAAAGCCACCTTTCAGTACACAGGCTTATATAATGTTAAAAGGCAAATAAAGCCAAAAACTTCTCATAATATTCTTAGAGAATTATACCTGCTATTAAAAGAAAGTTACTGCTATTAAAAGACTAAAGTGTCCTTTGATAATGTGTATACAAGAAAACTTATTGATTCTTTGAGGGCACTGTCTACCATAGTATGCTTTCTAATATCATTAAACACATTTTATAGACATTACATAAACTAAAATACTTTCCTTCATCCCTACAACAGTTCTTGCTCCTTTTATTATAAAATTTGTATTTTATAAAAAAAACTTAATTCATTAATTTGCTTTTTTTTTTTTTGGCCGCGGTACGCGGGTCTCTCATTGTTGTGGCCTCTCCCGTTGCAGAGCACAGGCTCCGGACGCCAAGGCTCGGCGGCCATGGCTCACAGGCCTAGCTGCTCCACGGCATGTGGGATCTTCCAGGACCGGGGCACGAACCCGTGTCCCCTGCATCGGCTGGCGGACTCTCAACCACTGCGCCACCAGGGAAGCCCCATGAATTTACTTTTTAAAAATTTATTTACTTATTGCAATTGGACCTAACTTGTTCTTGGCTTCAAGCTAACTTTGTATCTTGAAATTACTTGCTGTTTACCCTCTAGATTAGAGATTGTGTATTTTGGCTTTAGAACCTGGATTAGACTAGCACAAAGAACTGATTTTATCTTTCCATAGCTCTGGTATGGAATCAATTCTGTAGATTGTTTTTATGGGAGGATGTTGACTTAAATTTTTATTTATTTTCAAAGGACTAGAGAGGAACAACATTTATTTAAGAAGCAATTTCTTTCTCATTTGTTTTTTTCTCTGTGTTTTATTGAACTTTATAATTTATAAGGACCATACCTCTGGAGCTGTAGCTTATAATTACACTTATTCAGCATGCTCTCCTCCAGAGTAGGAAAGAGTAGTTAGACAGCTGTTCCTAATGGCAAGTGAAGAGTGAAGAAATAGCAAACAAGTAGAAATAATATTAACAATACTTATGCATATAATAATCCCTGGGTTACATTTATTATCTCAAACTTTAAAAGACAGGCATTATCTCCACATTATAAACACTAAGGTTCAGTGAGCTAAATAATTTTCATAAGTGCACAGAGCTAGTGAGTGGTGTTATGAAGGATGGTGAAGAGTATAGTTAATATATTCACTTCTCAGTAAAGCATGAGTGCTTGTCCACAGCTTAATATTAGTCTGTTTTCTTTGTAGGAAGCAGAAATTACATACTATTCCTTTTAGAAAAGAAAACATGTAACAGCAACACTTTCAACTGTTTACTTAATAGAGATAAATATAACTGGTTGTAATTTGTCCCAAATTTAACAAAATATCTTTGAATGATAGTGACACAAGTAAAGCATGGGGCAAACTTTGGGGGGCTAGTGGCAACTATTTAAGCATTATAGAAGTTCAGAATTTTAATTGACATACTGGCATTCCTATACAAAACTCAAAACATCTTTGTTTGCCTTAGCTCTCAAATATGAATTAAAATGTTGAATCCTTTCGTGTGTTCTCAACCAGCACTGTTCTTACTCATTGTCAGCTCATCCATCACCCTTATACTTCAATTTTGGAAAGACACTTAGATCTGCTATAGAAAGAAGGATGAAAATAATTTAATCATATCATATCTTACATAGTATTTTAGTCATATTGCATGTATTTTATCTCTCTAAGTAAATCATAATCCTCTTGAAGACAGAAATTAGGATATTTAAGTGTCTATCAAGGTCTTTCATACAATATTCTCACAATACATGTACACCGAATAAACTAATTAATGAATCAAGCCAGAACACCTTCTTCAACTTCAAAGCTGTTATAATGACAGAATTAATCCTAAAGGGTCTTGTTTAAAAGGATTCATCATGTACCTAATAAATATAAGGCATAATATTAGGTACAGATAAGCTTTTCTTTTTATTAAGTCCTTTGAATCTCATAATAATCCTACAACGAAAGCACTATTATCACTATCTTATATATTAGAACACTGAGACTTAGAGAGGTTAAACAGCATGTCCAGGGACAACAGTTGAAATGGGAAAAACTGACAGTTTTTCATAGGCCTTTGACTCCAAAGCTCTGTCTTTTCAGTTATACTATTAGTGAGTGAAAAGAAAATATCACTAACAATCTAGGGTGCTTAAGTCGTTTAGAGGGAGTGTGTGTGTGTTTCTAATAAATGCTAATGACAAATTCACTTTGGGAAGTCAACAAAATCTAATTTAGTAGAGTCAGTCAAGTATTATTCTCACTTGCTAATTAACTCCTTTGCTTTTTAGACAGCAGAGTTAAATCAGTGTCTAGAAAGTTATTGGTCTAGAATAGAACTGGATGTGGCTGTCAACAGCCTCCACTTTGAACACAAAGGAGAGTTATGGTGAATTTTTCCCTATCTAATTAAAAAGTTTTACAAAATTCATACCTCTCATTTTGCAGTTTTGACAATCACTTCACTAGAGAATTAAAGTATTTCAACCACATTTAAAAAATTCTGAGTAGGTAAACAAAGTTTTTTCTTTAACTTTCTGCATTAGGTATTCATTTATTGTTAGGTATTCATTCACTCATTGATTTATTTAGCAGATATTGTGTGCTTACTAAATATGTGTTCAGTCTGTTACTCATTTCTTCAGATGGTTAATTAGATAGAAAAAGGAAGCAAATAAGGTACAAAAGTGAGGCAGATATGGGAACAATTGCTTCTCTAGGAAGGACTAGAATATTTTTATGAGGATTATTAACTCCACAACGGAATCTGAGGGAACAGAGTAGTCATCAATCTTTTCATGATTTTCATTTATTCTATATAAGTTTATTTCTGCTTGCCAAAACACACTTTCACACATAAAAGTGCCCATGCTTACAATATCAATTCTGATTCAAGCTATTTTTTTAAAATATCATCCTTCTTTTCTTCATTTCCCCTCACCTTCCTTTAGTCCTTTCACACCTCCTTTTCTCCCTCCCCTCAATTTACTAGTATTTATTGAGTGTTACTATTTCCTAGGCACTGTGGTAAGTTTTGGGGCTCTACAAATGAATAATAATGCTGTCAAGGAGTTCAAAATCCCATTGGGGATACAGACAGGTGAGTAGATAATTACAGTGTGTAATGAGAAAAGTAATAGTGATATGAAAATATATGAATAATCTTCTGTGAGAGAACAGCAAAGAAGACACCTAATCTACTTTGGGAAGAGGGAAACCAGAGGGGTGCTGCTTGTGATGTATCTGGAAGCTCAGTGGTAATTCTTCAGGAAAAGAAAGATGATAATGTCAGTCTGCACAAAGACGAATGACTTGCAATTAGAAAACAAGCCTATCATTAAAAACCTTCTTTTGTCATTATCATTGGTAGTTGCAGTGATTCCTTAAATAGAGGCTTGGAAATTTTGTTCCTAGGTCAACTCATTCCCAATTACGCTTCATGAATAAAGGATAGTAACAAGCAATGACACCTCATCCACTGTAGAATTTTTCCACAGTTTGAATTAAAATGAGTTTTTCAATTTTTGTGGATAATAATGTGCTTGCGAAAGCTGTTAAATAAAGAGACAACATGGTGCTCTAACTGATGTGTGTTTATGAGAGAACAAATGCATTAACTGAAATCTCGACAGCAAAATTCCAAGCATAAGAAGCAACATCTAGATTTCAGGTTAAAACAAGATTAGACTAGGAATTCTAATACAGTCTTTCAACTTTTTAGTAAGACCCCAGAAAACTGATGAAAACTTATTAAAGAGATTAAAACTTGCAACAATAAAATTGATTGGCAGTCTTGGAAGGTTTATAAATTAAATGTCAATATAGAGAGAGCAACAAAACAAAACATCATCATCATCAACAACACACACACACACACACACACAGAAAACAAGCAAACAAAGAAATCAATCCATTATTTTTGCACAATTTGCCTGTCTAAATGAAACAGCACACCCAGTCAGGAAGTTGGTATTCAGACACTCCAACTCTCTGCCTTCTTCCCTTAGCTTGTCTAAATCAAGCAGAAGGCAAGCAATGCCAATATCTCTCACTTAAGGCTGACATTGACTTTTTAGTCATGGCAATCTCTTGGGTGTATTTATTATAAACCATGCCATTTTCCATCACTCTCCATCCTTCTTGCCTTCATCCTATGACCATTCCTTGGACATTTAATTACATACTTCCATTACCAAAAAAAACCAAAAAAAACAAAACGAACGCCATAGGTTCTGGGAATCCATGATGAGAAAAGCAGGCATCTTGATTGCTATCCTTACAGAGCTAATAACATAGTGTGGGAAAAAATAAGCAAGTGAAAGTGCTAGGAAATATGTAATTACTAACAGTGTTGATTCTCTGAAGTAAAAACGCTTGGTGAGAGAAAATGGGAATGACCTTTTTTTAAATCTCAAAAAAGAGATCAAAAATAAATCCTGAGGTATTTACAAAAATGATCAAGAGAAATTATACAGGCCATAATTTATGACCAGAAAGCACTAAACCTAGGGATTAATGAAAGTTAAATTTGTAATATCTAAACTGTAAAAATTTAAAAAGGTGTTCTCAAATCAACACATATGATCCAGATACACAAAAAAATTAATACTGAAACAGAGTACCTCATAGCCAAAGCAGTTCTTAAAAGCAAATTGTTTATTACAATGACAGAAAATTTATATATTTGACTTTCAAGCCAAGGGTTTAGAAAAGGAACAACTACAGAAGGCTTAAAGATATGAAGGAAGAACTGAACTATAAAATTCGAGCTGAAGTGAATGAATCAGAAAACAGGGAAAAGAATAGATTGAATGAATGTATCTCAGACCAGATCCTCTGGAGGATTAATTAAGTAGAGACATATTAATAAATCAAAAATTTAAAAAACATCATTTCTCACCAAGAGTAATCAAATTTAAGTTCGTGGAATGAGACATGTTCATTCATCAAATCAGAAAAATATAAGTGGGGAAATGCATAAAGTTGATGATGCTTTGTTAGTTGGGTATTTTGTACATTTCTAGTGAGAGTATTCAAAGGTACACAGTGTTTCCAGAACACAAGTTTAAGATAATGGAACAAAAGATTTACAAAGATGAAAATGTTAAGTTGCTTGGTTTTATCCACACTACTAATACTAAAGACAAAACCAGAAAGGAGGACCATTTTCTATATTCAAGATGTTTGCTGCAGTTTTATTTACAATAATGAAAAATTATGAACTAAATGTTCAATAATAATTAAAGGATTAAGTAAAATATGGTATATACATACAATGGAATGTGATGATGGCATTCACATTATTTTTAAAGGAAAATTTAATAATCTGAAAAATTTATTTTTAGTAAAAATATAGAAGAGAAAAATAAACAAATTATGATTTCAAATATATGCAGTAGTCTTAGAAAGTCATATGGAATTATTTCTTACTGGCAAGTGTATTAATGATAATTTTTGAAAATTCATTTAACGTTTTCAGTATTTTCAATTTTTTTCATTAAGAACAATTGACAACTTTATTGTGACGAAGTAATATTCAGTAAGTTTACATCCCCTTAATTTTTTTTTTTCATAATTCAGATAGGATCCAAAGTTTCATTCCATCTAAATAAGAACATAGCAAATGCCATGTGTTTAACATATCAGATCCAGGGACAATGAAATTAGAAGCAGTGGTCCAGGCTGAGTCTGAACAGTGGTCAGATCATGTGTACCATCATATAGCCTTGCTTGCACAAGAGATGGAAAGGGCCCACCAGGAATCCATTTGGCACAAATAAAACTTCTGTAGAAGTGAGGCAAATAGTCTTTTTTTTTTTAATTGAAGTAAAGCTAAATTACAGTGTGTTAATTACTGCTGTACAGCAAAGTGACTCAGTTATACATATAGATTCTTTTTCATATTCTTTTCCATTATGGTTTATCACAAGATATTGAATATAGTTCCCTGTGCTATACAGTAGGACCTTGTTTATCCATTCTATACATACTAGTTTGCATCTGCTAATCCCAAACTCCCACTCCTATACTCTCCCACACACCTCCCCCTTGGCAGCCACCAGTCTATTCTCTATGTCCCTTATTTTGTTTCTGTTTCATAGATAGGTTCTTTTGTGTCATAATTTAGATTCCACATGTGAGTGATATCATATGGTATTTGTCTTTCTCTTTCTGATTTATGCCACTTAGTATGATAATCTGTAGTTGAATCCATGTTGCTGCAAAAGGCGTTATTTCATTTCTTATGGCTAAGTAGTATTCCATTGTATATATGTACAACATCGTCTTTATCCATTCATCTGTTAATGGACATTTAGGTGGTTTCCATGTCTTGGCTATTCTGAATACTGCTACTATGAACATTGAGGTGCATGTATCTTTTTGAATTGCAGTTTTGTCTGGATACATGCCCAGGAGTGGGATTGCTGGATCATATGGTGATTCAATTTTTAGTTTTCTGAGGAAACTCCATACTGTTTTCCAAGTGGCTGCACCAATTTACATTCCCACAAACAGTGTAGGAGGGTTCCCTTTTCTCCACACACTCTCCAGCATTTGTTATTTGTAGAGTTTTTAACGATGGCCATTCTGACTGGTGTGAGGTGATATCTCATTGTAGATTTGATTTGTATTTCTCTAATAATTAGCAAAGTTGAGCATATATTAATGTGCCTATTGACCATCTGTATTTCTTCTTTGGAGAAATGTCTCTTTAGGTCTTCTACCCATTATTTGATTGGGTTTTTTTGTTGTTGTCAAATTGTACGAGTTATTTGTATATTTTGGAAATTGAGCCCTTGTTGATCACATAATTAGCAAATATTTTCTCCCATTCTGTAGGTTGTCTTTTCATTTCGTTTATGGTTTCCTTTGTTGTGCGGAAGCTTGTAAGTTTGATTAGGTCCTATTTGTTTACTTTTGTTTTTATTTCTATTGCCTTGGGAGACTGACCTAAGAAAACACTGGTACAATTTATGTCAGAGAATATCTTGCCTATTTCTATTCTAGGAGTTTTGGGATGTCATGTCTTATGTTCAAGTTTGTAAGCCATTTTGAGTTTATTTTTGTGTATGGTGAGATGGCATGCTCTAACTTCATTGATTTACATGCGGCTGTCCAACTTTCCCAACATCACTTGCTGAAGAGACTGTCTTTTTCCCATTGTATACTCTTGCCTCCTTTGTCAAAGATTAATTGACCATAGGTGTGTGGGTTTATTTCTGGGCTCTCTATTCTGTTCCATTGATCTGTATATCTATTTTTGTGCCAATACTACACTGTTTTGATTACTGTAGCTTTGTAATATTGTCTGAAGTCTGGGATGGTTATGCCTCCTGCTTTGCTATTTTCTTCAGGATTGATTTGATAATTCTTGGTCTTTTACGGTTTCATATGAATTTTAGGATTATTTGTTCTAGTTCTGTGAAAAAAGTCATGGGTAATTGGATAGGGATTACATTAAATCAGTAGATTGCTTTAGGTAATATGTCCATTTTAACAATATTAATTCTTCCAATCAAAGAGCATGTGATATCTTTCCATTTCTTTGAAACAACTTCAATTTCCTTTATTAATGTTTTATAGTTCTCAGAGTATAAGTCTTTCACCACCTTGGTGAGGTTTATTCCTAAGTGTTTTATTTTGGGGGTTGCAATTTTAAAAGGTATTGTTTTGTTTTAACATTCCCTTTCTGATATTTCATTGTTGGTGTAAAGAAATGCCACTGATTTCTGCATGTTAATCTTGTAACCTGCTACTTTGCTGAATTCAGTTATAAGTTCTAGTAGTTTTTGTGTGGAATCTTTAGGGTTTTCTATGTATAGTATCATATCATCTACATATGATGACGATTGTACCTCTTCCCTCCCAATTTGGATACTGTTTATTTCTTTTTCTTGTCTGATTGCTGGAGCTAGGACTTCCAATGCTTTTTTGAAGAGAAGTGGTGAGAGTGGGCATCCTTATCTTATTCCAGATTTTAGTGGGAAGGCTTTCAACTTTTCACCATTGAGTATTATATCAGCTGTGCATTTGTTATAAATAGCTTTTACTATTTTGAGATATGTTCCCTCTATACCTACTTTAATAAGAGATTTTTATCATTAATGGATGCTGAATTCTGTCAGATGGCCCCGGTAGCTTATTATAGAACATTAACATGTCACTTAAACAGCTCTGCCCTTCAGTTTTCTCATCTGTATAAATGGAATTTAGTTCTTAGTATTGTTGTAAACATTATATATGGTAAGCTATGAAAAGCTATGAAGACTAGCATATATTGATGATAACTATCATTATTGTAGCTATTGTAATTATGCAGTGAAATGTTAATTAAATCATTGAGCTGCTGAGCTAATTTTTAAATTTATACCATCTGATGCTTGGAACAACTCCTACAGAACACCTACTGAATGCTGGCAGAAGACCTCAGATTTCCCAAAAGGCAAGAAAATCCACACTTACCAGGCTGTGTGGCTGACAGGGTCTTGGTGCTATGGCCTGGTGTCAGACCTGACGTTCTGGGAGAGCAGAGTTCAGGACATTAGACCACCAGAGACAACCTGGACCCATGTAATATCAATCAATGAGAGCTCTCCTAGAGATCTCTGTCTCAACACTAAGACCCAGCTCCACCCAATGACCAGCAAGCTCCAGTGCTGGATGTCCCATGACAATCAACTAGCAAGAGAGGAACACAACCCCACCCATTAGCAGAGAAGATGCTGAAAATCATACTAAGTTCACAGAAAACCCAAAACGCACCACTGGATGAAGCCCTAGCCAACAGGAAGACAAGATAGAGTTCCACCCACCAGAACACAGTCACTAGTCCCCTACCCCAGGACACCAACACAAGCCACTGAACCAACCTTACCCACTGGGAGCAGACACCAAAAACAACAGGAATTATGAGCCTGAAGCCCACAAAAAGGAGACCTCAAACACAGTAAGTTAAGCAAAATGAGAAGACAGAGAAATACACAGCAGATGAAGGAGCAAAGTAAAAACCCACTAGACCAAACAAATGAAGAGGAAATAGGCAGTCTACCTGAAAAGGAATTCAGAGTAATGATAGTAAAGATATCAAAAATCATGGAAATAGAATGGAGAAAATACAAGAAACATTTAACAAGGACCTAGAAGAACTAAAGAGCAAACAAACAATTATGAACAACACAATAAATGAAATTAAAAATCCTCTAGAAGTAATCAATAACAAATAACTGAGGCAGAAGAATGGATAAGTGACCTGGAAGATAAAATAATGGAAATAACTACTGTAAAACAGAATAAATAAAAAAGAATGAAAATAATTGAGGATCGTCTCAAAGACCTCAGGGACAACATTAAACACATCAACATTCAAATTATAGGGGTGCCAGGAGAAGAAGAGTAAAAGAAAGGGACTGAGAAAATATTTGAAGAGGTTATAGTTGAAAACTTCTGTAACGTAGGAAAGGAAATAGTCAGTCAACTCCCGGAAGTGCAGAGAGTCCCAAAAGGATAAATCCAAGTAGAAACACGCCAAGACACATATTAATCAAACTATCAAAAAATTACATACAAAGAAACTATATTAAAAGCAGAAAGAGAAAAGCAACAAATAACATACAAGGGAATGCCCATAAGGTTAACAGCTGAACTTCCAGCAGAAATTCTGCAAGTCAGAAGGTAGTGGCAGGACAAATTTAAAGTGATGAAAGGGAAAAATCTACAACTAAGATTACTCTACCCAGCAAGAATCTCATTCAGATTCAACAGAGAAAACCTTTACAGACAAGCAAAAGTTAAGATCACCACCAAACCACCTTCACAAGTGCTAAAGGAACTTCTCTAGGCAGGAAACACAAGAGAAGGAAAAGACCTACAATAACAAACACAAAACAATTAAGAAAAATGTAATAGGAACATACATATCGATAATTACCTTAAATGTAAATGGATTAAATGCTCCAACCCAAAGACATAGACTGGCTGAATGGATACAAAAACAAGGCCCCTAGGTCAGAGGGGCACTGATGACCTGTCAAGCTCAAGGCTGGACACCCCCAGTACAGGGACCTCTCTAATCCACATGATGACCTGGAAGCCAGTTGCACATGGTCAGAAAGAGGTCAGGCCTGAAACAATATCCAGCGGGATATGTGCTCCCCGCCCCTGGGCAAAGATACCCCCAACGTTTGGGAATCCTGATGCTTTGATGCCCTGGCCAGGAATCACTTCCTGGGAGACAAGCTACATACTAGGAGCAGTGCCCAGGGCCATGGCCAAGGAATCAGCTGTGACCCAGCCGGCCAGGGGAAGGACACTCCAGAGATGCCTCCCCAGCCACAATGCCCTCATTTCCTTAAACAGCCACCGTTTATGGGATGTGTTGCAGCCAACGACACCAAAGAATCATCTTCCCACCTAAGTCCAAACTCAGATCAGTGATTTAAAAGCAAATTCAAAGAACGTTCAGCTCATTTGAAACAGAGTTGGGTCTCTGGAAAGGTAAAATCTCTGGAAGTTGAATTTGGGAAAACTGCCCAGAGCTCAAGAGCAGGCCTGAACTTGGCAGGACCTAAGGGCACCAAACAGACTGTGTCTTGGCCCGCTGGCCACACCAGCAGTTGTCCCCAACTGGCCCAAATGAGCTGCCTGCCCCCCTGGCCCGTATCTTTGCCCAGCAGAGAGCTGGGAGTCTCACTCCAGAGCAGCCAAGTTTCTAAAAAACCCCCTTCCACTTTAACTAAACTGGAAACCATGGGCTCTTGGGACCCCCTCCCAGAACCACCTCGTGAGGGAGAAGCACTCAGGGCAGGGCTGGATGGCACCCACCTTACCCATTTGGTCATTCTATCTGAGAACTGAAATCACCATGACTGTGAGGACAGCAAGGCCCAGCTGCCATGCACAGGCTCGTGTACCCCGTGGCCACGCTGCGTGTCAAGCCCCAGGCAGACACCTCCTCCCTGAAACCTCCCCTTAAAGCGAAGGGCCAAGGACAACCCTCCCCACGACCGAGAAGAAAACAGAAGCTCTGAGACATGGGTGACATCCCTCAGTGAGGACAAACCTCATCCTCCACCCGAGTCTGTTAGTCTAAGAGCCGTGTTCCCAATAGTTCACTGACCCTTCGCCCAGGGCCAGAGCCCCTGTGCCCAGTGGGGCCCTTCTGTGCAGTGGACTCAGCAGGCCCTGGGCATTTGGGTGACTCTCTGTGCAAATGTGCGGCCTCAGTGACTGCCACATCCGACCGTGTGTAACCCTCGCGATGAACGAAGCTCACGCTGCAGGTCACGTTGGGGAGTTTGGGATTGACACGTACATACGGCTATATTTAAAACAGATAACCCACAAGGGCCTACTGTATAGCACAGGGAACTCTGCTCAATATTCTGTAATAACCTAAATGGGAAAAGAATTCAAAAAAAGAATAGATACATGTATATGTATAACTGAATCACTTTGCTGTACACCTGAAACTAACACAACATTGTTAATCAACTATACTTCAATATAAAATAAAAATTAAAAAAATACACATAAAAAAAAGCCCCCTAAATATGCTGTCTACAAGAGACCCACTTCAGACTTAGGGACACATACAGACTGAAAGTGAGGGGATGAAAAAAGATATTCCATGCAAATGAAAATCAAAAGAAAGCTGTAGTGGCAATTCTCATATTAGAAAAAATAGACTTTAAAACAAAGACTATTACAAAATACAAAGAAGGACACTGCATAATGATCAAGGGATCAATCCAAGAAGAAGATATAACAATTGTAAATATTTATGCACCCAATACAGGAGCACCTCAATACATAAGGAAAATGTTAACAGCAATAAAAGGGGAAATGAACAGTAACACAATAAGAGTAGGAGACTTTAACACTCCACTTTCACAAATAGACAGATCATCCAAAATGAAAACAAATAAGGAAACACAAGCTTTAAATGATACATTAAACAAGATGGACTTAATTGATATTTATAGGACATTCTATCCAAAAACAATGGAATACACATTTTTCTCTAGTGCTCATGGAACATTCTATAGGATAGATCATATCTTGAGTCACAAATCAAGGCTTGGTAAATTTAAGAATATTAAAATCATATCAGGTATCTTTGCTGACCACAATGCTATGAGACTTGGTATCAATTACAGGACAAAAAACTGTAAAAAATACAAACACATGGAGGCTAAACCATATGATACTAAATAATTGAGAGATCAATGAAGAAATCAAAGAGGAAATCAAAAAATACCTAGAAACAAATGACAATGAAAACACAATGACCCAAAACCTATGAGATGCAGTAAAAGCAGTTCTAAAAGGAAAGTTTATAACAATGCAATCCTACCTCAAGAAACAAGAAAAATCTCAAATAAACATCCTAACTTTACACCTAAAACAATTAGAGAAAGAAGAACAAAAAAACCCCAAAGTTAGCAGAAGGAAAGAAATCATAAAGATTTGATCAAAAATAAATGAAAAAGAAAAGAAGGAAACAATAGCAAATATCAGTAAAACTAAAAGCTGGTTCTTTGAGAAAATAAACAAAATCAATAAACCAGAAAGCCAGACTCGTAACAAAAACAGGGGAGAAGACTCAAATCAACAGAACTAAAAGTGAGACAGAAGTAACAACTGACCCTGCAGAAATATAAAGGATCATGAGAGATGGCTACAAGCAACTCTATGCCAATAAAATGTACAACCTGGAAGAAATGGACAAATTCTTAGAAAAGCACAACCTTCTGAGACTGAAGCAGAGAGAAATAGAAAATATAAACGGACCAATCACAAGCACTGAAACTGAAACTGTGATTAAAAATCTTCCAACAAACCAATGCCCAGGACCAGATGGCTTCACAGGTGAATTCTATCAAACGTTTAGAGAGGAGTTAACACCTATCCTTCTCAAACTCTTCCAAAATATAACAGAGGGAGGAACACTCCCCAAACTCATTCTAGGAGGCAACCACTACCCTGATACCAAAACCAAAGATGTCACAAAAAAGAAAACTATATACCAATATCACTGATGACCATAGATGCACAAATCCTCAACAAAATGCTAGCAAAGAGAATCCAACAGCACATTAAAAGGATCATAAAACATGATGAAATAGGGTTTATCCCAGGAATACAAGGATTCTTCAGTATACACAAATCAATCAATGTTAACCATATTAACAAGTGAAGGATAAAAACCATATGATAATCTCAATAGATTCAGGAAAAGCTTTTGACAAAATTTAACACCCATTTATGTTAAAAACTCTCCAGAAATTAGGCATAGAGGGAACCTACCTCAACATACTAAAGGACATATATGAAAAACTCACACCCAACATCGTTCTCAATGCTGAAAATCTGAAACAATTTCCTCTAAAATCAAGAACAAGACAAGGAGGCCCACACTTACCACTATTATTCAACATAGTTTTGAAAGTTTTAGCCACAGCAATCAGAGAAGAAAAAGAAATAAAAAGAATCCAAATTGGAAAAGAAGAGGTAAAGCTGGCACTGTTTGCAGATGACATGATACCATACATAGAAAATCTTAAAAGTGCTACCAGAAAACTACTAGAACTAATCAATGAATTTGGTAAAGTAGCCAGATACAAAATTAATACACAGAAATCTCTTGCATTCCTATACACTAATGATGAAAAATCTGAAAGAGAAATTAAGGAAACACTCCCATTTACCATTGCAACAAAAAGTATAAAATACCTAGGAATAAACCTACCTAAGGAGAAAAATACCTCTATGCAGAAAACTATAAGACACTGATGAAGGAAATTAAAGATGATGCAAACAGATGGAGAGATATACCATGTTCTACGATTGGAAGAATCAACACTGTGAAAATAACTATACTACCCAAAGCAATCTACAGATTCAATGCAATCCCTGTCAAATTACCAATGGCATTTTTCACAGAACTAGAGCAAAAATTTCACAATTTGTATGGAAACACAAAAGACCCCGAATAACCAAAGCAATCTTGAGGAAGAAAAACGAAGCTGGAGGAATCAGGGTCCCAGACTTCAGACTATAGTACAAAGCTACAGTAGTCAAGACAGTATGGCACTGGCACAGAAACAGAAATGTAGCTCAATGGAACAGGATAGAAAGCCCAAAGATAAACCCACACACATATGGTCAACTTATCTTTGATAAAGGAGACAAGAATATACAATGGAGAAAAGACAGCCTCTTCAATAAGTGGTGCTGGGAAAACTGGACAACTACATGTAAAAGAATAAAATTAGAATGCTTCCTAACACCATACACAAAAATAAACTCAAAATGAATTAAAGACCTAAATGTAAGGCCAGAGACCATTAAACTCTTAGAGGAAAACATAGACAGAATGCTCTTTGACTTACGTCAGAGCAAAATCCTTTTTGACCCACCTCTTAGAGAAATGGATATAAGAACAAAAATAAGCAAATGGGACCTAACGAAACTTAAAATCTTCTGCACAGCAAAGGACACCATAAATAAGATGAAAAGACAACTTTCAGAATGGTAGAAAATATTTGCAAATGAAGCAACTGACAAAGGATTAATCTCCAAAATATACAACCAACACATGTAGCTCAATATCAAAGGAAAAAACAAACCAATCTAAAAATGAGCAGAAGATCTAAATAAATATTTATTCAAAGAAGATATACAGATTGCCAACAAACACATGAAAGGATGCTCAACATCACTAATCATTAGAGAAATAAAAATCAAATATTCAATGTGATATCAGCTCACACCAGTCAGAATGGCCATCATCAAAAAATCTACAAACAAAAAATGCTGGAAAGGGTGTGGAGAAAAGGGAACCCTCTTGTACTGTTGGTGGAAATGTGAATTGATACAGCCACTATGGAGAACAGTATGGAGGTTCCTTAAAAAACTGAAGACAGAACTACCATATGACCCAGCAATCCCACTACTGGGCATATACCCTGAGAAAATCATAATTCAAAAAGAGTCATGTACCACAATGTTCATTGCAGTACTGTTTACAACAGCCAGGACATGGAAGCAACTTAATGTCCAATGACAGATGAATGGATAAAGAAGATGTGGCACATATATACAATGGAATATTACTCAGCCATAAAAAGAAATGAAATTGAGTTATTTGTAGTCAGGTGGATGGACCTATAGCCTGTCATACAAAGTGAAGTAAGTCAGAAAGAGAAAAACAAATACCATACACTAACACATATATATGGAATCTAAGGGAAAAAAATGGTTCTGACGAACTTAGGGACATGACAGGAATAAGGATGCAGATGTAGAGAATGGTCTTGAGGACATGGGGAGGGGGAAGGTAAGCTGGACGAAGTGAGAGAGTAGCACTGACATATATATATACTACCAAATGTAAAATAGATAGCTAGTGGGAAGTAGGTGCATCACACAAGGATATCACCTCAGTGCTTTGTGACCACCTAGAGTGGTGAGATATGAAGGGTGTGATGGAACTGCAAGAGAGAGGGGATATAGGGATATATGTATACATATAGCTGATTCATTTTGTTATACAGCAGAAACTAACACAACATTGTAAAGCAATTATACTCTAATAAAAGTGTTAAAAAATAATAAAATAAAAAATAAGTACATATTTGTTTAGTTAAAAACAAATTATACCATCTGAACTTTGGTGATTTTTTTCTAAATAATATACACTCTCTGCTTTCCTGACAAATGTATTTTAAATTCATGTGCTGTTTCTGTTCCATTTATACCTGATAAATTGGCAAAAATCATGAGGGTATCAGATGGATTTGAATATTCATTCACAAAAACTTTGGCCTTGCCTTGAGTTAAAGTAACTTCTCTGAATTGATCTACTAACTTGGCTCCCCTATCAGACTGCATCCTTCCCAGTGGATTTACTTATTTCTGTGTGCTCTAACCAGTTCTTTTAGGTGATGCATGTAGAACCTGCTTCCTGTTAAGTACATGCTCATGTGAGACCACATGCCTCTATAATCATATCATTAATACCAGTAATAACTGTTAGAATATAATAACTTCAATTAAAAAAGAATAATTAAAAAATGTCAAGCCCCTGGAGTAGAAGTAAGAATTGAAGAGGGAGAGAGAAAGAAAGTCATACAAAACTCTTCTGATCATGAGATTCCTAATTATTTCTTAAATAACTTCACTTATCAGGAAACTGCACTGAGCTGTTATGTAAGGAGTAAACTTTTATTTTATTTAATTATGGTAATTTGGTCTGTTTCTTGTTTGTTAAAGCAACTGGCATTACTCTAAATTATGACCCAGAGTATTTAGAGCCATGGGGTTGAATTTAAACACATACAGAATGAGTACAGATAGAAAAGTGAAGAGGTCTAAGAACTATGTCTAGGGAACTCTAGAATTCAGAAATAGGGAGAAGGAAGAAGCTTTACTAGAGGAGACCAAGAAGGAGCTGCTGGTAACTGAAAATAAGTGTCTTTGGTGACATGGAAGTAAAGTAAAGAAAGTGTTTCAAGGATGAGAAATGGTCACCTCTATTAAGTTCTGCTGAGCAGTCAAGAAAGAGGAAGACAGGCAAGTGTTCATTAGGTTTGGCAAGATGGTGTCCACTGGTGACATAGATGAGAGAAGTGATGGGGATTAAAAACTCCCCTGGAGTGTACTAAAGAGAAAACAAGAAGTTTAGAAATAGAAAAAATTGATCAGAGAAATGGGGTGATTGTTGGAGGGATGTGAGGGCAAGGGAAGCATTTTATATACATGGTTTATCATTTATCATGTTAGGATGCCAATGAAAATAATATGTCAGAGAGAGAATAGCTGATGCAGAGGAGAAGACTAAAAATATTTTTCATGTAGTAGAGGCTACACTGCTCTGGATTCATATGGTTCTTTGTGAAAGGGAATGCATTAGATAGCATTTGTTAATATTCCTGAGAGGAGACATCAAGACGGTGGAGGAAGAAGATGTGGAGCTCACTTCCCCCAACAAACACATCAAAAATATATCTATTTGTGGAACAATTCTCACTGAAATTTAACTGAAAAGTGGCAGAAGGATTCCTGTACAACCAAAGCTGTAAGAAAGATAAACATAAAATCAAGTAGGAAGGGAAAGAAAGATATAAGGTTGAGACCTGTGCCCCTGGGAAGGGACTCAGAGGAAAAAAGAGATTACACAGGTGGATACCTGCCCTGGAGAGTGAGTGGTTAAGCCATAAATTGGGCACCCCTGTCCTGGGGTCATATGCAGAGGAGACAATCCCCCTTGGATGGTTGGAGGACTGCTGGGATAAATAGAAAAGCTGTGGGAAACCTGGACTTGTGAGGAGTATGCACAATGGCTCTCCCCCAGACAGTGTAGAGAGAGGTCTTCTCTAGTGGCTGTTGGATTTCCAAGGACCACCTCACTGTATATCCCAGCCCAAGATGAGCAAACTCTCCAGTTCTCCTCACTCCATGGCACAGTGCAGCATTGGATCTGGGGAAGCCATAACTGGGGAAGACACTCGACCTTGGGATACAGAGGGAACCTGGTCCCAGGGTGGGACCTGGGTGGGGTGGAGACAACCATTGTTGGTGCTTACTTAAACAGCACTCCAGAAGCTTCCCAGATCTCTGATGGCAGCTTCGCCACCACAGTTCAATTCTTGACACACAACAACAGTCTATGTGGGTCCTGGCCAAACCTGTGGAGCAGCTCCACAACTAGGAGGGGGACTCAGAGGCTGGGGATAACGATTGAGTGAGGGATAAAGGGGACTTGCAACTGAGGCTGAGTCTGAGTGGAGACACAGTCACCTAAACAGGCAGCACATCAGACCTCTGTCCGCGAATGGGCCCCACTTGTTTTAGCACTCCCCTCTACTGAAGCAAGGGTCCCAGCACAGGGAAAGTGAAAAACACACAAAGAGAGAAGAACCTCTTCAGGCAAGACCTTCAGGGCTTCTGCTTCAGGAACTTGGGATCAGACCCTGTCCTCAACAGGGCAGTGATGAACAATTAGCAGAGAGGAAGTCCTGCCTCACACCCTCTAGCCCTTCCTTCTCCGAAAGATGTGATTTGCATCCATGTCAGATCCAGTTCTCTCAACAAAAGCATTGGACACGTAGTCTGTATAGAGACACTTTTAAATAAGAACACCTCTTCAAGACTGCAATAGGTAAATTCATAAAGACAGAGAAAGTTAAGCAAAATGAAAAGGAAGAAAAACTACTCTGAATTGAAAGAGCAAGGGAAAAACCCTGAAAAAAATGGAACAGCAAAAAACAATTTACCAGATAAATAATTCATTGGCAATAAATATTGGTAATAAAAATGTTAACTGAATTAGGGAAAGAATTTATGTAAATAGTGAACATCTTAACAAGGAACTAGAAAGTATTTTAAAAAAGGCCCATTCAGAAATAAATAATTCAAAACTGAAATAAAAAGCACACTAGAAGAAATGAATAGAAGACTAAGTGATATAGAAGAATGCAAAAATGATCTGGACGATGGAATAACCAATCAGAACAGCAGAAAGAAAAACACATTAAAAAATGAAACTAATTTAAGAGATCTTTGGGAGAACATTAAGATACCAATATTCTCATTATTGGGTTCCCAGAAGGAGAAGAGAGAGGGAAGGGAAATGGAAATATATTTCAGAAGATTATGGTTGAAAAATTCCCAAACCTGAAGAAGGAAACATATCCAGGAACAGGAAGCACAGAGGGTTCAAAACAAGAAAAATCCTAACAAATCCAAACCAAGAAGTATCATAATTAAAATTATAAAACTCAAAGTTAAAGAGAGAATTATAAAAGAAACAAGAGAAAAACAAAGAGTCATATACAAAGGAAACCCCCATAAGGCTGATTTCTCTACATAAATTTTACAGGGCAGAAGGGAGTAGCATAAGGTTTAAAGTGTTGAAAGGGAAAAACATGCAACCTAGGATATTCAACCCAGCCAGATTACCATTTAGAATAGAAGGAAGATAAAGAAATTCACAGAAAAGCTAAAAATAAAGGAGTTCATCAATGCTAAATCTACTCTAAAAAAAGTGTTGAAGGGTCTTATCTAAGTGATAAAGGAGTAAGAATCTATAAGAAAGGGAAAACCCAACTAGGAAAGAAAAATATAGAGTAAGGACTGAGGATCAACCACTTAAATAAACCAGTGTGTAGACTAAAGGAGAAAAAATTTTAAAGCAACTATAACTACAATAAACAGATAGGGATAAGCATGAAGATGTAAAATATGACATCAAAAACACAAAATGTGTGGGTGGGGAGTAAAAGTGTACATCTTTTAGAATGTGTTTGAACTTGAATGAATACCAGTTTAAAACAAATCAATATAATTATGGATCAACATATATGAATCCCATGGAAATCACAAATCAAAAACCTAAAAAAAAACTAAAAACAAGGAAGACAAGCATACTACTAAAGAAAATCATCAAACCACAAGGAAAGAAACAAGAATAGATGAACAGAGAACTACACAAACAACCAGAAAACAAGTAATAAAATGGCTGTAAGTACATACTTATCAATAATTACTTTAAATGTCAATGGACTAAATGCTCCAATCAAAATAAAAATAGAGTGACTAATTGGATTAAAAAAAAACTTTTAATATGCTGCCTACAAGAAACTCACTTCAGGGTTAAAGGTAAAAGAGACTGAAATGAGGGGATGGGAAAAGATATTTCATGCAAATGGAAATGGTAAGAAAATGGGAGTAACAACACTCAAATCACACAAAATAGGCTTTAAAACAAAGACTACCAAAAATGATAAAGAAGGCATTATAAAATGATAAAGAAGAGGATATAACACTCATTAGCATACATGCACCCAACACAAGATCACCTAACTATATAAAGCAAATACTACCAGACATAAATGGAGAAATTGACAATAATATGATAATAGTAGGGGACTTTAACACCTCATTTACATTAATGGACAGATCACCCAGACAGAAGATCGATAAGGCAACAATGGACTTAAGTGACACAATAGACTGGTTGGACTTAATAGATATTTATAAGACATTAGATCCCAAAACTGCAGAATACACATCTTTACAAAGTACACATGGAAATTCCTCCAGGATAGAGCAAATGGTAGGCCATGAAACAAGTATCAACAAATTAAAAAATAGAAATTATAACAAACGTTTTTTCTGACCATAAAAGTGTGAAACTAGAAATTAATTACAGAAATGAAAATGGGGAAACACAAACTTGTGGACAGTAAATAACATGCTACTAAAAAATTGTGGGTCAATGAAGAAATCAAAGAAGAAATCAAAAAATTATCAAGACAAAAGAAAATGGAAACATAGTACTCCAAATTCTGTAGGATGCAGGAAAAAAAGCAGTTCTAAGAGGGAAATTTATAGTGATATAGACCTTCTTCAAGAAACAAGAAAAATCTGAAATAAACAACCTAACTTCCACCTAAAGGAATTAGAAAAAGATCAAACAAAGCACAAAGTCAGCAGAATGAAGGAAATAATAAAGATCAGAGAGGAAATAAATAAAATAGAGATCAAAAGAAAAATAGAAAAGATTAATAAAATTTTATCTTTGTTTTTTTTTTTGCAGAGATAAAGAGAATTGATAAATCTTTAGCCAGGCTCACCAAGAAACAAAAGGAGAGGACCCAAATAAACAAAATAAGAAATGAAAGAGGAGAAAGAACAACAAATATCACAGAGATACAAAGGAAAAAAAACAAGGGAATACTATAAATAGTTATATACCAGCAAATTGGACAACTAGAGGAAATCACAAATTTCTAGAAACATACAACCTTCTAGGGCTGAATGTGGAAGAAATATTCAATCTGAATAGACTGATCACTAATAGTGAAACTGAATTTGTAATAATGAAAGAAAAAAAAAAACTCTGAGTGAACAAAAGTCCATTACCTGATGGCTTCACTGGGGACTTCTACCAAACATATAAAGAAGAACTAATACCTACCCTTCTCAAACTATTCCAAAAAACTGAACAGGAGAGAACACTCCCAAAATCATTCAATAAGTCCACCATTACCCTGATACCAAAACCAAAGACAGTACCAAAAAAAAAAATTAAAGGCCAACAACTTTGGTGAATATGGATGCAAAAATCCTCAACAAAATATTAGCAAACTGAATCCAACAATATATAAAAAGGATCATATATCATGATCAAGTTGGATTTATTCCAGGGATGCAAGGCTGGTTCAACTTTCACAAATCAATGTAATACAACACATTAACAAAAGGAAAGGCAAAACAATATGATCATCTCAATAGATGCAGAAAAAGCTTTTGACAAAATTCAACATCCATTCATGATAAAAACTCTCATCAAAGTTGGTACAGAGAGAACATATCTCAACATAATAAAGGCCATTTATGACAAACTCACAACTAACATAATACTCAATGGTGAAAAGCTGAAAGTCTTCAACCTAAATTCAGGAACAAGGCAAGGATGACCACTTTGGCACATTTATTTAAAATAGTATTGGAAGTCCTAGCCATAGCAATCAGACAGGAAAAAAAATAAAATGCATCCAAATTGGAAGGGAAGAGGTAAAACTCACTATTTGTAGATGACATGATACTTTATATAGAAAACCCTAAAGTTTCCACCCAAAAACTATTAAAATGAATAAGTGGATTCAGCAATGTTGCAGGATACAAGATTAATATACAGAAATCTGCTGTTTTTCTAAACACTAATAATGAACTATTAGAAAGAGAAAGTAAAAAAAAAAAATCCATTTTAAAATCACATCAAAAAGAATAAAATACCTAGAAATAAACTTAACCAAGGACATGAAAGACCTATACTCTGAAGTCTATAAAAAACTGATGAAGGAAATTGAAGATGATACAAAGAAATGGAAAGATAGCCCATGTTCTTAGATTGGAAAAATTAATATTGTTAAAATGGCCAGACTACCCAAAGCAATATACAGATGTAATACACACTCTGTAAAATATCCATGTTTTTTTTTATAGAACTAGAATAAATAATCCTAAAATTCATATGGAGCCACAAAAGACCCCAAACTACCAAAGCAATCTAAGAACAGCTAAGCTGGAAAATTAACCCTCCCAGACTTCAAAATATACTACAAAGCTCAGTAATCAAAATAACATGGTACTTGTGAAAAACAGGCACACAGATCGATGGAACAGAATAGAGAGCCCAGCAATAAATCCATGTACCCATAGGCAATTAATCTACAAAAAAGTAGGTAAAAATGTACAATAGAGAAAAGACTGTCTCTTCTAGAAATGGTGCTTGGAAAACTGGACAACTGTGTGTCAAACAATAAGATTAGAACAGTTTTTTCAGATCATATAAAAAAATCAACTCAAAATAGATTAAAAAGCCTAAATGTAAGACCCTAAGCCATAAAACTCCTAGAAGAGAACATAGGCAGAATACCCCTTGACATAAATCATAGCAAAGTTTTTTTTGATCTGTCTCCTAAGGCAAAAGAAATAAAAGCAAAAATAAACAATTGCATTCTAATTAAACTAAAAAGCTTTTGCTCAGCAAAGGCAACCATCAACTACATGAATAAACGACATACAGAAGGGAAGAAAATATTTACAAATGGTATGACTAACAAAGAGTTAATATATAATATATATAAATAGCTCATACAAGTCAATATCAATAACCAAATAACCTTATCAAAAAAATGGGCAGAAGATCTGAATAGACAATTTTCCAAGGAAGACATACAGATGGTTAACAGGCAAATGAAAAGAAATGCAAATCAAAACAACAATGAGATATCACCTTACACCTATTAGAATGACTATTATCAAAAAGTCTACAAATAACAAATGTTGGAGAAGATGTGGAGAAAAGGGAGCCCTTGTACACTGTTGGGAATGTAAATCGGTGCAGCCACTATGGAAAACAGTATGGAGATTCCTCAAAAAACTAAAAATAGAACTACCATATGATCCAGCAATTCCACTCCTTGGTATATCCAGAAAAGGCAAAAACACTAATTTGAAAAGATACATGCACCCCAAGATTCATAGCAACACTATTTATAATAGCCAGGATTTGGGAGAAATCCAAATGTCTATCAACAGACAAATGGATAAAGAAGGTGTGCCATATATATATATATATATATATATATATATATATATATATATATATATAATAGAATTTAGCCTTAAATTTGCAGCAATGTGAATAGAGAATATTTTGCTTAGTGACATAAGTCAGACAGAAAGACAAATATTTTATGATATGCCTTGTATGTGGAATCTAAAAAAATTATACAAATGAGTGTACATAGTAAAACAAAAACACACTCATGGATATAGAGAACAAACTAGTGTACCAACGGGGAGATGAAAGAGGGGAGGGACAAAATAGGAGTATGGGATTAAGAGATACAAACTAATGTGTATAAAATGGACAAGCAATGAGGATATACTCTATAGCACAAGGAATTATAGCCATTATTCTATATTAACTTTTAATGGATTACAATATGTAAAAATCCTGAATCACTATGCTATATGCCTAAGACTAACATAATATTGTAAATTAACTATACTTCAATAAAAAAAGACTGGGAAAAAAATTCCTAGCTCAGATTAAATGAAGGAAAATATATCCATGTATGGTAATGTGTTTTCCAACTGTTCTCTCTAATTTAAAACAAAAGCATATAAAGGAAAAAAGTTTAAGTCTAACTTCTCCAGATACTCCTTATTACTTTTCAAAGGTAATTGCTGTTGACAATTTATTGCATATTCTTCCTTGTTTTTTCCTATAAATGTGTGTAAACATTTATTTTATTAATATTCTTATGCACACCCTCCCATGGAATTAAAAAATAACTCTAGCCTTTAATACACTGTGTTGTATAGCTTGCATTTTCACTTATACTGTGAGCATCTTTCCACTTTAGTACACATATATGTGACATTTTTAAAATTAATGGATTAGTATTCCATATTATGCATATTCTGTGTTAAGTATTCAACTGCTCATAGATTATTCATATTTTTGAACCAGTGTTTTCTATTGATTTAAGTATATTTTCCCATTTTTCATTTTTTCTTTTCTGTCAATTTCATAACCAAAGTAATTGTGAGATGCATACTTGAGTATATTATTTTAGTAATAGAGAATTTTGAAGGTTTTCTCTTCTCTTCTGCCATTAAAAATTATTGAATTGTTTGATAGTGTGATAAATACTCTAGTTCATTATTTCCTGTGAAACAAGTGATTTCATTTTATTCTACCATCTTTAACCAACTTAGCTCTTTAATGGGTTTCTTTTCTCCTGCTATATTTTTTTGAACCCCAGATTGAATTTCCTGACACAGGTATATGAAACATAGTAAACAGAGACCCTCCTTTTGGAAGAAGTTAGAGTTATAGGGGACTCAGGGAGAAGAAAAGTGAAAGTGAGGACTCAGCAAGAACTCAGTAGAAGCCTAGCAGCTCTATTCCGCCTTCTCAACAGGGAGTACTTTTTTTTCCTCATCATCCCAAATGAGAGAGGCACCAGAAATATTAGGATGATAAATGCTTTTTGGTGCCAATATTACTTTCCTTTGATTAGCACCAAAGATGGGAATTGGGGTTGTCCACATTGAATCATGGAGGCAGGGAATTTTCCAGTCCCAGGACCTGATGCATGTTGCCTAGGGAGAACAGTGTGCAAGATGCATAAGCATATTATTGGATTAATATATTATTTTTCATAATAAAAATTTATGCTTGTAAAAAGTTCAAAGACATGAGCCTGAAATTAGACTAGATTAGGATCTTCAGGAACTTGGAGCTAGTCATTTGTTTCTTCTAATACACATAGGCCAGTGATTTAGTTATTTGCTTTCTTTATTATTTTATTAATTTCTATGATCCCAAGGAGTGCACCTGAGATAAATGAGCATCTTATGTCTAGGAGATGTAGCTGCTTTCCCCTCAGGTCTCACTGATTTTGACAACATGGCCCTCTGCACTTGGGCCAGGTTCTCTGAAGAATTACAAAGATGGAGCAAAGGTCTTTCCATGACTCTCACTAGAGGAAACATTTCTGTCAGTTAATCAGCCAGTATTTTTAGAGTGCCTATGGGGTAGTTTCAAACAGGCAAACCGAAGATGTACAAGATGCCCGGTCTCTACCCTCAGTGGCTTACAGGAGCATAAGGCATAAACATGAAGAAACAGAGCATGCAAACAAAAATGAGAATGTCCATGTAAGTTTATAGATGTGTGCTCAGGGGCTCAAAGGGTGGTGAGATCCCTGACAACTGAGCACAGACAGTTTTCAGAGGAGGTAGAATTGGTATTGGGCTTGAAGGCGGGTCAGCTTCCTTAGGTGGAGACATGTTTCTGGAATGACATTTACTTAAGTCCCTTTCTTTTTTGGCATCTATACACTTTGAAACTTCTGAAGATATCAATAATACATGCACATTTTAAAAATTAAATAACAAAAAATCTATATATAACAAAATGGGAAAATTACATTCATCCCACTCTTCCCTAAGAAAACCATTAACAGTTAAGAATGCAGTCTTCCAAAAATTTCTGTATGTATATAAAAGATTAGGTCCCTCTCCCCAGCCTCCTGACCATCTGTTCCCCCCACACAACATACTATTTAGAAACAATATGCTTGAGGTTAAGAGGGGAAATTTTACACTCATCCACTGTTCAGTCCAGTTCTGTATGAGAGTTCAAGGAGACAAATTAGGAGCACAACTTTTCTCCAGAGGCCTTGTTCCTTCTCTTCTTGAGCTCTCTCAGGGCCTTCAAATTTCCACCTGAAATAAATTTACTCAAATGGTGTGGGGAGATTCTGTTCTGAAAGCAAAATTGGCTTAGACAGAAAACCAGGATAAGAAAACCTGGCTAAGCTTGAACCAGGCACAATGAGGGAGTAAAGAGCTTTCCAGACTTAGTTAACAACTGACTACACTAGCTGGTGATGAGATCCAGCAAAGAGAAGGCTCTCCCCTGTCTCACCAGATGACAATCACACCTTTTCTAGAGAATATAATAAGGATAGAGCAGAGAGAGGAGAGGAAGTGTTTATTTCCATATTGCTCCCTAGAGAGTATAAAGAAGTTTCCTGTCCTCTATGTATGATGGAGAATGAGGATGGAGAATGAGGGTTTCATCATAACCCTGCCAGGGAGAGTGAATAAAGGCAGCTGTCCTGTGAACCATTCATTCCCTTCTCTTGGGAAGTAATGACCTTAGGGGAAGGATAAGAAAACAAGTGATGGTCTAATCGACTTGTCAGCTAGACCTCCAGACAAATAGACTCATGATATTTGCTAGGAGGAAGTGACCTTATTGATAGAATGTTATCAACAGGATGTCCCTGGCTAAAGGATTTCCTACTGTTAATAAATCCGGAATGTTTGGGTTTATAAGACATAGTTCCTTGGAGAATATCATGTAGGCTACATAACTCTCTGAGTATGAGATAGAGATGTTTCATAATTTAAAATATCTCAGCAGAGTGGTAATAACCCATATATTCCCACTTACAGGACTCATCTATTATTCTGTTCCAGAGACCCAGTGTTCCATGTGGCAAGGAAGAACCCTAAGAGTCGTGGGGCATGTCCCAGCATTCAGTATGCTTTTTTATTTAAATTGGGGTAGAGTTGCTATACAATGTTGTGCTACTTTCCACTGTGCAGTGAAGTGAATCAGGAATATGCATACATAAATCCCCTCTTTTTTTGGATTTCCTTCCCATTTAGGTCAACACACAGCATTGACTAGAGTTCCCTGTGCTATACAGCAGGTTCTAATTAGTTATCTGTTTTATACATAGTAGTGTATATATGTCAATTCCAATCTCCCAATTCATCCCACACCCTCTTCCCCCCTTTGGTGTCCATATGTTTGTTCTCTACTTCTGTGTCTCTATTTCTGCTTTGCAAATAGTTAATCTGTACCATTTTTCTAGATTCCACATATTTGCATTAATATACTATATTTGTTTTGCTCTTTCTGACTTACTTCATTCTGTATGACACTCTCTAGGTCTATCCACATCTCTAAAAATGATCCAATTTCATTTCTTTTAATGGCTGAGTAATATTCAATTGTATATATGTACCACATCTTTATCCATTCATCTGTCAATGGATATTTAGGTTGTTTCCATGTCCTGGCTGTTGTAAATAGTGCTGCAATGAACATTGGGGTGCATATGTCCTTTGAATTATGGTTTTCTCAGGGTATATGTCCAGGATTGGGATTGCTAGGTCATATGGCAGCTCTATTTTTAGTGTTTTAAGGAACCTCCATACTTTTCTGCATAGTGGCTGTATCAATTTACATTCTCACCATCAGTGAAAGAGGGTTCCCTTTTCTTCACACCCTCTCCAACATTTATTGTTTGTAGACTTTTTGATGATGGCCATTCTGATCAGTGTGGTGATACCTCATTGTAGTTTTAATTTGCATTTCTGTAATAATTAGTGATGTTGAGCATCTTTTCATGTGTTTGCTGGCCATCTGTATGCCTTCTTTGGAGAAATGTCTATTTAGGTCTTCTGCCCATTTTTTTGATCGGGTTGTTCTTTTTTTTGATATTGAGCTGCATGAGCTGTTTGCATATTTTGGAGATTAATCTCTTGTCAGTTGCTTCATTTGCTTTTTTAACTTGTGTATTTTTTGAAATTATAGTAAAGACTAACACTAGGGAGTATTTCCAAACCCTGTGAGTCTGCTTTGATAGTCTTATCCTGTGTATCTACTTGGACATATACTTGTGAAACTTTCATTTTTCACTAAACAATATATAGTCTTGGTACTTAGATGTGTTGACCTGTATCATGGATCTCAAGGAGGAACTTCATACACATGTAGAATCTCAAAGCTACAGAATCTTAAACTGAGTTTCAGTGAGAGTCCCAGGTGATTTGGACGCACAATAAAGTGTTAGAAACACTGAATTTCACACTCCTGCTATTGTCAAATTTTTCAGTAACAAAACTTCTTGATAGTATGGCTTACTCTAGCTGTATCTAGCCAATTTCTTATGTTCTGTTTCCTTTCCAGCACATTACAATCTGACCTTGGTTTCTTCTTGTCAAATTTATCTAGCTCAAATTTTTAGCATGGTTTGACCTAATTAAGTCCCTTTCCATTTTGAATCACTTTCTTCTCTTGCTTTTTGTGCTGGTTCATTTGTCTGCTTTTCCTTCTACTATTTTGTTTCCTTTTTTTCTCACCTTTTTATCTGAAAGGTGTATAATTGTTGCAGTGTCTCTGGGATTAGTCTTGGATACTCTTGATTTTCCCTCTATAGCTCTCTGGGTGATTTCATTTTGCTATATAGTTTTATAAAACACTTAAATACTGATTTTTCTGAATTCATATCTCTAACCTAGACCTCTCCTCTGAACTACAGACAATTTCTTCAACTGTCAGTGTTGACATCTCCATTTGGAATTCTAATCAGCATCCTAATATATTTCAACAAAAATTAATCTCTAAATTACCCCTCTCATCATGCCCACTTACATGGTTTTAGCCCAATATTCCTTAACCCAGTTAGTGGCAACAATATAATCCACCCAGTTAGTTGCCATTGTATCACTGAAACCCCCTTTACCTGAACCCCCACATTCATTTTACTAATAATGTTGAGCCAATTTCACCTCCAAAATGTATCTCAGATCTGTTATTTTTATCCATTATCTCAGCTACCATCCAACTGAGGCCACCACAGCTCTCATATGAACAACCACAGAAATCTCCTAAGTAGTTTCCCTGATTCCAGGACAATAATTTATTACCTGTACCATAGTCATGGTAAAAGCTACACACTAAAAGTGTAAATTGGATATGTCACTCTCCTGCTAATAATTCATCAGTGGCTTCACTTCGAACAAAATTCAGATTCCTTTTATACCTTACAGGATTCTACATGACCTGGACTCTTCCTGCCTCTCAGACCCCATGTTCTACTAATTTCCCTGGATCAACAACCTCCAACTTCCTGGAACCCTCTCTATTCTCAAGGAACACCACATTTACTCCTATCTCAAGGCCTTTGAGTTTCTTGTTTCTTCTTGCAGGGAATGTTTCCTACTCCTCTATCTACCAACACACACAAAATCACAGACAAACATACATATCTACATATGAATATGTGTACGTAGATATAGGCACACATGGATAGAGAGACAAACACATATACAGACACACAAAAAGATGCAGACATATACACAGATACATGGGCACACACACGCACACGCACACACAGAGATACCTCTAGTCTTTGTAGAATCAGCTTCTTACCATACAGATCTCATTTCCAATATCAAATCCTTGGAGATGTTATCTTTGACAGCCTAGATCTAAGATTTTTTCAGTTGATTTGTTTGGCTTTGCTAGGAAGAAAATGATTCATCAACAAATAAGGACAATTTAGCTTCTTCTAATATTCATATAGCATTTCACTTTTAAAATCTAAATCTTCTAGCTGAGATCTCCAGAAAAAATTATTGAGTAATTGTGATATTTCTGTTCCTGATTTTATTTTATTTTTGCAAAACATGATATTTTGCTGTTCCTTTCTGACAGAAACACTTTCATAAGTTCAGAAAACATTCTTTTAATGCTATCTTACTAAGAATTTTATTTGGAATAAAAACTAAATTTTATTAAACAATTTCTGGACATATATGGAAGTTATAGTTTTTCTTCTTTATTATGTGTTTCCTAATTTCAGAACATCTTTACATTCTTGCATCTGGATTCTTTTAGTAATTTTCTCTTTAGGATTTTGAAAATCTGTATTAATTAGTGGGATTGAATTTCATTACCACTACTACTACTTCTATTGCTACTACAAATGCCATTGCTATTCTTTTGTAGTTAAGGTTCTGACAATTTTGTAGAATTAAAGGGGGATCTCACCAACTTTTACCATATACTGGGGCAGATTAATTTCCATATTCCTTGAGATTTTCTAGAACTCATCTGGAAATTTTATGATGGGTTTTTAACTATCTTTTCAGTTTCTTTGGTTGTTATCAATCTATTGAAATCTTTAATTTCTTTTTGTCAATATTGATAATTTTTCCTGAAGCTTATGTACTATATCTATATTTTCACATTATTATTATTATTATTTTTGCAGTACACAGGCCTCTCACTGTTGTGGCCTCTCCCATTGCAGAGCACAGGCTCCAGACGCACAGACTCAGCGGCCATGGCTCACGGGCCCAGCCACTCCGCGGCATGTGGGATCTTCCCAGACTGGGGCACGAACCCATGTCCCCTGCATTGGCAGGTGGACTCTCAACCACTGCGCCACCAGGGAAGCCCAATATTTTCACATTATTGAAATAAAGTTCTACAGAGCATTTTTCTAAAATGTGTTATACTCCTTTGATTCTATGGTTATATTCCAATTTTCTTCTCTGTCTATTTTGTTGTATTTTCCCACCAATTTTCTTTATCAGACTTGCCAGAATGTTGCATTTTTTAATGGTCTTTTTAGAGAGCTTACTTTTGGTTTTACTTTATTGAATCACTTGGTTTTGTTGTTTTCTATTTTGTTAATTTCTGATGTTATCTCAATTCCATCATCCATTTGTTTTCTTTATGTTTATTCTATTGTTCTTTAACTTTTATGAGTTGCATTCTCAATTACTTTATATTCATTCTTGTTTTCTAACAAACAAAATGCTATAACATCTACATTGGACATTCTTTTGGCTGAATCCTGTGCAATCCTGAATAAGTGCATTCATGAAGTATTCTTATCACTCTGTTTGAATAACTGGTGATTTCAATTTATGGTTAAAATACAATTTGTTATTGCTACATCATCAAATTTATTAAGTGAGTTGCTTATTCTCCAAGTTGGTATTTGTCAGTTGACCCAAAACCTCCAAATATCTCCCACTTCTTAAATAGAAAACTTCTCAACTGTGGCCTGGGGATAGCTGGACACTGGACACTGGACACAGACACTGGACAAGACTCGTTTGTGCAGAATGTCTCTCACGAGTTACCTATGATTTGTTCAGCTCTTACTTCCATTCTCAGAAATTGCTGACTATGATTCCTCACCCCCTTTATTGTCTTTGTGGAAATCAGTACTCATTTCATTGCCCATATTGGGTTGTGGGATTATAAAATTTACCTTATTTCACCATCTGCATTAGATGTTTTAGAAATTTTATCATGTTTCTATGTTTCTATTCTCTCTCTCTCTCTCTCTCTCTCTCTCTCTCTCTCTCTATATATATATATATATATAACATTATATAATGTTTCTATTATATACTTAAATTTCTCAGTTTGTAAGAATTATCCTCTCTTGCTCTCTTATTTTCTAGCATTCCCTGTCCTCTTTCTCTTTTTCAGCCAAAGAGTACTTCTCCTTTTGCATTTTGTCTTTGATGTGTTTTATTTGAAAATATTGAAAAATATGAAAAGTAAAAATAACTTGTGAGGAGGAAGTGAAACTATCCATTCCATGTCACCAAGCAAATTTTTTAAAAATAATCACTATTAATATATTGGTGTGTATTTTTTCGAATTTTTACCTAGATGTCTGTTGTCATAAGTATATATGAATAACTTTATATAGGAGTTTTAAAAACATAAAACCAGGTTATTCTATGCATGTTCACCTGATAGTCTGCTTTTTTCACTTAATGAATCACAAATGCTGTGGTTTTATTTTTAATTAAATCTTTCTTTTGCCATTTCTAATTTGGGCAGACAGCAGAAATACAACCATGAGTTCACTTACTACCCAAAGTGAGAAACTCTCTTCCTCACTTCCCTCAAGGCTATTTGTGTCTCTTTTTTTTTAGGAAATTTTTATTTTGGGGGGGCTGCATTGGGTCTTCGTTGCCACATGGGCTTTCTTTAGTTGCGGCGAGAGGGGGCTACTCTTCATTGCAGTGCATGGGGGTCTCATTGCGGTGGCTTCTCTTGTTGCAGAGCATGGTCTCTAGGCATGCGGGCTTCAGTAGCTGTGGCTCGCAGGCTCTAGAACACAGGCTCAGTAGTTGTGGTGCACAGGCTTAGTTGCTCTGCGGCATGTAGGATTTTCCCAGACCAGGGGTCAAACCCGTGTCCCCTGCATGGGCAGGCAGATTCTTAACCACTGCACCACCAGAGAAGCCCTATCTGTGCCTCTTTTTGACAATGAAATATGTTCCAAGACCTTCCAATAGTTGTTAACTACAATCACATAAATCTACAAGAAAAACCTTTCAGGGAGCTCGGCTCAGTACTCTGTGATGACCTATATGGGCGGGATGGGGGGGGATGGGAGGGAGGTCCAAGAGGGAGAGGATATATGCACACATATAACTGATTCACTTCATTGTACAGCAGAAACTAACACAACATTGTAAAGAATTATACTCCAATAAAAAAGTAGCTCAAAAAAATAAATTAAATGTAACTTGTATGTGATTAGGAGTAAAGAGCTGAAGGCAAACGACTTTTTATCATCCCTCTGATCTAAAGACTGACAATTACATTCATTTGCTTGAGAATTCCTTAAAGTGAGGTTTCAGAAAATGACAGATACCTTGATCATTTAATCTTATGATGAATCTTTCCTTAGAGAAAGTTGTTGAACTTCTAAGTGAAAAGTTAATTTAAGATTTTTGTACCTAACAATAAAAGTGAAACTGACTTACATTTTTTTTCCAAATTTTTGTCTTGTTTTTGTTTTTAATATGAATCAGGGTTAAAATGACCCATAAATGAATTAAGATGTTTATTTTTCTAGATTTTAGAACACTTTGTGAAATTCATACCTTTATTTTACATTAGAGGTTGTTAGAAGTCAACAATATAACCATGTAGTGTGGTCTTTTATTGTGGGGAAGAGGGATTTCTGACTTGGATGTCCATTTATTGAATGATCACTTACCTGTTTCTGGGTCTTCTATATTCAGTGTTGTTTGTACTTACATTTTCAAATTTTATTATAAATTTGTTTAAAGTAATTAAGAATTTAAAAAATGTCCACTATGTTTGTGGTCTATACCTTTTTCATTGCTAATATTGTTAATCCTTGACTTCCCTCTTCATCAGTCTTACCTGAGGCTTGATATATTTTATTAAACTTTTCATAGAAAAAAGATTTTGGTTTTGGCTGATCCTTTTTTATTTTTAATATTTAAGTAATTTAAAAACATTTCCTCATTAATCTTTATTTCCTTTTAATCTCATGTGATTTTCTTAACTTTTCAAACCAAATTGTTTGGTGTTTTTAAATATTAAAAATATCTTACTTGGGCTATAACTTTTACTCCTTAGCCACATTTCATCTTTTAATATATAATATTTTCATTATGATTATTGATCAGTGCTATATTTGTAATTTTTACTTCTAAATGCATAGGTTTCTTTGAGCTATATATTTTGTTATTGCCTTTTTTAAATTCCAGTGATTACATCCCTAGTACTTATTTTATTTTATAGCTAGAGGTTTGTACCTTTGATCCCCTTTGTCATAATACAAAGATATTACATTATTATTGACTATATTCCCCACATTGTACATTTTATTCCTGTGACTCATTTATTTTGTAACTCAGAGTTTGTACCTCTTAGTTTCCCTCACCTATTTCACTCATCCCCATACTCTCTTCCCTCTGGCCACCACTGTTTATTCTCTGTGTTTATGACTCTGTTTCTGTTTTGTTATGTTAGTTCATATTTTTTGTTTTTTAGATTCCACATATAAGTGAAATCTTTCTTTGTATTTATCTTTTTCAGTCTGAATTATTTCACTTAGCATAATACTCCTCAGCTCCATCCATTTTGTCACAAATGGTAAGATTTCATTCTTTTTTATGGTTGAGTAATATTTCATTGTACATATATACCACATCTTCTTAGTCCATTTGTCTATTGATGGAGACTTTGGTTGCTTCCATATCTTGGTTATTATAAATAATGGTGTAATAAATATATGGTGCATATATATTTTTGATTTAGTGTTTCCACTTTCTTTGATAAATACCCAGGAGTGGAATTGCTGGATCATATGATAGTTCTATTTTTAATTTTTTCTGAGGAACCTCCATACTTTTGCCCATAGTGGCTGCTCCAATTTATATTCCCACCAACAGTGCACAAGAGTCCTGTTTTCTCCACATCCTCACTAACATTTATTACTTGTTATCTTTTTGATAACAGCCATTCTGACCAGTGTGAAGTGATATTTCATTGTGGTTTTGATTTGCATTTCCCTGTTGATTAGTGTCTCACTATATTAATCATTTCAGATATTGTTATTGACTTTCATCTATATTACATTGTGATCAGAGAATATGGAATTTGTTGAGACTTCTTCTGTGGCCTAATTAAAACAGGGACTATGTTTATAAATATCATCATACATATTTCAAAAAATGTGTTTATTGGTGACAAGTTTTACTATTTAGCTATTAGATTGACCTCTAATTTTTCCCTTTCTTTTAAAATTGAAATATAATTGACATATAGCATTGAATTTGTTTTAGGGGTATATTCTTATTTAATGTTTGTTTTTATGATTTATAAACTTCAAAATCTCCCACAGTGATAATTAATTTCTTTCTTTATGTTTTAGCTTTCTATATGTAATAAAATGTTGCAATTGAAGAGTTGATTAGGCATAAAAGAGTTGCAAAGTTTCAATTCTAAATAACAATATAAGGATTTTCAAAAACAGAGTTTGAGAATCTGTTCTAGGACTTTTGAACTTCCTTACCCGCTTCTAGGATCTAAGAGGACTGAGAAAGTGGAGAAGAGGTGAATTTATGAGCAAATATCTTTGGAGAAATCTCAGAGTTCTCTCCCATCTCTGATATTGCTGATGTGAGTTGGGTGGAAATGTTCTTGTCCCCTTAGCTCAAGTCTGTAATTTTGGTTCAGTAATTTTGAACCACATTCTCAGCTGTTGAGTGGCAATGAATACAGATGCCCGAGGAAGATCAAGTGAACTGTTGTGTGAGATCTGTCTCCTATCTGGAAAACTTAAGAGTGAAAGTGTGATGTCTAGCGGTTTGAGGGCACAGCCAGGAGAGTGAAATCATGCATAAGATTGACCAGCTCTCCCTAGGGGATGCAAGGAAAATTTACTGAGGACAAATGCGGCAAGATTAAATGAGTCTGAGTTGGGGATGAAGACATCCACCAGGTCCAATAAACACAATGGAAATGAGGTGAAGTACCAGATGCCTAGTGGCTGGGGGAACTTTGAGGAGATAAGTGAGAATTTTTCTATGCCATTAACTCACTTCCTTCCTTAGACCTCCAGAGTATAGCCTTTGTTGGAAGCAACAGTAGCTGCTAAAAAGAGGAAAAAAATGAACAAAATTAGTGATAAATGGCAACTAATGAAACAGATTAAGCAGTATTAAAATAATTATTAGCAACTTCATATGGCAGAGACAGTAGTAAGAACCTGGAGAAGGTTCAGAAGTAATAAAGAAAAGATCAATATGAAGAAGAAAGAAGGAAGAAAAGGAGCTATTATTTATTAAAAACTAAGTACATTACACATACAAATTAAAAAAATATTTATATTAGAGTATAGTTGATTAACAATGCTGTACAAATTTCAGGTGTACAGCAAAGTGATTCAGTTATACATATATGTGTATCTATTCATTATTAATTTCTTTTTTCATGTAGGTTATTGCAGAATATTGAACAGAGTTCCCTGTGATATACAATAGGTCCCTGTTGGTTACCCATTTTAAATATAGCAGTGAGTCTATGTCAATCCCAAATCCTAATCTATCCCTCCTCCCCACACCCTTCCCCCTTGGTAACCATAAGTTCGTTCTTTAAGTCTGTGAGTTTGTTTCTGTTTTGTAAATAAGTTCATTTGTATTATATTTTTAAGATTTTGCATATGAGCAATATCATATGATATTTGTCTTTGTCTGACTTACTTCACTTAGTATGATAATCTCCAGGTCCATCCATGTTGCTGCAAATGGCATTATTTCATTCTTTTTTAATGGCTGAGTAATATTCCATGTATATACGTACCACATCTTCTTTATCCATTCCTCTGTTGATGAACATTTACATTGCTTCCATGTCTTGGCTATTAGAAACAGTGCTGCAATGAACATTGAGGTGCATGTATTCATTCAAACCATAGTTTTCTCCAGATACATGCCCAGGAGTGAGATTGCTGGATCATATGATAGTTTTATCTTTAGTTTATTAAGGAAGCTCCATACTGTTCTCCATAGTGACTGTACCAATTTATATTCCCACCAACAGTGTAAGAGGATTTTCTTTTCTATATACCTTATCGAGCATTTATCATTTGTAGATTATATGATCATGGCCATTCTGACCGGAGTAAGGTGATGCATCATTGTGGCTTTAATTTGCATTTTTCTAATAATTAGTGATGTTGAGCTTCTTTTCATATGTTCTTTAGCCATCTGTATGTCTTCTTTGGAGAAATGTCTATTTAGATCTTCTGCCTATTTTTCGATTGGGTTTTTTGGTTTTCTGATATTGAGCTGCATGAGCTGATGTAAATTTTGGAGATTAATCCCATGCCAGTCTCAACATTTGCAAATATTTTCTCCAATTCTGTGGGTTGTCTTTTTATTTTGTTTATGGTTTCCTTTGCTGTGAAAAATATTTTAAGTTTCATTAGGTCCCATTTGTTTATTTTGTTTTTATTTCCATTACCTAGGAAATGGCTCAAAAATTATTGCTGTGATTTATGTCAGAGAGTGTTCAGCCTATATTTTTCTCTAAGAGTTTTATAGTATCCAGTCTTGCACTTAGGTCTTTAATCAATTTGGGTTTGTTTATGTGTATGGTATTAAAGAAGGTTCTAATTTCATTTTTTTTACATGTAGCTGTCTAGTTTTCCCAGCACTATTTATTGAAGAGACTGTCTTTCAACTATTGTATAATCTTGCCTCCTTTGTTGCAGATTAATTGACCACAGGTGTGTGGGTTTATCTCTGGGCTTTCTATCCTGTTCCATTGATCTGTTTTTATGCCAGTACCATACTGTTTTGATGACTGTAGCTTTGTAGTATAGTCTGAAGCCAGGGAGCCTGATTCCTCCAGCTCAGTTTTTCTTTCTCAAGATTGCTTTGGCTATTTGGGGTCTTTTGTGTTTCCATACAAATTTTAAGATTTTTTTGTTCTACTTCTGTGAAAAATACCATTGGAAATTTGATATGTATTGCAGCAAATCTGTAGATTGCTTTGGATAGTATAGCCATTTTCACAATACCATTTCTTCCAATCCAAGAACATGGTATGTCTCTCCATCTGTTTGTGTCATCTTTGATTTCATTCATCGATATCTTATAGCTTTCTAAGTACAGGTCTTTTGCCTCCTTAAGTAGGTATATTCCTAGGTATTTTATTCTTTTTGATGTGATGATAAATGTGATTGTTTCCTTATTTTCTCTTTCTGTTCTTTTGTTGTTATTGTATAGAAATGTAATAGATGTCTGTGTGTTCATATCGTACCCTGCAACATTACCGAATTCATTGATGAGCTCTAGTAGTTTTCTGGTAGCATCTTTAGGATTTTCTGCATATATTATCATGTCATCTGCATACAGTGACAGTTTTATTCTTTCTTTTCCAATTTGCATTCCTTTTATATCCTTTTCTCTGTTTATCCTGGCAAAGACTTCCAATAATGTGTTGAGTAAAAGTGGAGAGTGCGGACATCCTTTTCTAGTTCCTGATCATAGAGGAAATGCTTTCAGCTTTTCCACATTGAGCATGAGGCTAGATGTAGGTTTGTCCTATATGGTATTTATTATGTTGATGTAAGTTCCCTCTATGTCCACTTTCTGGAGACTATTTATCATAAATTCATGTTAAATTTTGTCAGAAGAGTTTTCTGCATCTATTGAGATGGTCATATGGTTTTTATTGTTCAGTTTGTCATATGTATCACATTGATTGCTTTGCAGATATTGAAAAATCCTTGCATCCCTGGGATAAATCCCACTTGAACATGATAATCCTTTTAATGTGTTTTTGGGTTTGGTTTGCTACTATTTTGTTAAGTATTTTTTCCTCTATGTTCATTAGTGATATTGGCCTGTAATTTTCTTCTTTTGTGGTATCTTTGACTGGTTCTAGTATCAGGATGAAGGTCACTCATAGAATGACTTTGGGTGTGTTCCTTCCTTGGCAATTTTTCATAATAGTTTCAGAAGGATAGGTGTTAACTCTTCTTTAAAACTTTGATAGAATTTGCCTGTGAAGCCATCTGGTCCTTGATTTTGTTTGTTGGGAGTTTTTAATCACAGTTTCAATTTCAGTACTTGTGATTGGTATTTTCATATTTTCTATTTCTCCTTGGTTTGGTCCAGGGAGATTGTACCTTTCTAAGAATTTATTCATTCCTTCCAGGTTGCCCATTTTATTGGCATATAGTTGCTTGTGGTAGTCCTTCATGATCCTTTGTACTTCTGTGGTGTCTGTTGTAACTTCTTTAAACAACAACAAAAAAAATATTTATTTATTTTTGCCCACATTGGGTCTTCATTGCTGTACATGGGCTTTCTTTAATTCGGAGAGGGGGGGTGCTCTTCATTGTGGTGCATTGGCTTCTCATTGCTGTGGCTTCTCTTGTTGTGGAGCATGGGCTCTAGGCACACGGGCTTCAGTAGTTGTGGCACGCAGGCTTAGTCCTTGTGGCTTGTAGGCTCTAGAGTGCAGGCTTGGTAGTTGTGGTGCATGGGCTTGGTTGCTCCACAGCATGTTGGATCTTCCAGGACCAGGGCACGAACCTGTGTCCCTGCATTGGCAGGCAGAACCTTAACCACTGCACTACCAGGGAAGTCCAGCTTCTCATTTTTCACTACTAATTTTATTGAATTGAGCTCTTTCCCTTTATTTCTTGATGTGTCTGGCTAAAGGTTTATCAATTTTGTTTATCTTCTCAAAGACCCAGGTTTTAGTTTCATTGATCTTTGCTATTGCTTTCTTCATCTCTATTTCATTTATTTCTTTTCTGATCTTTATGATTTTTTTTCCTTCTACTAACTTTGGATTTTGCTTGCTGTTCTTTCTCTAGTTGCTTTAGGGTGTTGTTTACTTCACATTTTTCTTGTTTCCTCAAGTAAAGATTGTATTGCTATAAACTTCCGTCTTAGAACTGCTTTTGCTGTGTCCCATAGGTTTTGGATCATCGTGCTTTATTTTTCATTTGTCTCAGTATTTTTTTATTTCCTCTTTGATTTCTTCAGTGTTTCATTGTTTGTTTAGTAGCATATTGTTTAGCCTCCACGTGTTTGTGCTTTCACAGTTTTATTGTCCTTGTAGTTGATTTCTAATCTCATAGCATTTTGGTTGGAAAAGATGCTTGAAATGATTTGTTTTCTTAAATTTACCAAGGCTTGCTTTGTGACCCAAGATGTGATCAATCCTGGAGAATGTTCCATGTGCATGTGAGAAGAACATGTATTCTGCTGCTTTTGGATACAATGTTGTATAAATATCAATTAACTTTATCTAGTCTAATGTATCATTTCAGGCTTGTGTTTACTTATTTATTTTCTGTATGGATGATCTGTCCATTGATGAAAATGGGATATTAAAATCCTCCACTATTATTGTGTCACTGTAGATTTCTCCTTTTATGGCTGTTAATATTTGCCTTATATATTGGAGTACCCCTTTTTTTGGTGCATGTATATTTACAATTGTTATATTTTTTTCTTAAATTGATCCCTTAATCATTATGTAGTGTTTTTCTTTGTCTCTTGTAAGAGTTTTTTTTCTTTTTTAAAGTCTATTTTGTCTGATATGAAAATTGCTACTCCAGCTTTCTTTTGATTTCCATTTGCATGGAATACCATTTCCATCCCCTCACTTTCAGTCTGTATGTGTTCCTAGATCTGAAGTAGTTCTCTTGTAGACAGCATATATATGGATTTTTTAAAAAATCCATTCAGCCTGTCCATGTCTTATGGTTGGAACATTTAATCTGTTTACCTTTGAGGTAATTATTGATATGTATGTCCTTATTGCCATTTTGTTAATTGTTTGAGTTTTTTGTTGTTCTTTTTTCTTCCCTTCTTTTTTCGTTCTCTTCTCTTTTGATTTCCTGATTAACTTTAGTGTTGTGTTTGGATTCCTTTCTCTTTTTTTGTGTGTATTTATCTATTTTAGATGTTGATTTGTGGTTACTATGAAGTTTTGTTATACCAGTCTATATATAAACAAAATTGTTTTAAGTGGCAGTTCTTTTACTTTCAAATGCACTTCCAATATGCTGCATTTGTACTATCTTCTCAAGTTTGCTGGTTTTGATATCATATTTGTGTGTGTATGGTTTCCCATTTTTACAGTATGTTTGCCTTTCCTGGTGAGCTTTTCCATTCATAATTTTATTGTTTCTCATTGTGGCCTTTTGTATTCCACCTAGGGAAGTTCCATTAACATTTGTTGCAAAGCTGGTCTGGTGGTGCTGAATCCTCTTAGCTTTGCTTGTCTGTAAAGCTTTTGATTTCTCCATTGAATCTGAATGAGAGCCTTGCTGGGTAGAGTAATCTTGTTTGTAAGTTTTTACCTGTCATCATTTAAAATATATCATGCCACTCCCTTCTGGCCTGCAGAGTTTCTGCTGAAAAATCTGCTGATAACCTTATGGGAATTCCCTATTATGTTATTTGTTGCTTTTCCCTTGTTGATATTAATATTTTTTCCTTGTACTAATTTTTGTTAGTTTGATTAATATATGCCTCGGCATATTCCTCCTTGGTTTTATCCTCCCTGTGACTCTGCACTTCCTGGACTTGGCTGACTGTTTCTTTTCCCAAGTTACAGAAGATTTCAGCTGTTATCTTATTAAATATTATTTCAGGTCCTTTCTCTTTCTCTCCTCCTTCTGGGACCCCTATAATACAAATATTGGTGTGTTTAATGTTGTCCCAGAGGTCTCTTAGACTGTCTTTATTTCTTTTCATTCTTTTTTCTTTATTCTGTTCCATGGCAGTGATTTCCACCATTCTGTCTTCCAGTTAACTTATCCATTCTTCTGCCTCAGTTATTCTGCAATTGATTCCTTCTAGTGTATTTTTCATTTCATTTATTTTATTATTCATCTCTGTTTGTTTGTTCTTTAGTTCTTCTAGGTCTTTATTAAACATTTCTTTTATCTTCTAGGTAGGGCTGTGCCTCCATTCTTTCTGCAAGATCTTGCATCACCTTTATTATCATTACTCTGAATTCCTTTTTGGATAGATTGCCTATCTCTACTTCACTTAGTTGTTCTTCTAGGTATTTTTCTTGTTTCTTCAAGAAAAGGGATATATTCTTCTGCCATCTCATTTTGTCTAAATTTCTGTGATTGCAGTTTCTGTTCCGCCAGCTGCAGAGTTGTAGTTCTTCTTGCTTCTGCTGTCTATCTGCTGGTGGCTGAGGCTGTGTAAGAGGCTTGTGTGGGCCTAATGGTGGGAGGGACTGATCCTTCTTAACTGCTGGGTGGAGCTGGATCTTGTTCCTCTAGTGGGTAGGGCTGTGTCAAGTGTTGTGTTTACTGGGCCACTGTTTGCTCAGGAAGACTTTAAGCAGTCTGCATACTGATGGATGTGTCTGAGTTCCCACCCTGTTGGTTGTTTGGCCTGAGGTGTCCCAGCACTGGATCCTTGTGGCTGTGGGTGGGACCAGACCTTGGTGAGAAAATGTCAGCCTCCAGGAGGGCTCACGCCAGAGTACTCCCCAAAACTATTGCTACCAGTGTCTTTGTACCCACAATGAGCCACAACCACCCCTCCATCTGCAGGAGACCCTCTAATACTAGCCCAGTCTAGTAAGTCTGGCCCAGTCTCTTATGAGTTCTTGGTGTACATGAGACCTTGTGTGTGCCCTCCAAGAATTGAGTTTCTGTTTCTCTCAGTCCTGTGGAATTCCTGTGATCAAATCCTGCTGGCCTTCAAAACCAGTTTCTCTGGGCGATCCTCCTCCCATTGCCAGACCCCCAGGCTGGAAAGCCTGATGTGGGGGCTCAGAACTTTCACTCCTGTGAGAGAACATCTGTGATATAGTTATTTTACAGTTTGTGAGGTGCCAACTTGGTGGTTATGGGTTTTGATTTTACCATGATGGCAGCCCCACCCATTGTCTTGTTGTGGTTTCTTCTTTGTCTTTTGACATAGGATATCTTTTTTGGTAAGTACCAGTAGGTTTTGTTTTGTTTTGTATTATGTTTTTGTTTGTTTGTCTATGGTTGTTCAGCAGTTAGTTGTGATTTTGGTGTTTTTATAAGAAGAGGTGAGCTTACGTCCTTCTGTTCCATGAACTTGTCTCCATCTCCAGGGTTAATATTTTAAAACAAACGATTTTGCTGCTAAGGGGTTGAAGACTCTTGTTTTAGGAGAATGGATTAGAGCAGGTTAAAACTCAGAGAGGATGATGTTGAAACTCAAAATCAGCTTCTTGTAGCACTAGGCTCTGCACACTTTTGCTTCACACCAAGATGGGTTCTCCCTCCATATTACATATATAAATATTGTTGTACGTGTATTCTTTCATTTAATACTCAGTTTTTCTATCCCAGTTATTATTATATGTAGGAAGCAGAGACTTACAAACTTTGGAAACAATAGATTTTTATCTAAGTTTAACTATAACAGTTTATTTTCAAGTAACACAGGAATTTACATAGTAGAAAAGAAAAAAAATATGCAAGATATTGAGGAAGGGAATTTACAAATATACTCTAAGTAAGTTTAGAAAGGGGATTGAAAGGGAACTGTTTTATTCTTGTTTTTATTCTAATTTTACCAGAAATATAGAATTGAGTTAACCATGTCCCTCAATAATAACATGCTAGTATATCATTTCTCCTTGCATAATCTATTTTATCTGGTTTTCTTTGTTTAATTTTCACCTTCAGCTCTCATGCTCAACACCTTGCATGGCTCCTCTTCCCATAGATTGTTAGATTTTAAGTTAGTCTTTCCAATCCCTCTTTTACACAATTATTTGCATTTGTTTCAATCTGTGCATTTTTAAAGTGCATTTTAAAAATATTAAGTGCACTTTAAAATGCACTTAATAGTATTAAGTGCATTTTAAAAATAAGTTAATGGTCCTGGCACTGGCATCCTTCAAAGAAGCTCCAGGTGTGGGGGACCAGCCTCACCCACCAGGGTGTCCACAGCAGTTGTACCCAAGCCTCACAGCCAGCTTCCCTGGGGACTAAACACACCCACCAGAGTGCCAAATCAATTGAGTCCAACCACAATAGAAGAGCACATACCGCTCACAGAGGGGATATCCCTGGAGCACTTGTTTCTGGTGACTGGCAGGATTGCACCACTGGGCCCCACAGGACACCTTCCACATGAGACTACTCTTCAAAGACCTTGAGACATAGCTGATATACCTAATATACAGAAATTAGCACAGAGAATTATTCAAAAATGAGGAGAAAAAGGAACACCTTCCAAATGAAAGAATACAACAAAACCTCTGGAAATAACTAAACAAAACAGAGACAAACAATTTACCAGATTAAGGATTTAAAGGAATAATCATAAAGATGGTCACAAAATTCAGGAGAAGAATGCATGAACTCAATTCACACACCAGCCCTAGAATCTCTCAGACCCTAGAGTCAGCTGTGCCAGGACTTAGACCTGCTCACCAGTGATCAGCAGCCTCTGAATTAGGCAGGGTCTGGCAACCAACCAGGTAGGGGACAGCCATACCCACCAGCACACCCATGGTAGTTAGCCTCTCTACAACAGAAGGGCCCATGCAGGCCACATAGGGGATATACCTAGAGCATATAGCTCTGGTGAACAGAGAGGAGTGTGATGCTGGGTCACATAAGATACCTTCTACATATGCCTCCTTTTCCGAGGATCAGGAAACATAACCAACCTAACTAATACATAGAGATGTAAAAGAGACTCAGGCAAAATGAGGCAACAGAGGAATATTTTTGAGATAAAGGAACAAGATAAAGCCCCAGTAGAAAATCTAAGGGAAATGGAGATAACAATCTATCCAAGGTAATGGATAAAGATAATGACCATAAAGATGTTCAATGAACTGACTGTAAAGATGTTCAATGAACTAAGGAGAAGAATGAATGAACACAGTGCAAAGTTTAAAAGGAGTTAGAAAGTATAAGAAGAAACTAACAGAGCTGAATACTACAATAACTGAAATAAAAAATACACTATATGGAATCAATAATAGATTAGGTGATACAGATAAATGGATCAGTGAACTGGTACACAAGGTAGTGAAAATCACTCAAACTGAACAACAGGAAAAAGGTATTTAAAAAAATGAAGACAGTTTAAGAGACCACTGGGACAACATCAAGTGTTGTCAGGTGCAACATTTTCATTACAGGGGATGTAAGAATGAAAAGAGAGAGTGAAAGATACAGAGAACTTATTTAAAGACATAAAGTTGAAAAATTCACTAACCTGGGAAAGGAAGCAGACATCCAGTTCTGGAAAGCACAGAGAGACTAAAACAAGATCAGCCTAAAGATGTCAGCACCTAGACACATTGTAATTAAAATAGCAAAAATTTAAGATTAAGAGAGTATATTACAAGTTCCAAAAGGAAAAGCAAGTAGTTATGTCCAGGGGAACTCCCATAAGACTATGAACTGACATTTCAGCAGAAACTCTGCAGGACAGAAAGTAATGGCACAATATATTTTAAATAATAATAAGAAAAAAGCCTACAATCAAGAATACGCAGGAAGGCTATCATTCATATTTGAAAGAGAGATAAAGAGTTTTACAGACAAAAGCTAAAAGAGTTCAGAACCACTAAACTGGCTTTACATGAAATGTTAAAAAGGCATCTCTAAGTGGAAAAGAAAAGACCAGAACTAGAAATAAGAAAATTACAAAAGGAAAAATCTCATTTGTAATGGCAAGTATACAGCAAAGTTCAACCACTTATAAAGCTAGTAGGAAGGATAAAAGCCAAGTAGTAAAATCATCTATGTTCACAATAAGTAGTTAAGGAATACACACAAAAAAAGATGTAAATATGATGTCAAAAATTATATGTAAGAGTGGGATTAAAAATTGTTTGTTAAAATGTGTTTGAACTTTAGAAAACAGTGACTTCAAATAATACAGATAGCTACATACAAACCTCATGGTAACCACAAACCAAAAATCTATAATAGATACACACACATAAAAGAGAAAAGAATTCAAACATAACAGTAAAGATCATAATCAAATCACAAAGGAAGAGAGCAAAAGAAGAAGAAAAAACAACTACAGAAACAATCCTAAAACAATTAACAAAATGACAATAATCGCATACCCATGAATAATTACTTTAAGTGTAAACAGACTAAATGTGCCAATAAAAAGACATTCATGAGTCTCGCACCTGCACCTGGGAACTAGGAAGGGCCCTCACCAGTGCTGGCTCTCTTGTGCCCACAGCCACCAGATACCATGTGAGCCCTGTTCTCACTGGGATTCCTGTGACCCCAGTCACTGCTGTCTCTGCACCCATTCCTTTCCAGAGCAGACTTGTGTGCTCCAAGGCAGCCTCAGGAGCAAACACCTGTGGGTGGCCCACACATAGAGGTGGGGCTGAAGCCACAGCTGACCACTAGGGGCTATGCAACCAAGGAAGAAAAGCTGAAATCTCTCCTTGCAGCTGTGCAAACTTCAAATTTACATCCCCATGACCAGCTTTGTAAACTCAATAGCTACAGAACATCTAAATGGACAACAAGTGCTCCCACAGTGGGTCTAGCTTTAGCAGCTGTAGACTTTGTGGTAACATACATGTGGGGGTTGGGCCAGGCCACATTCTGAGATACCTCAATATCACACACAGTGGGTCCAGATCCATGATTACTGCAATCCTAGGACCTGACTGCAGTGGATCTATGCTGGTGGCCTGGTGAAAACAACATCTCAGAGACACTAGGGTCAATTGTTGGCATACCCACAGTTAAGGTTGGGTTGAGAGCAGTGTAATCTGAGAGCTCTCCCAACAGATGAAAGGTGACACAACAGAGCACATCCACAGGTGAACAGCTCAAGAATAGGAATACTCAGTGGCTTCTCTAATAGTGGGAGTGCTCCAATCCCATGTACCTCACACAACAGATCAGAAATACAATGAAGAAACAGATCTGGGAACCTCTACTACAACAACTAGGGAGCAGAACCCACCTCTGACAGTGAAAACCACAGAGCAAAAGGGAGGCCCTGCTCAATATCCAGCGCAGGCTCTGGTCACAGCATAAGTCACACCTCTTATAAAAGGGATAATGGCCTGCATACACTGAGGAAAGAGATGGCAGATATCTATACTAAAAACAACACTTGCACCAAAAAATGTTAAACACACTGAGACTACACAGAGAGACGTTCCCACATAAAAATAGCCCTCCAAGACAGTCTGAGAGTCTGGCATTGATGGAAGGACCCCGAGAGCATTTAGCCTTCAAGGCAAGCATGGGTTGAGTGCAGGAGCTCCACAGGACAGGGGGAAATAAAGACTCCACTCTTGAAGGACACACACAAGGTTTCACATGCACTGGGATCCAGCACAAAGCAGTACATCCATAGGAACTGGGGCTACTCCTACCTTTGGATCTTGGAGGGTGTCCTGAGGAGGCAAAGGTCAACTATAGCTCACTGTGAGGACAAGGACATTGGGAGTGTAAGTCTGAGGCAGTATTGATCAGGGTGAGCTCTCCTAGAGATAAACATTTTGGCACCAAGACCCAGCCCTACCCAACAACCTGCAGGCTCCAGTGTTGGAAAGACTCAAACCAAACAGCCACCAAGATAGCAACACAGCCCCACCCAGCAGAAGATAGGCTGCCTAAAGGTGTACAGAATTCACAGACAACTAAAAACACACCCCTTGATGTGGCCTTGCCCATCAGAGGGACAAGACCCAGCTCCACCAAACAGAGGACAGGCACAAGTCCCTCCCACCAGGAACCCTGCACAAGTACCTGGTCCAAACTCACCCACAAGGGGACAGAGGCCAGAAGCAAGAGGAACTACAGTCCTGTAGCCTGTGGAAAGGAGACCACAAACACAGTAAAAAGACAAAATGAGATGACAAAAAATATGTTGCAAAAGAAGGATCAAGATAAAAACCCACAGGAACAACCAAATGAAGAGAAGATAGTCAGTCTACTTGAAAAACTATTCAGAGTAATGATAATAAATTCAGACTTAAAAAATGTACAACATGAGAGTTGTGACTTAAGTTTTATTTGGGGCAAAATGTGGACTATAGCCTGAGAAACAGCATTTCAGATAACTCTGAGAAACTACTCCAAAGAGGTAGGAGGGACGGTCAGCATATATATGATTTTGGTGAAGATGGAGTACATGCAATCAAACACATATTTGTTTGGAGAAGGTCTCATGAGGGTTTCTGCTAGTCATGAGGAGCAGACGTCACCATGAAGACATTTAATGCTTTTCTAGATATGAGGAGATGCAAGAATTGGGTGCATAAAATCAGCCCCTGAAAATATCTATCTGAAGACATGTTCTGCCAGTTTTTCTCAGAGCACAGGGTGCCTCATTCATGATCTCCACCCTGAATTCCTTTCAGGAGGTGTTGAAAGTAAGCATCTGCATCGGCGCAAAATTTAATCCTTGTATAGGTAGATGGCAAGTGCCCATGGCAAGTGCCAATTTGTAGTTGACATAAAGATGATCAAAAGTCTCCAAAAAATAAAGGAGGCACAGATTGAGAAGGTACAAAAAATGTTTAAAAAGGAACTACAAGATTTAAAGAACAAACAAACAGAGATGAACAATACAATAACTGAAATTTAAAAAAATACAGTAAAAGGAATCAATAACAGAATAACTGAGGCAGAAGAACAGATAAGTGAGCTGGCAGACAAAGTGGTGGAACTCACTGCCACAGAAGAGAATAAAAAAAAAAGAATGAAAAGAATTGAGGACCATCTCAGAGACAACTGGGACAATATTAAAACACACCACCATTCACATTATAGGGGTCCCAGAAGGAGAAATGAAAGAGAAAGTGCTGCAAAACATTTGAAGGTATTATAACTGAAAACTTCCCTAACATGAGAAAGGAAACTCCAGTCCAGGAAGCACAGACAATCCCACACAAGATGAACCCAAGGAGGAACATGCTGAGACACATTAATAAAACTGATAAAAATTAAAGACAGTGAAAAAATATAAAAGCAACAAGGGAAAAACAACAAATAACATACAAGGGGACCCCATAAGGCTATCAGCTGATTTTTCAGCAGAAACTCTGCAGGTCAGAAGGAAGAGGCATGATATATTTAAAGTGATGAAAGGGAAAAACCTACAAACAAGATTACCGAGGAAGGCTCTCTTTCAGCTTCAAGAGCGAAATCAAAACTTTACAGACAAGCAAAAACTAAGAGAAATCAGCACTACTAAACCAGCTTTACAACACAAGAGAAGAGAACAAAAGAGGAAGGGAAGAAAAAAGGCCTACAAAAAAAAAACCCCAAACAATTAAGAAAATGGCAATAGGAACATACGTATCAATAACTACCTTAAGTGTAAATGGATTAAATGATCCAACCAAAAGACATAGACTAGGTGAATGGATACAAAAACAAGACCCATAGATATGCCATCTACAAAGGACCCACTTCAGACCTGGGGACATATACACACTGAAAGTGAGGGGATGGAAAAAGATATTCCATGCAAATGGAAATCAAAAGAAAACTAGAGTAGCAATTCTCATATCACACAAAATAGACTTTAAAATAAAGACTATTACAAGAGACAAAGCAGGACACTACCTAATGTCCTTCAAGGGATCGATCCAAGAAGATATAACAATTGTAAATAGATAGGCATCCAACATAGGAGCACCTCAATATGTAAGGCAAATGCTAACAGCCATAAAAGGGGAAATCGACAGTAACACAATAATAGTGGGGGATTTTAACACCCCACTTTCATCAATGGACAGATCATACAGAAAATTAATAAGGAAACACAAGCCTTAAATGACACATTAGACCAGAAAGACTTTAATGATAACTAGGACATTCCATGTGAAAGTAGCAGAATACACGTTTTTCTCAAGGGCACCTGGAACATTCTCCAGGATAGATCACATCTAGGACCACAAATCAAGGCTTGGTATATTTCAGAAAATGGAAATCATATCAAGCATATTTTCTGACCACAGGACTATGAGATTAGAAATCAATTGCAGAAGAAAGAACTTTAAACACACAAACATATGGAGGCTAAACAATATGTAACTAAACACCAATTGATCACTGAAGAAATTAAAGATGAGATCAAAAAATACCTAGACACAAATGAGCATGAAATCATGATGATCCAAAACCTATGGGATACAGCAAGAGCAGTACTAAGAGGGAAGTTTCTAGCAATACAATTTTACCTCAGGGAATATGAAAATGCCCTAATAAACAACCTGACATTACAACTAAAGCAAATAGAGAAAGAACAAACAAAACCAATAGGTAGTAGAAGAAAAGAAATCATAAAGAACAGAGCAGAAACAAATGAAATAGAAATGAAGAAAAGAATAACAATGATCAATGAAATGAAAAGCTTCTTCTGCGAGAAGGTAAACAAAATTGATACACCTTTGGCCAGACTCATCAAGAAATAAAGGGAGAGGACTCAAATCAATCAAATTAGAAATGATAAAGGAGAAGTTACAATGGACACCACAGAAATACAAAGGATCATAAAAGACTGCTACAGCCAAATATACACCAATAAAATGGATAACATAGAAGAAATGGGGAAATTCTTAGAAAGGTACAACTTTCCTAGACTAAAACAGGAAGTATAGAAAATTGGAACAGAGTAATCACAAGTACTGAAAATGAAACTGTGATTAAAAAATTTCCAACAAAAGTCCAGAACAAGATGGCTTCACAGGTGAATTCTGTTAAACATTTAGAGAAGAGTTAACACCACTCCTTCTCAAAGTATTCCAAAAAATTATAGAGGGAGGAACACTCCCAAGCTCACTCCACGAGTCCACCAGTACACTGATACCAATAGCAGACAAATATATCACACAAAAACAAAAATTACAGGTCAATATCACTGATGAAGATAGATATAAAAATCCTCAACAAAATACTAGCAAATCAAATCCAACAACACATTAAAAGGACCATACAACATTATGCAGTTGGATTTATCCCAGGGATGCAAGGATTCTTCAACGTATGTAAATTAAACAATGTGATACACCACATTAAGAAACTGAAAAGTAAAAAGGATATGGTCTTTTCTTTTTCTTTTTAGATTCCATATATATGTGTTAGCATATGGTATTTGTTTTTCTTTTTCTGACTTACTTCACTCTGTATGACAGACTCTAGGTCCATCCACCTCACTACAAATAACTCAATTTCGTTTCTTTTTATGGCTGAGTAATATTCCATTGTATATATGTGCCACATCTTCTTTATCCATTCATCCGATGATGGACACTTAGGTTGCTTCCATGTCCTGGCTATTGTAAATAGAGCTGCAGTGAACATTTTGGTACATGACTCTTTTTGAATTATGGATTTCTCAGGGTATATGTCCAGCAGTGGGATTGCTGAGTCATATGGTAATTTTATTTTTAGTTTTTAAAGGAACCTCCATACTGTTTTCCATAGTGGCTGTATCAATTTACATTCCCACCAACAGGGCAAGAGTGTTCCCTTTTCTCCACATTCTCTCCAGCAATTATTGTTGGTAGATATTTGATGATTGCCATTCTGACCAGTGTGAGATGGTTATAAAGCAGAAACTAACACACCACTGTAAAGCAATTATACTCCAATAAAGATGTTAAAAAAAAAAAAAAGGATATGGTCATCTCTATAGATGCCGAAAAAGCTTTTGACAATATTCAACACCGATTTATGATAAAAACACTCCAGAAAGTGGGCATAGAGGGAACATACCTCAACATAATAAAGGCCATATACGACAAACCCACAGCAAACATCATTCTCAGTGGTGAAAAGCTGAAAGTATTTCCTCTAAGATCAGGAACAAATAAGGTTGTCCACTGTGTCCACTTTTATTCAACATAGTTTTGGAAGTCCTAGCCACAGCAATCTGAGATGAAAAAGAAATAAAAGGAATCCAAATTTAAAAAAAAAATTAAACTGTTACTGTTTGCAGATATGATACTATACATAGAAAATCCTAAAGATGCTACCAAAAACTACTAGACCTCATCAATGAATTTGCTAAAGTTGCAGGATACAAAATTGATACACAGAAATCTCTTGCATTCCTACACACTATGAAGAAAGATCAAAAAGAGAATTTAAGGAAACAATCCCATTTACCATCACACAAAAAATATAAAATACCTAAGAATAAACATACATAAGGAAGAAAAAGACCTGTACTCTGAAAACTATAAGATATTGATGAAAGAAATAAAAGAACACAAACAGATGGAGAGATATGACATGTTCTTAGAATGGAAGAATCAATACTGTCAAAATGACAATACTATCCAAAGTAATCTACAGATTCATTATAATCCCTATCAAATTACCAATGGCATTTTTCACAGAATTAAAACAAAATATTTTACAATTTGTATGGAAACATAAAAGATGCCAAATAGTCAAAGCTGTATCTATTTACAATAGTCAGGACATGGAAGCAACCTAAGTGTCCATCAACAGGTGAATGGATAAAGAAGATGTGGCACATATATACAATGGAATATTACTCAGCCATAAAAAGGAACGAAATTGAGTTATTTGTAGTGAGGTGGATGGACCTAGAGTCTGTCATACAGAGTGAAGTAAGTCAGAAAGAGAAAAACAAATACCATATGCTAACACATATATATGGAATCTAAAAAAAAAAAAAAAAGGTTATGAAGAACCTAGGGGCAGGATGGGAATAAAGATGCAGACCTACTAGAGAATGGACTTGAGGACATGAGGAGGGGGAAGGGTAAGCTGGGACAAAGTGAGAGATTGGCATGGACATATATACACTACCAAATGTAAAATCAATAGCTAGTGGGAAGTAGCCTCATAGCACAGGGAGATCAGTTTGGTGCTTTGTGACCACCTAGAGAGGTGGGATAGGGAGGGTTGGAGGGAGGGAGACACAAGAGGGAAGAGATATGGAGATATAGGTATATGTATAGCTGATTCACTTTGTTATAAAGCAGAAGCTAACACACCATTGTAAAACAATTATACTCCAATAAAGATGTTAAAAAAAGAAAAAAAGGAGCTGGAGAAATCAGGCTCCCTGACTTCAGACTATATTGCAAAGCTACAGTAATCAAAACAGTATGGTACAAAAATAGAAATATAGATCAATGGATAGAAATAGGATAGAAAGACCAGCGATAAACCCATGCATCTATGGCCACCTAATCTATGACAAAGGAGGCAAGAATATACAATGGAGAAAACACAGTCTCTTCAATGTGTGGTTTTGTGCAAACTGGACAGCTACACGTAAAAGAATGAAATTAAAACACACCTTAACACCATACACAAAAATAAACTCAAAATGGATTAAAGACCTAAATGTAAGACTGGATACTCTAAAACTCTTAGAAGAAAACAAAGGCAGAACACTCTCTGACATAAATTGCAGAAAGAGATCTACCTCCTAGAGTAATGAAAATAAAAACAAAAATAAACAAATGGGACTCAGTGAAACTTAAAAGTGTTTGCACAGCAAAGGGAACCATAAACAAAATGAAAAGAAAATCCTCAGAATGGAAGAAAATATTTGGAAACAAAGTGATCAACAAGGGATTAATCTCCAAAATATACAAACAGCTCATGCAGCTCAATATCATAAAAACAAACAACCCAATCAAACAAATGGGTGGAAGATCTAAATAGACATTTCTCCAAAGACATTCAAATGGACAAGAGGCACATGAAATCATCTCAACATCACTATTAGATAAATGCAAATCAAAACTAAAATAATGTATCACCTCATACCAGTCAGAATGACCATCATCAAACCTCTACAAACATGGAGAAAGCCATAATTCTAAAAGATACATGTATCTAAATATTCTTTGTAGCACCATTTACACCATCCAAGACTTGGAAGCAACTGAAATGTCCATCAACATAGGAACAGATAAAGAAGACATGGTACATATATACAACTGAATATTACTCAGCCACAGCAAAGAATGAAATAAAGCTATTTGCAGCAAAATGGATGAAGCTAGAGATTGTCATACTGAGTGAAGTAAGTCAGAAATAGAATGACAAATATATGATATTGCTTATATGTGGAATCTAAAAAAGTCATACAAATGAGACTTTTGATGAAAGAGAAATAGAGTCACAGATGTAGGAAACTAACTTATGGTTACCAAAGGGGAAAGGATATGAGGAGAGATAAATTGAGAGATTTGTGTTGACATATACTCACTACTATATATGAAACATCTAACCAATAAGAGTCCACAATATAGCACAGGAAACTCTATTCAATAATCTGCTGTGACCTATATGGGTATAGAATCTAAAAAAGAGTGGTTATGTATATATATGTAAAACTGATTCACTTTGCTGTACAGCAGAACCTAACACAACATTGTGAAACAACTATGCTGCAATAAAAATTAATTTAAAAAGACATTCATTAACTATGTAAAAACAAGACCCATCTATATGCTTCCTACAAGAGACTCACTTTATATCTAAAGAGACACATGGACTGAATGTGAGGGGAAGCAAAAAGTTACTCCTTGCAAATGGAAATGGAAAGAAAGCCAGGTTAGCAATACTTTTATAGAGAAAGTACACTTTAAAACAAAGACAAGAGAAAAAGAAGGTATTACATAATGTTAAAAAGGATCATTACAACCAGAAGATATAACAGTTGTAACTATATATGCACCCAACTTGGGGGCACCTAAATACATCAAGCAAATATTAACAGACATAATGGGAGAAATTTATGATAACACTATAATAGTAGGGTACTTTAACACCCCACTTACATCAATGGAAAGATCATATATATAAAGCAATATATAGATCATATAGCAAATCAATAAAGAAACACTGTCCTTAAAAGACTCATTAGAAAGATATATGATATATATATAAAACATTCCATTCAAAAGCAGCAGAATACAAATTGCTTTCAAGTACACATGGAATATACTCTAAAATAAATCATATTCTAGTCCACAAAACAAGTCTTCTTAATAAATTTAAGAAGACTGAAATCACATCAAGCATTATTTTTTACCACAATAGTGTGAGATGAAAAAATCAACAAAAAGAAAAAAGACTGAAAAAAACACAAAATTTGGAGGGTTAACAATATACTAGTAAAAAAGAAAAACACAATGGGTTTATAAATGAGTCGAAGAGGATATCAATAATGACTGTAGACAAAAGAAAAATAAAACACAATGACCTGAAATCCATGGGATTTAGCAAAAACAGTTCTAAGAAAGAAGCTTATAGCAATAAAAGCCTATCTCTTGAAACATGAAAAACCTCAAATAAACAATTTTACATTTTATCTAAAGAAACTGGAAAAAGAAGAAAAGCAAAACACAAAGTTAGCAGAAAACAAAATAATAATAAAGATCAGAGCAGAAAGAAATGAAATAGAGACTAAAAAACAATAGAAAAGGTCAATGAAACTAAGATCAGGTTCTTTGAAAAGATAAACAAAATTGATAAACTGTTAACCATATTCATCAATAAAAAATAGAGAGGCGCCAACTCAATAAAATTAGAAGTGAAAAAGGAGAAATTAAAATCAACACCATAGAAATACAAAGGATCATAATAGATAACTATGAACAAGTACACAGACAGCCTAAAAGAAATGAACAAACTTCTAGAAATGTACAATCTCCAAAGAATGAATCAGTAAGAATAAAAAAACTGTAAAGAGAGCAATTACCAGTAATGAATTTGAATCAGTAATAAAGAAAATTCCAACAACAAAAAAGTCTAGGACCAGTTGGCTTCAAGGGTAATTCTGCTAAAAACATTAAGGAGAACTAGTACCTATCCTTCTCAAACTATTCCACAAAATTGAAGAGGAGGAAATTGTTCTCAACTTATTCAAAAGTTTAGCATCACCCTGAATCCAAAACTAGACAAATACACTACTAAAAAAGAAAATTATAGGCCAATATCACTGATGCATATAGAACAAAAATCCTAAATAAAATATTAGCAAGCCAAATTTATCAATTCATTAAAAATATTATACATCATGATCCAATGGGATTTATCTTAGGGATGCAAATATGATTCAATATCTGTAAGTCAAACCATGTTATACCCCACAGTTACAAATTGAAGTATAATAATATTATGATCATCTCAATAGATGTAGGAAAATATTTTGACAAAATTCAACAATCTTAATCTTAAAAACTCTCCACATAGTGGATATCAAGGGAACATACCTGAATATGATAAAGACCATGAGTGACAAGCCCACAGCTAACATCATACTCAATGGTGAAAAGTTGAAAGCATTACTTTTATGATTAGGAATAAGACAAGGATGCCCAGTCTTGCAACATTTATTCAACATAGTATTGGAAGTCCTAACAACAGCAATCAGAAAAGAAAAAGAAATAAAATACATCCAAATTCTAAAGGAAGAAGTGAAGTTGTCACTGTCTGCAGATGACATTATACTATATGTATAGAAAATACTAAAGGCACCATGAAAAAAAACATTTGAACATATCAATGAATTCAGGAAACTTGCAGGTACAAAATTAGTATAAAAAATCAGTTGCATTTCTATACACTAACAACAAATTATCAGACAGAGAAAATTTTAAAACAATTTCATTTACAGTTGCATCAAAAATAAAATAACCTGGAATAAATCTAACAAAGGATGTAAAAGACCTGTACTTGGAAAAATATATCTATGAAAGATATTTAAGACAATGCAAACAAATGGAGAGATAGATCTTGTTTACGGACTGGAATAATTAATATTGTTAAACTGACCATACTATCAAGGTTACATACAGATTTTATGCAACGTCTTTCAAATCACAAACCAAGTTTTTCACAAAACTGGGAGAAGTCATTCTAAAATTTTTGGAAACATGAAAAAGCCTTAAAAGCCAAAACAATCTAGAAGAAGAAAAAAGCTGGAGGTAATGCCCTCCCTGAATTCAAACTATGCTGCAAAACTGTAGTCATCAGAAACAGTATGTTACTGGCACAAACACAGACACATCTATCAATGGAATAAAACAGAGAGCTCAGAAAAGAACCCACACTTTTATCAACAATTAATCTATGACAAAGGAAGTAAGAATATACAATGGAGAAAAGATTGCCTCCTCAATAAAAGGTTTAGGAAAACTGGACAGCTAAATGCAAAAGAATCAAATTTGACTACTTTTTCATCATACAAAGTATGAATTTTATATATATATATATATATATATATATTTTTTTTTTGCGGTATGTGGGCCTCTCACTGTTGTGGCCTTTCCCGTTGCGGAGCACAGGCTCCGGACGTGCAGGCTCAGCGGCCATGGCTCACGGGCCCAGCCGCTCCACGGCATGTGGGATCTTCCCAGACCGGGGCACGAACCCGTGTCCCCTGCATCGGCAGGCGGACTCTCAACCACTGCTCCACCAGGGAAGCCCTGAATTATATATTTTAATGTATTACTTGAAACTTAAAACTCCTTGAAGAAAACATAGACAGTACACGCATTGGCATTGGTTTTGCAAGGTATTTTTGGCTCTGTTTCTTCAGGCAAGGAAAAGAAGAGAAAAAATAAACAAATGTGACTACATCAAACTAAAGAGCTTTTGCACAGTGAAAGGACTATCAAAAAAATGAGAAGGCCACCTACTGAATGGAAGAAGATATTTACAAATGAAATATCTGATGTGGAGTTGATATCCAAAACATATATATATATAACTCATACAACTCAACATCAAAAAATACTAGCAAACAAATTAATGCAGGGACAGAGGACCTGAATAGACATTTTTCCAAAGGAGACGTACAGATAGCCAATAGACACATGAAAAGATTCTCAACATCACTAATCATCAGGGAAATACAAGTCACAGCCACAGTGACATATCACCACACACCTGTCAGTATGGCTATTATCAAAAACACATCAGATAAAAAGGGTTGGTGAGGATGTGGAGAAAACCAGACTCTTGTGCACTGTTGGTGGGAATGTAATTGGTGCAGCCATTATGGAAAAAAGTATGGATGGTCCTCAAAAAGGTTAAAAGTAGAACTACAATATGATACAGCAATTCCAAACCTGGGTATTTATTCAAAGAAAAGGAAAACACTAATTCAAAAAGATATATGCACCCCTATGTTCATTACATATTGCAGCATTATTTACAATAACCAAGATATGGAAGCAATCTAAGTGACCACTGATAGATGAATGGATAAAGAAGATATGGTTTATATATACAATGGCATATTTCTGAATCATAAAAATATGAAATCTCATCATTTGCAGCAATATGGGTGGACCTAGAGTGTATTATGCTAAGTGAAATAAGCCAAACAGAGAAAGACAAATACCGTATGATTACACTTATATGTGGAATCTAAAAAAAATGTACAAACAAAACAGATAAAGACTGATAGATACAGAGAAAAAAACAGGTGGTTCCCAGAGAGGAGGAGTTGAGGAGATGAGTGAAGATGGTGAGGGAATTTAAGAGGTTCAAACTTCCAGTTACAAAATAAATGAGTCACAGGTTAAAAAAAAAAAAAAAGAATGGATGAACGCAATGAGAACTTCAACAAAGAGATAGAAAATATAAAAAAGAACCAATCAGAACTGAAGAACATAATAACTGAAATGAAAAATACACTAGAGAGAATCAACAGTAGATTAGAAGATGCAGTGATCTGGAAGAGAGGGTAGTGAAAATCAACCAATCAGAATAGCAAAAGAGAAAAAAAAGATTTAAAAAATGAGAATAGGTTAAGCGACTTTTGGGAATTCATCAAGCATACTAGTATTTACATTACAGGGATCCCAGAAGGAGAAAAGAAAGAAAAGGAACATTAAAACTTATATGAGGAAATAATGGCTGAAAATTTCTCTAACCTAGTGAAAGAAACAGACATTCATGCTCCGGAAGCACAGACAATCTCAAACAATAGGGAACCTAAAGAGATCCACACCAAGACACATTATAATTAGAATGTGAAAATTTAAAGGTAAAGAGAGATCTTAAAAGCAGTAAGAGGAAAAAAAAAAAAAGCATCTATGACCTAGAGAACCTCAAGACTATGCACTGATTTTTCAGCAGAAACTTTGTATCTCAGAATGGACTGGCACAATATTCCAAAGTACTGAAAAGTAAAAATTTACTACCAAGAATATTCTTTCTGGGAAGGTTTTCATTCAGAATTAAAGGAGAGATAAAGAGTTTCCCAGACAAGCAAAAGATAAGTTCATCACCACTAGACTAGCCGTACAAGAAAGGTTGAAGAGACTTTAAATGGAAAAGAGAGCCTTGCCAAGATGGTGGTGGGGTAGGAGGACATGGAGTTCATCTCTCCCTACAAATGCATCAAGAATACATTTACAAATGAAAAAATTCTCACAGAGCACCTGCTGAACAGTAGCAGAAGACCTTGGACACCTAAAATGACAAAAAACATCCTCACATAACTGGGTAGGATGAATGAAACAAGAAGGGAAAAGGAAGAGGAGAGGAAGCAGGATGGGACCTGAACTCCTAGTGGAGAGCTGAAGGTGAGAAGAGTTTCCTGCACCTGGGAAAGCCCCCTTACCAGCAGGGAGATCATCTGGGACAGAAGGAGAACTTTGGGGGCTTAGAGGAGAGCCCAGAAACAAGTCTGGGACAGGCAGTACAGAGTGATATCCATGCAGATGGTCCATGCCACAGCCCTGCATGTCTCAGCCTGAGACAGGTGTCTGCCAGTGCACACAAGGACTGCGTGCTGGAATGTGGGGTTTGAAGAGCAGACCCAGTGAGGGGAATGCTGTTGGCTGGGAAGAGACAGCCTGAGGTGACAGGAGTGGGGAGCTCCACAATTGGGAATGCTCAAGGAGGAATCCTGGACTACCACAGAAACAAAGCACTACTGTTGAGTGATGCAAAAAGGGCAGGACCACCATTGCAGTCACTCTCCTCATGCATTGGCCCCTCCTCCACTGGCACTAGGGAGGGGTCCCACCGGAGCTGGCTTGCATACCCCTGCCCCCCCCCAGCTGCCTGGGCTACCCACTCACCCCATTTGCTACCTGATGGACTTGTGCGTTCCAGTTGCTACCCCAGCATTCTCCCACCTGGGTGGCCTGCTCTCCCTGATTGGTGCCTCGGTTCCTTCCTGCCTGATAGGCTTCTGTGCTCATGCAACTTCTGGAGGAGACTCTGGTGGGAGCAACACACACAGAGGTGGGGCTGAAACCACAGTTGAGCCCCAGGGGCTGTGTGACTAAAGGAGAAGAGCTGAAATTCCTCCTCACAGCTGCACAAACCACAAAATTACACCTCTGTCGGTGGCTTCCTAAATTCAGCATCTGCAGAATGTCCAAATGGACAACAAGCACTCCTGCAGCTGAGATAGGTCTGACTTTAGCATCTGTGGGCTTTGTGGGCATATATTCATGGTGGTTGGGTCAGATGTCTAAGTTTCCTCCATACCTCCCACAACAGGTCCAGGTGCACAACTACTAGTCTTGGGACCTGACCTCAGTGGATCTGCACTGGTGGCCTGGTGAAATTAATGCCTGAGAGACACCAGTGCCAGTTGCCAGCATACTCACAGTTAAGGTGGGACCAAGAGCAGTGTTAACAACAGTGTACTTTGTGAGCCCACGCAATGGCCAAAAGGGGACACAACAGAGCACATTCACAGGTGAACAACTCCAGAGGAGAAATACTCACTGGATTCCCTTCCAGTGGGTGTGCTCCAATCCTGTCTACTTTGCACCACAGATCAGAAACACAGTTAAGAAACAGATGTGGGGGTCTCTACTCCAATAACTAAGGATCAGACTCCACCCCTGCCAGGGCAGTAGCAATCACATAGCAAAGGGCAGGCCTTGCTCAATATCCAGGGCAGGCTTTGGGCACCACAACACCAGTCAAACCTTCTATCAAGGGGATAATGGCACAAGCCTCTAGACCAACCTCAGCTACCAGGGAGCAGACACCAGCAGCGAGAGAAATTGCGATCCTGTAGCCTGCAGAAAGGAGACCACAAACACAGAAAATCTGATAAAATGAGGTGACAAAGGAATATTTTGCAGACAAAGAGGCAAGAAAAAAACCTACAATAACAACCAAATGAAGAGGAGATAGGCAATCTACCTTAAAATGTATTCAGAGTAATGATAGTAAAAAGGATCCAAGATCTTGGAAAAAGAATGGAGGCATGAATTGAGAAGACATAAGAAATGTTTAATGAAGACCAGGATGAAATAAAGAACACATAAACAGAGATGAACATACAATAACTGAAATGGAAAAATACACTAGAAGCAAACAATAGCAAAATAACTGAGGTAGAAGAATGGATAAGTGAGCTAGAAGACAGAATGGTGGAAATCACTGCTGTGAAACAGAATAAAGAAAAAAACATGAAAACAAATAAGGACAGCCTCAGAGATCTCTGGGACAACATGAAATACATCAACATTTGAATTATAGGGGTCTCAGAAGGAGAAGAAAAAGAGAAAGGGCCTGAGAATATATTTGAAGAAATTATAATAAAAAAAAATTCCTAACATAGGAAAGGAAATATAAACCCAAGTCCAGGAAGTGCAGAGAGTCCCATACAGGATAAACCCAAGAAGAAACATGCTGAGACACATATTAATCAAATTAACAAAAATTAAATACAAAAAAAAAATTTAAACAACAAGAGAAAAGAACAAGTAACATGATAGGGAATCCCCATAAGGTTATCAGCTCATTTTTCAGCAGAAACTCTGCAGGCCAGAAGGGAGTGGCATGATATATTTAAAGTGATGAAAGGGAAAAAACCTACAACCAAGATTACTCTACCCAGCAAGGCACTCATTCAGATTCAACAGAGAAATCAAAAGCTTTACAGACAAGCAAAAACAAAGATAATTCAGCACTACCAAACCAGCTTTACAACAAATGCTAAAGGAACTTCTCTAGGAAGGGGAAATGGGAAATGCAAACAAAAAAACTACAATAGATACACACACAAAAAAGAAAAAGTAACCCAAACATAACACTAAAGATGCTTATCAAACCACAAGAGAAGAGAACAAAAGAGAAAAGGAAGAAAAAAGACCTACAAAAAAACCCCAAACAATTTTAAAAATGGCAATAAAAATATCAACACACATGTTGATAATTACTTTAAATGTAAATGGATTAAATGCTCCAACCAAAAGACATAAGCTGGCTGAATGGATACAAAAACAAGACCTGTATATATATTGTCTACAAGAGTCCCACTTCAGACCTAGGGACACATACAAATTAAAAGTGAGGGGATCAAAAAAGGTATTCCATGCAAATGGAAATCAAAAGAAAGCTGGAGTAACAATACTCATATCAAACAAAATACACTTTAAAATAAAGACTGTTATAAGAAAAAAAGGAATGACACCACATAATGATCAAGGGATTAATCCAAGAAGAAGATATAATTATTGTAAATATATATGCATCCAAAATAGGAGCACCTCAATACAAAGGCAAATGCTAACAGCCATAAAAGGGGAAATCGACAGTAACACAATAATAGTAAGGGACTTTAACACCCCACTTTCATCAATGGACAGATCATACAGACAGAAAATTAATAAGGAAACACAAGCCTTAAATGACAGATTAGAATAGAAAGGCTTTATTGATAACTATAGGACATTCCATGTGACAGCAGCAGAATACATTTTTTTCTCAAGGACACCTGGAACATTCTCCAGGGTAGATCACATCTGGGGCCAAAAATCAAGCCTCAGTAAATATACCAAAATTGAAATCATATCAAGCAACTTCTCTGATCACAAAGCTATGAGATTAGAAATCAATTTCAGGAAAAAAAAGTAAAAATCACAAACACATGAGGGCTAAACACTATGTTATTAAATAACCAACGGATCACTGAAGAAATCAAAGAGGAAATCAAAAAGTACCCAGAGATAAATGACAATGAAAACACCACAATCCAAAACCTATGGGACACATCAAAAGCAGTTCTAAGAGGGAAGTTTATAGGAATACAATCTTACCTCAAGAAATAAGAAGAATCTCAAATAAACAACCTAACTTTACAATTAAAGCAACTAGAGAAAGAAGAACAACCAGAACCCAAAATTAATAGAAGGAAAGAAATCATAAAGAACAGAGAAGAAATAAATGGAATAGAAACAAAGAACACAATAGAAAATATCAATGAAACTAAAAGCTGCTTTTGTGAAAAGATAAACAAAATTGATGAACTTTTAGCCAGACTCATCAAGAAAAAAAGGGAGAGGACTCAAATCAATAAAATTAGTAATGAAAAAGAAGTTACAACTGTCAACACAGAAATACAAAGGATCATAAGAGACTACTGCAGGCAACTATACACCAATAAAATGGATAACCTAGAAGAAATGGACAAATTCTTTGAAAGGCACAACATTCCAAGACTGAACCAGGAAGAAATAGAAAATATGAACAGAGCAATCACAAGTACTGAAATTGAAACTGTGATTAAAATCTTTCAACAAATAAAAACCCAGGACCAGAGAACTTCACAGGTGAATTATATTACACATTTAGAGAAGAGTTCACACCACTTTCTCAAAGTATTCCAAGAAAATTGCAGAGGAAAGAACATTCCCAAGCTCATTCTGTGGGGTCACCATCATTCTTAATCCAAAACCAGACAAAGATATCACAAAAAAAGAAAATTACAGGCCAATAACACTGATGAACATAGATGCAAATATCTTCAACAGAATACTAGCAAACTGAATCCAACAACACATTAAAAAGATCGTACACCATGATCAAGTGGGATTTATCCCAGGGATGCAAGGATTTTTCAATATATACAAATCAATCAGTTTGAGATACCACATGAACAAACTGAGGACTAAAAACCATATGATCATCTCAGTGGATACAGAAAAAGCTTTTGACAAAATTCAACACCCATTTATGTTAAAAACATGGGAACATATATATATGTATAACTGATTCACTTTGTTATAAAGTAGAAACTAACACACCATTGTAAAGCAATTATACCCCAATAAAGATGTTAAAAAAGAAAAAAACACTCCAGGGCATAGAGGGGACCTACCTCAACATAATAAAGGCCACATATGACAAACCTACAGCAAACATCATTCTCAATGGTGAAAAACTGAAAGCATTTCCTCTAAGTCTAGGACCAAGACAAGGATGTCCACTCTTGTTACTATTATTCATCAAAGTTTTGAAAGTCCTAGCCACAGAAATCAGAGAAGAAAAAGAAATAAAAGGAATCCAAACTGGAAAAGAAGAAGTAAAACTGTCACTGCAGATGACTTGATACTATACATACAAAATCCTAAAGAGGCTACCAGAAAACTACTAGAGCTAATCAATGAATTTGGTAAAGTTGCAGGATACAAAATTAATGAACAGAAATCTCTTGCATTCCTATACACTAACAACAAATTTCAAAAAGAGAAATCAAGGAAACAATCCCATTTACCATCACATAATAAACAATAAAATACCTATGAATAAACCTACCTAAGGAGGAAAAAACCTGTACTTAGAAAACTATAAGATACTGATGAAAGAAATCAAAGGTGACACAAACAGATGGAGAGACATACTATGTTATTGGATTGGAAGAAACGATATTGTGAAAATGACTATACTATCCAAAGCAATCTACATATTTGTCACAATCCCTATCAAATTACCAATGGCATTTTTCAGAGAATTAGAACAAAATATTTTACAATTTGTATGGAAACACAAAAGATCTCAAATAGCCAAAGAAATCTTAAGAAAGAAAAACTGAGCTGGAGGAATCAGGCTCCCTGACTTCAGATTATACTACAAAGCTACAGTAATCAAGACAGTATAGTACTGGCACAAAAACAGAAATATAGTTCAATGGAACAGGATATAAATTCCAGAGATAAACCCATGCACCTATGGTCACTTAATCTAGATATAAGGCAGCACAACTGGAGTATTAATTCCAAGTTAATGAGCTCATTTTCTTTTCCTAACTTAGAGAAAAGAGCAATAAATAACAGCTCTATAATAGAAATGGGGAAAACTGTGTAGTCCATAGAATTTTAGAATTGCAAGGCAACTTCAAAGATTATCTAGGTCAGTTCTACCATCTCTCAGACTAGAAAACTGAGGTTTGATTAACTGTCAAGGTTGGCACAGTAGGAGCAGATCAGAGACAACTAGCCAGGATACTCAATTTACCAATGTTCCTGTTATTAATGAGGGTAAAATTCCCACTACATTTTGTGTTCTTTAAACTATTCATCTTTGAATGAAAAACATGAACCGGAAGTAGGTATCCTTTCAACCCCTTATTTCAAGGTCTTTATCATTTTCCTCCTCATTGGTTACAACAATAGCATTTCATCTATTCCCCTTGCTTTCAATCTTGCCCTGCTTCCACCAATTTTCTACATTACCAAAGGAATAATCTTATTAAGACTTGTATTTCTCACATCATTTCCCTGTTTAAACATCTTCAATGGCTTGCAGGAGAAAACAGACTCCTTATTGTGACATGAAAGTTTCTTTTGTACCAATGCCTGCTCTCTGCTATCATTTCATCATTGCTTGATGCTTCTTCCTCAGATACCTAAGCACTTACAGTTCACAAGTCTACCAATCTCTTCTATATCTCGATACTTTTGCAAAGTCTATCGCCCCTGTCTGATGCACTGCTGTATCTTATTTTCATTAACACCATCCTCTCCCCTCCCCTCCCAGGACGATTTTCCTGGCCAGGACAAGTCTTACCTAAACCACTCAGTCACAATGTTACTTCTTCCATAATGCCTTCCCCAAGCTGTCCTCCAGTTTCCTAGTCCTTTCCAAACACCCTGGGCTTAACTTGACCCCAGCGATTTTGATATTTATTATAATTTTGCACCTTTGACCACCTCCTTCAGAGCTGGGATAGCTTTCACGACTGATTCCAGTGACTGGTACAATGTTTTGTTGGCTCTCCGATCACCATTTGTCATCAAGCATATTACACTTAAACTTCAGGCCCCTCATTTGCATAAACAGTAGGAAGAAACCCTAGACATGTGTTCTTACAGTCACACTCTTTAGTGGAACTTGAAAAAGTAATTTTTGTATTTATTAAAAGAATCCCTCACCCCCAATTTTGTATATCTCAGGCCCCACAAAACCTGAAATGGTCTGGTAAGATAATAAATGACTATGGAATGAATGAACAGATATACTTTCAACAATGTATTAGCTCTATATTTCAAAAGTGCGCCACTTTAAGCTAATATGCCTTTTTAGATTTGTTGCCTCATCTCTTAAAATAAGAGAATGCTACTTAGTCTCTGCCATTTTCCAGGCCAATTATGATAATAAAACTCTTAAGTACAAGAGTGGAATGTGTGCAGAGCACAGTCCAGTCTTACCTGGAGAGTTTTGGGTTGGAGTCCCAGCTGAACAAGTGGTTGTCACTGAAAAGTGGTTTTAGGGCACTTCCCTTGGAGTCACTGTGGCTGGTCTCTTAGTGTCATAAGGAACTGTAGAGAAGGCAGAGAACTGACTTGCATGGATTCATTTGCTCATTTATCATATATCAATAATATGTATAAGATGTATATAAATTATGTATATATAATTACATAACATGTTTCAATTACTATGAACTTGAAACCTACATTCAAGTAAGAGGACAAAAATAAATAATGAAACAGGTGGTCTTAGACTGAGGTAACAGAAGAAATGGGAGAAATAAGTAGAAATAAATCATTCAAGACACTGAAAGTTGTAGTTTGGAAAATGTTTTTATTCAGGCTGCAGAAGGTCATTGGAGAATTTCAGTCAGGGAACTGATGAGTGCTGATTTACATTTTTAAAAGTAAATTATCCTACTGTGACAAGAATGATTTCATTGTGGGCAAGAGTAGAGTACATAAGACCGGTTATCTGTTAATATTGAACTCCTAGTGAGACAAGGAGAGCCTGGACTGGGGTGGTGGTAATGGATAGGAAGAAAAGAAAATAGATTTGAGATATATTTTAAAGTAGAGTCAGACAGAGAAAGATAAATATCCTATGATATCAATTATATGTGGAATCTAAAATATAGTACAAATGAACTTATTTACAAAACTGAAATAGAGTCACAGACATAGAAAACAAACTTATGGTTACCAAGGGGGAAGGGGGGGATAAATTGGGAGATCGGGATTGACATATACACACCACTATATGTAAAATAGATAATTGAAAAGAACACACTGAGTGTGCAGGATAGTGTGGTCTTTGTGAGCTTCCACCATGGCGTATCGGGGCCAGGGCCAGAAGGTGCAGAAGGTGATGGTGCAGCCAATCAATCTCATCTTCAGGTACTTGCAAAATAGATCTCGGATTCAGGTCTGGCTTTATGAGCAAGTGAATATGCGGATAGAGGGCTGTATCATTGGTTTTGATGAGTATATGAACCTCGTATTAGATGATGCAGAAGAGATTCATTCTAAAACAAAGTCAAGAAAACAACTGGGTTGGATCATGCTGAAAGGAGGTAACATTACTCTGCTCCAAAGTGTCTCCAACTAGAAATGATCAATGAAGTGAGAAATTGTTGAGAAGGCAACAATTAGGTGTGCAATTTTTTAGGTGTGCTTTTTAGAAGTGTAGTTCTAAAGCATTTATTCATATTGTTTTGCTCACCTTTATGTTATTACCAGATGACAATAAATGGTGTGGGATTGTTTTTTTTAAAAAAACAAAAAAAAAAAACCACACTGTATAGCACTGGGAACTCTACTCAATACCCTAATCAATACCTATATGGGAAAATAATCTAAAAAAGAGTGGATATAGGTATAAGTTTAACTGAGGGTTGATGTAAAGGCAGAAATCAGTGGTGACTTTTCTTTTTTTTTAATTTGATGGATGATGATACCATTTACTGAGATGAGGAAACAGCAAATGGGAGAAGTATCAAGATTTCTGTGAGAGTAAAGCAGGTGAGGACTTGTACCAAGTCTGACTCTAGATGGCAAACTTTCAAAATGTTTTACAGAGACAACAATCATAATAGCTATTCCAGTTTTCTCTCAGTTGAGCCTATTCCCCATATATCATATGAAATATACAGAAGGATATTTAGATGATTCTCTCTCTTTTCCTTCTACTTCATTCTGTTAAACATTTAGTGGTATACTACGTTACAATTCAGCCGCAAGGTCTAGCCATCTCACGGTCTCTTACATTCTCTCACTTTCCTTTATTTAAGTCCAACATTGTGCCTTGCTGATTCCAAGTTGCCTATAATTTATGCATGAGATAAGTGAAATTGGATTCCTATAACATGCCAGGGATACTATTGATAAGGAAACAGCAGATACACTCTAAAACAATTAGTGGGGTACTAAGGAAAGCTATTATGTAAAAATGCCAGGATACTTATCTTTGGGTTATAGCTATCCCTTTATACCAAATATTAGTTATCACATGGAGGATTTAAAAACTTCTGTCCCTCATGTTGAGTATGTATATTTCTAATACAACACACTTATAAACACACATAGCTATTTATTTATGTCATTCAGTGCAATACTACTCTGATACTCAGATAATGTACAGGTAGAAGAGTCTATAAATACTACAAAAATATTAAATTATTGCATGTTGTAAAGTACTGTGATGAAGATAAAGGTACTATGATATGATATGATGATAGTGTTGCTGTTAATTCAACAAAAAGTTCAATTTACCTGATTATAATTTACTACTAAAGATTTAGCACTCTTTGAAAACCCCCTTTGCTGACAATAACATTAATGCTGACACAGAGAGGACAAGAAGATGAGAAAGGCAATAGGAAAATAAAGAAGAAAAAGAAAAGGGGATACAAGGGATTAATTTTATATCTTTTTGACACTGAACTTTGGTGTGATGGATTAGGGTCCTCCAGAAAATGTCAGGTTGTCCTCCCATTTCATGACTTTCCTCTTATCCCTTCACAAGATTCTTTCCATATCTCTCTTGGATCTTTAAGATATTCAAACTTATTTATGTAGGATGTTACAAAGAGACATAGGTTGAAACCAGATTTGTAGTAGAATGTAGATGATTTTAATATTGCCTGCTAGTCTCACCACTTGGATTTGAGTCTGACCACGAGTGTAATTTAAGTGGAAGCCCAGCCTTTTGCTCTGCCTATCAGTCCAGCACACTATTTTCCCCTAGCAATTATTTCTGGTTATATTAGTCTAATAAACAAGTTAATGGTTTCCTTGGAAAGATTCCTGCCTTTTTTTTTTCCTCATGCATTTCTAAGCTTTTAATCTAAAACCAGACAAAGATTTATTTCCCAGAACTTAGAATTTTATTTTATTTGAATACTGGAGTAGCAAAGTTGCCAATAATTAAGTCAAAGTTGCCAGTAATTAAGTCACCTTTAGCCAACTTGTGATGTTTCTTCCTCTTATCAAACTCATCACAACTATTTACTTTTTGTACTTATTTTAGGAAAATTTTAGAAACTCAGCCATAAAGTTGGCATGTTGAACAGGAATTATACTTTTGATTTGCAATTTTAAAAAAAAATATTTGTTTTATTTAATATTTTTGGCTGCATTGGGTCTTCATTGCTGTGCACGGGCTTTCTCCAGTTGCGGGGAGCAGAGGTTGCTCTTCATTGCAGTGCGTGGGCTTCTCATTGTGGTGGCTTCTCTTGTTGTGGAGCACAGGCTCTAGGCGTGAAGGCTTCAGTGGTTGTGGCACGCAGGCTCAGTAGCTGTGGCTCGTGTGCTCTAGAGTGCAGGGTCAGTAGTTGTGGTGCACGGGCTTAGTTGCTCTGAGGCATGTGGGATCTTCCAGGACAAGGGCTCAAACCCGTGTCCCCTGCATTGGCAGGTGGATTCGTAATCACTGCACCACCAGGGAAGCCCCCTGCAACTTATTTTAAATGTAGGAAAATAACCTTAATTTTATAAACTGTGGCACTTTATTTCCTAAATATTTCCTCTAGTATATTAAGGAAAAATATATTTTAAAAATGTACAGGGGCTTCCCTGGTGGCGCAGTGGTTGAGAGTCCACCTGCCAATGCAGGAGACATGGGTTTGTGCCCCGGTCCAGGAAGATCCCACATCCCACATGCCACGGAGAGGCTAGGTCCGTGAGCCATGGCCGCTGAGCCTGTGCGTCCGGAACCTGTGCTCTGCAACGGAAGAGGCCACAACAGTGAGAGGCCCCCGTACCGCCAAAAGAAAAAAAAGTACAGCATATTTGCAGAGCATAGTTCCATTTAGCTCTTTCATATTTCTTTCCTGATATCTGGTATCCACCATCTTATTTTTCCTCCACCTTCTCTTAGGCAGCTTATCCTGAGGTCAAACTCTTTCTTGCTATAAGAGAGTCAGCTCTGAAATCAAAGAAACCAGATTCCATTGTTCTTGTAGTCTTTTTTGTATAAAATTTCTGTGCCTTTAAGGTAAATTCATCCACTTGTGACTCACTGTTTCTTAGTAATGCACCTTTTAACAAAATCCTTACCAAGTGAAGCCCATGCAGTTTTGGTAGTGACTGCCAGAATGTTCTGGAGAGAGTAAAAATAGATCATGCCCTTCTCTAAAAGAAAGTAGTTGTGTAATTATAGGACCATGTTTCTATTTGTGAAATTTTTCTAGAAAATATTGTTTGACTATATATTTAAATAGGATGTAGCATCTAATACTATATATAAATTCTATATATTTTTCATTTCCATTTTTATATACTTTGAAACACAAATAAATAGATTATGTTTTTGAAGACCTCTACTTTTATGTCTTGTTACTACTTTTTTTTTTTTTTGTCGTGTTACTGTTTAAATGTCATTGGGTGTGTGTCTGTCTAAAGGAAATGATCTGTTACCAGGAAGAAGACCAAAAATTGCCTTCAGAAATATCCCAAATCAGCCAAATAATGCAGCATTATTGCAGAAAGAGAGTAAAATGCTACTTCCCTTTTTTAAAAGAATCTTCCAAATCGTAACTATTATTCATTGGCATCTCTGCTTAATAAACAATAAATCTTAAAATCATTTGGCTCCATGCTGTTTGGAGACACTGTACGAACACATTTTTAAGCCTCATTTATTCTTTTTACAGTTCATAATTTTTACATTTGAACGCCAGTGATGTCTCCACTCCTCCCTCCTTTATGGATTAAAGGTTTCTGCAAGTTTCAACTTGATTTTTTAAAAAAATTATCCAAACCTAGAAAGGATCAAACAATTCACTCAATTTAATAACTACCTACCATGGATTACTATTAAAGAATTATACATTATTTATTTTTCATTAAAGATAAAAAGTCAAGAAAAGTTGAAGCAAAAGAGAAAAGATTTTATATGTGAAAGAGAAGGTTACTAGCAGCACTGGGTATTTATTATTCATGAGAGGCTAGTGGGTAAAGGAAAGATAGTGTGGCTATACTTAGCCTCAGCTAACCCTAGAGAGCCATGGGCTTAATGTTATCCCTGAGTGTAAGAAGAGACCAGATAGCATACAGATTCATGGTTTTTGTTTTCAAACTAGATGATGCAACTGTTTTTGCTAGTCTTAAGACAGACAATCACTGCATATTCATTCTAGTAAGGCCTCCTCTTACTCCTAGTTTCCACACTGGAGTATTATAAGGTTGATGACAGAGGATGGACTTAAATAATCTATGGTAAAATTGAACACCACGAGTTAAAAAAAAAAAACAGAAAAACAAAAACTAATCCAGGGCTTCCCTGGTGACACAGTGGTTGAGAGTCTGCCTGCCAATGCAGGGACACGGGTTCGTGCCCTGGTCCAGGAAGATCCCACATGCCACGGAGCGGCGAGGCTCGTGAGCCATGACCACTGAGCATGCGTGTCCAGAGCCTGTGCTCCACAACGGGAGAGGCCACAACAGTGAGAGGCCTGCATACCGCAAAAATCAAAAACAAAAACAAAAACTGACCCAAATACTTAAGTACTTAAATACAGAACTGAGAGCAAGAGGGGAACTAATCAACTTCCTCTTCCATCTTGTAGGCATTCTGCTATGATTCTTGACCAATTAGTGTATAAAAACAAGGTTCGTTTAATGTCTTGGGTGGATGAAACTTTCCCAGGTAGAAATTGCCCCAGTGTTGATCACAAGAAAAATAGATGTAACATAATGGATTCAGGGTCATATCCAAGAGTAGATTTGTTTTCATGATATGCATGTGATGATTATCTCTCATATGCTTTTTACAGTTGCTTTGTAGGTTGTCAACTTAAAGAAAGATGCACAACATAAGAGTTGTGAGTTTAAGCTTTATACAGGGTCTTACTGAGGACTATAGCCTGGGAAACAGTCACTCAGCCAGCTCTGAGAAAACTGCTCCAAAAGTTTTCTGGAGAAGCCAGAAGCCAGTCTATATATGATTTTTGGATAGGGAATACCTGCAGTCAAGCATACATCTTGGTAAAAGATTACAGCTAATCACAAATAACAGACATCTCAGGTTAATGATTTTAGTGCTTTCTTATGTATGTATGGGAAGATTCAAGAATCTGGAGTCATTGAAATTCTCCTGAGATGTGCTTCTAACAATCTAAGGGCTTGTTTTTCCAAAGCACAGAGCACCTCATCCTGTTGTTTATACTGATTCTTCTCAGGGTGAGCTGTCAGTGGACAACCTCAATGGGTTATGACTTAACTCTTGTGGAATTATGTGGTGAGCAACGCTTTTTGTTCTTCTTTTTCACAAAGAAAAAGAAGAACTTTGGGATCATTTTATGAGGCCTACCCAGCACTGATGGAAAATTAGCCTCATTTTTGGGCTCAATTTGTAGTTCAAGAATTCATGTAAAACTTTTATTACTCTAAGAAGTACTCGCTGATCCTACCCAGAAATCTTAAATAGCATCTATATTTAAAATTATAACAGTAATGATTATTTTACATTTACATAGTAATGTGGCATAGAATATATAAAATACCTCTATGTGTTATCATTTTCTAAAGTCTATGTTACATAAAGATGAATATTTCTTTATGATTTTTCTGTTAACTATTATAAACCTGTGTGAAAAAACAAGCATTATTATTCTGATAGGGAAAATAAGGCATAGAAAAATGATAATTGACTTGCCTCTGATTACACAGACTAATAACTCAGCTGGTTCTGACTCTGGGTACTGCTCTGATTTCATGATTAACTAATACTCTAAGACCTCCAAGGCAGACGGTCATCATTTTATTATTCATTGTTTGGTAATCTTCTAATTAATGTGTTGACTTTCATGCTTATTCAAATGCTGGGAGGAAGATAGTTTCCATTCTTCATCTTTTCCTCTAATGAATCTTTTCCACCTGGTGCTTTTTGCTCTTGACAGAATCCTCAGCTTTCTTAAAGAATTGGTGTCTTTTTTGCTTGGGATGTGGGGGGAGGGCAATTACCAAGTGCCCTTTAGGAATTAGTCTTAGTGTGAACATGGTGGCAGAGGTTGATGACAGATGAAGATGTTATCAGCAGAACAAAGCAAAACAAATAAGACCAAACTCTTTTCTTCATTCAAGGTGTTTAAATTGTTATGAGAAAAAAAAAGAAATTTCCTCCCTGTAAATGTGAAAGAATTAATTGAAAAATTTTCATAATGATGGACAAGAACTATTATACTCTTATTTCTTACATAAGTTTGGCTACTTACCCTCTGTTGATTTTCAAAGGTACTCACTTTTTGAACTGTTTGCAGGGAGAGATCTCACTAACACATGCTGGACAGACCAGTTTTCAGCTTATTTGGTATCTAGAGCATTAAAATGTGACATCTGGAAATTGTGATGTTGGGAGCCAGTGGAAGCTAAGTGTTTTTCTTTTTCAGTTCACTGTTCTGTTATGTTTGGTTAAAATTTGTCTTTATTTCTAGACTTTAGATTGGTTGAGATTCAATGGGCAGTAGATTTTCAAATTTCTCATTGACATGATTTCTTATACAATAGATGTTCTAATGCTCGGTCAATGAACTATTATGCCTTAAGAAATAGTTCATGCTTCTCATATTTATTAGAAATTAACCTATCACTTAAGCTCTAATAAAACTACCAACTACTTCAAAATTTGAAACTTTAAGTTATCAACTTTATTTAGAGTTAAATTTGGAAAATTGTTGCTGTGTTACTTTCATTATAAATTATAGATTTATTTTAGTGTTTGAAAATAACAGTGATTATTTAAATCTTGTCTTTTTAGAGATAATAAATCTCGGAGATATGAAGAGTCTTCTCAAAGTTAAATAACTAGTTTATATCAGAGCCAGACCTAGGGCTTAGTATATCTAATTATACAGGAATTGTCTCCTCAAATACATTGCATACAGGGTGGTTTTTTTTTTTTTTTTGGTACATGCATAAGGAAGAGTTGTTTCCAATACTCTCTGAATGTCCTTAGGGCAGGGACTGTGTCTTGTTAAATTCTATATACCCAATGCACAAACTTGTGCTTGCCATATAATAGATGATTACTTAATATTTATTAAAGCCCTCTTGACACTGTTATTATTAAAATATGTTTTTTAGATTGGCAGTTTCTTATGTACCTTCTGTATGATTCAGCAATTCCTCTCTTAGTATTTATCAAAAGAAAAAAAAAAGGAATAAAAGGTCCACAGAAAGCTTGTACATAAACATTCTTCATAGCTTTAATCATAATAGCTCCAAACTGAAAATAACCCAAATGTTTATCAACAGATGAACGGATAAACAAATTGTACATTCATATATTCTATATCTTCATTAAAGCAGATGTTTCATGTTGTATACACTTGCTAAAACTCATTGAACTGTATATTAAAAAAGAGGCATTTTATTATATGCATATTGAATTTCAATAGAGATGAAATAAAAATTATAAATGTAATTTTCTATATCTGATTTTAACAAGTGCAAAATTCTATGGAGTAGTTGATATCAGTATATTAATATCTTCTATTTATATCATAATCTGCAGTTAAATGTGTGAAATCTGTTAACCCAGGCTGGTGAAGACAAGATCTTTTGGAAATATTCTTTCCAATAAACTTACTTACACCTAATAAGCACATTATCTGATACATATAAATGAGAAATCAGTATAATGTTTATTTTAAAATATTACTCATTGAATCATATACATGGCATTCCTTCTAGTGTGTTCTTGCTTTGATGACTTGCTTAGTTGTTAAATATAGGTAAAGATAGTCACTCTTTCCTTATTTAGGAGATTATTATCTAAAAACTTCAAAGCTTCATATTCCTATATTTTTTAAAGCGGACTCATTATCTATGTCATGTGTAGTGCCCCAAATTTCCCTACATAGTGAATACAACATTTTCACTTGGATAATGTTAATCTTTCAGGTTTGGAAAGCAAGGAACAAATTACTGTTTTTTATATATATATATATATTTTTTTTTTCTTTTAATAACTGGCAATGTCTCACACATATAAAACTGTGTGAGAGATTGCCAGTTATTAAAAGCAAAATTCAGTATGTATTTATCAGTTATATTTAACAGAGCACATAAACTAGGAATTGACAACCTTGGTGAGAAACAATAACCCACTTAGAGAATTTATGTTGACAAAAAATACCTCAACAGACAGATCATGAGAGGATACAGTTTTTCTTTTTAATGTGAATTTTAAAGGTTAATTACATTGTTTGTCTTAGTAAATATTCAAGAGTTTATTACTCATAAATACAACCCTTTTAAGAATAAAGTTCATTCTTACTTCCTGTCTCTGTCATCTTATCTCTGGGTAATAAGCTTTAAAACTTGGTCACCTGCTTTGTAAACTAATGCTTTATTTTAATTGTTAAAAAAACCAGAAAATGCCATTTCGGATTTAAAGTCTATCCTTTCCAAAAAAAACCATGAAATTACCATGAAGGGGGAGAAAGAGAAGGACAAGGAGAAGAAGCAGAAAGAGAAAAAAAGGAAGAAAGCTTTGAATTTTTCTTAAATTCAGCAGGTTGGCAGGGCCTGAAAGCAGATTCAGGACATTATCTGTAATATATAGAGCGGATTAAGCAATTTTCCTCAGTAATGCTTGGCTTCACCTCCTGTGTGCAAACGGATTTATTCTAGAAGCAAGGCCAATTGAAATCTTCAAACCAGCAGAGTTCATCTTTTTCTCTATTTCAATTCCTTCCACTCCTGAGAGCCTGTGATATGCCCAGTGCTGTGAGAGACCTCAGTGTACAACAGTGAACAAGACATGATTTCTAACCTCAGGCCACTAAAGAACTCACAACCTGTTTTGGAAAAAGGATACAAATACACCATCAGTGTGATAAATATGATACGAACATGAACAGAGTTAGTTACGAGCACAAAGGTGGAAATATTTCATTTGAGGAAGACATGATAGAGCCTTGAAAAGATGAGAAGGTATTCACCTGGCTGGTTCAATCCATTCACTTAATTATTCAACAGAAAATGCTGCACCTCTACTCTGCGATGGCTCCTGTATTTGGCACTGGGTTTGCAGGGGTGATCAAAGACCAGCATCATTCTTTACTCCCAGGTTTACAGTCACACAAATAACTACATTTGCACACTGTGGAAGATACTATGTGTGAAAGGTTCAGGATGTAATGAGAGTATATAGGGGACTCTTTTGGAGGAACCTGGCAGGAGCATGTCAGGAAAGACTCTCTGAGGAAGCGAGTTTGGGGCTGGGATCCAAAGATAAATTGGAGTTAATTTAGGCAATGGCAGGGAATAGGGAAGAGTGCACTAGGCACAAAGGCTATGGCAGGTGGGTGCATGGCTTATTCATGCAGTGGGAACAATGTGGTGTGGCTGGTGAACGGATTGCAGAGGAGAGGAATGTGAGAGGCCAGAGATGGCCTTAGGGAGTAGATCACCCAAAACCCTATGAACTAGTTAAAGATGTTGCACATTTTCTCAAGAGATTCAAACAGAAGAAATACCTGGACAGATTGCTTTAAAAAATGCTTTTGCTGCAGTTTGAAGAAGCCCCTGTCAAGAAGCTATGGCATTGCATCCACACGAGAGACTTGAACTAGGTAAAGATAGAGAGAAATGAGGAACAGATAAATTTAAAATTATGAGGTAAAATAAACAATGCTTAGTAATGGATTGGCTATGGAGAAAGAGGAGAGAGCCAAGGATGACCCATGAGGTTCTGGCTTGAAGAACTGGATGGACGAGAGTGCTGTTCAATAGGGAACAATGGAAGGAGAACAGATGGGGAGACGCTCAGGGGTTTGGCTTTGAACTGGCTGTTTAGGGTATCTCTGGAACATGCAAGTGAGGACAATGTGAACTGGATATATCAACCTGGGCCTAAGAGTCCTGGACTACTGTTTTATATGTAAAAGTCACAAAAATATGTCTGGTAACTGAAGACCATGGGATGAGTGGAACTGCACAAGGAGAGTATAGAGTGAAAAGAGGAAAGGACAGAAGAATGTGCCTGGAAGGGGATTTGACATCTAAGGATTGTGTTGAGAAAACTGAGTCAGCAAAGAAGAAAGAGAAGGAGCAGCCAGAAAAATAAGGGACACACGATATCATAGAAGTTAGCGAGGAGAGTGTTTATACAAAGAGTGGTCAAATGGGTTTAGTATTGGTGCCACTCATGTAAGATTAGGGCTAAAGATGTCCACTGATTTAAGTCACTTAGAAGTCACAGGTAACCCCATGGAGAATTGTCACAGTAAGGTCATGGGGTTGCAAGCTAGATAGGAGTGGGTTGAATACTGAAAGGAGATTCAGAAAATTCGCAAAGTAAGTGTTAACTAATCTCTAAAAGGATTTGGGTGGGAAGGAATTAGTGTAAATATGGAGCAAAAGAGAGCTTTTACTAAAATTTTAAGGTGCTTTATAGTTTATGAAATAGATTCACATATTGCTTCTACTCCTATAATCTGTCCACTTACTTCTGGCATTTTGATATCTTCTTTCTGTTCCTTTCAATTCATACCTTTACTTGTCATACCATAATGCAACCTTGCCATTGTGTTTACCTAAGACTCCATCCCTCCATTTCAGCTTAAATGTTCTATTTTACTTGGTTGCAGCACTTGTGTGTATCTTGTACCTTTGAATATCAATTCGCAATTTGACCTACTTTTGGCTTCTGTTTTTCATTCCTTGGTTGACTGAACCCATCAACCATGCCTAGTGCCCCTCCAGGTTTTCCTGGGTCTTTTGTTCTTTGGCACAGTAGCCATGCCAGCTGAGACACTGAAGTGCATGACTAGACTGTCCCTAATGCTTGACATTCCACAATAAGTGTTTAATAACTTTAGGTAAACGATTGTTCTCTTCCAAAAAAGTCAAGTATCTCCACAGATGGTAATATATTAAGCTAATTGAGAATCATCACCTTAATCCACTTTATTTCCCCCTTTTAAATGAATGCTAGCCAACCATACCTTCCTATAGGTGTTGACATGCAGAAATAGAATTTTTATCAAGAGAGAAGTTGGAGAGGGTTCAGAGATTTGACTCTGTCACTTCTCTGACACCTCAATATCCTTATTGGTAAATGAAGGAAATAATTATTGTGTATGCTTTTAAGACGACTGAGATAAAATTAAACCATAATTAATTAATGATTAATAATTATTATCTGAAAGTTGAATGGAATTTGATATTTTTTATTGGGTATGGTGATTTATGTCATATTGATGTTATCTTTTCTTTGCTTCCAAAGCTTCTAAATGGGGCTTCCCTGGTGGCGCAGTGGTTGAGAGGCCGCCTGCCGATGCAGGGGACATGGGTTCGTGCCCCGGTCCGGGAAGATCCCACATGACGCAGAGCGGCTGGGCCCGTGAGCCATGGCTGCTGAGCCTGCACATCCAGAGCCTGTGCTCCGCAATGGGAGAGGCCGCGACAGTGAGAGGCCCGCGTACCGCAAAAAGAAAAAACAACAACAACAAAAAACAAAGCTTCTAAATGGACATTGCAGTCTACTTTGCCAATGTCTTTACCAGTCAGTGCATCTTGCCATATTATGCCATAAGTGGCATATAAATGGCATAAGCTGAATATAAGACCTTTCCTGAAAGTGTTAGGTCATGTGACAAAATTTCTTGGTAAGTTAAATAGAAAGAGATTCTTGTTCCTCCTCAGACCCATGTAATATTGTTCTGACTTTTATAATAATCCATGAAAATAATGTTACTTAAAACAGATGCATTATAATGTACTCTCAAAATGACCGTTTGAGATTAATATGATTTTATAAATGAGTACTCAATTTCATTATATAATTTGCATGAAATCACCCTACAAGTAAGTAGCAAAGTCAGAAATAAAACCTAGGTTTCCCTAGTTCAATTTCTCTGCTCTTTGGAATGTTTTCTCACATGGCCAAGTAGAGTAGAGCCATATGCATACATCAATCACTATGAATTTGTGGGGTGCTCCTAAACCAGTGCTGGGGAAAATATGCTCAGTTCTCAAGTAAGTGTTCAGAGACCAGCTTAAAATTTTTCGTTAACTTCAAACACGATTTAGCCAAATGCATTAAATAATAGAGGGCTTACTATTTTATTCTTATTTATTTTGCAAGACAAAAATGTGTGATAGAACACTTCCACATCAGTGTTCTCAGATGATGCTGACACAGAACACATATGTTCAGCAAGCAGATCAGAGTGTTATATTGCCAAAAAATGATATGGCAGTCTATTTCTAATTTTCAAGAAGGTTAATTTTCTCAGTTATAAAGAAGTTTTTTTCTTATTTATAAGCATTTACAGATATCAATTGTTAATTTTCCAAGTTTTATTTTTGCTTCAATATTTTCTGTAAACTTCTGGCTACAACTTACCTGTTAATGAATGTTAACAAATGGCAAAAACTAAACGAAAACAAATAAGAAAATAATATTAACAATTTAGGAACAGTTGATTAGTTCCAAAACTGCTTTTTTTTATGAACAAGATTGCTAAGGTTGTGATTTTACATTGCACATTGGTAACAGTTAAATTTGGGGAAAATTGCTCCTGTTCTTACTAAAATATTTTATCATCTCATAGTGTTCCTCATAAGGATATAATGGACCATGAAAAGTAATATCATTTCAAGAACATTACCATCTCAGCCTTGGACCATAGTTTTTATGAATTAACTTGAATAATGCATAAAATACAACATTAGTAAATTTCTCAGGGCAGTTAGTTGTTATTTTACAACTGGCTTTGGATGCCTTAGGGAAATGGTTTAAATTGCTTCTATTATTTCTCACTGCTGCCTAATGAAGAGACCCAAAATTTAGTCTGATAAAACAAAAGTCATTTTATTACTGTAGGGAGTTTAAGGGATTTGTAGGCTGATCAAAGGATAAGAGGTGAGAGAAGTCTATACATACGTTATTGGGCTGTGCTTTGACAGGTTCAAACATGGGGGAAATCCCTCACAGCAGGAGTCTGTCCAGAAGCTACTGAGGGGGGTTATGTATCTAGAGTATCTAGGTGATGTTGTACAAGCAGCACAGTGGAAAGTCTTTGAGTCAGAAAGCTCTGAAGAACAGTGGCATCTTTTGAGTCTTTTAACCACAGGCTTATCTTACTTACGGCTGGCAGATGTTGGGTGAGATTTCTCAGGGGTTATGCAAAGCAGGCAGGTTCTAAATGGTTAAAAATCTGCTTGTTTAAGCTATTTTTAAAGCAATTGGTTTTGTAAAAAATTGAACTTGACACTGGAGGGATTTTGAACTAACAGGTCTCAGTCTGTAGTGAAGAATAAAAACCTAAGGGCCAAAACAGAGAGACCATCTTTCTGGCTCATTTATATGACAGTTATGCTTAAAATTCTGAGGGTCAGGACATATGTCAGATATAGTGAGAATGGCTCATGTCAGCTCTTTGTTGTCTGAGCACTCATCTGGTTAGAGGGGGTTAGATGAGTCAACTGGACCCTTATATCTGGAGCCTCAGTTCTGTCTGTCAGCCTGATTCCTGGGTTCTTCTCCACATGAGATGTCCTGGGACTGAAATATCCAAGAGTGCTTCTTCAATCAGATTTCACTCATACTTCTGGTGCTTGGTCTTGGGTGTCTTAAATAACTTTCCCCTAGCCCAAGCATTTCAAGAGATCTATGTGTAATCTACTAGGCTTCTTATGATCGAACCTTGGAAATAACACAGAAACACACAACCATCTCAAAAGCAGATTGTTGTGTTAGCCCATACTCAAGAGGATGAGGTTATCTATATAAAGGAGTAAATACTGGGAGTGATGATTTTTGGGGGATCCACATTTGGAGACTACTACTACACAAAAATAAATTTCTTCCTGTTACAATTAACATGTTTCCTTGCATTTAATACCTTGTTTTTTCCTTTTAAAATTAGTTGGCTAATATATGATTTTCTAACTCTAACAATGTACATGAGAAATATTTATTTAATCTTTACTAAGACACACCACTTTGTATGAGCTGGATTGAAAATTTAGTTTGATCTGAAATTGAATTATGTACATTCATACCAGTAGTGAGAATGTATAATTAAGAAAAGTATATGAATATTCAAATAGCTAGGTATTTTAGTTAAGATTTGCTTTCTCAATTTGCAGTTCTATATTATACAATGCCTACAATTAACTTCAAAGAATAGGGAAGACATATTGTCCTATACTAATAAACAAATATCCCAAAGGATATCTCTATTTATATTGGAATTATACTGCTGGCTGAATGAAAATAAAATGGGATTGGAGAAATCATTATAAATTCTTTAGAATAGAAATTATTTGGAATTGAGGGTTGATTGTTTATACTGTATTTGTATTATTAAATCATTTTAGATCTATTTCCATTTTCTCCTTGGGTTTTCTTATTTCTGTGGCGATTTCAGTAAATGCAAAACTATTAAATAGAATATTAACATCAAGATTGATTAGAATTCCTAAAAATTTTCTTTCACTTTGAAAAAATGCAAGGGAATGCTTACCACAGGCACATAAAAGGAAATAATCAAGTGAACTAGCATGAATTAGAAGAAATCCAAATGAGCTATAGAAATATGAAGTGAGAAATTTTGTGACTATCTGTTACATTTAAATAAACAAACTCTAATCTGTCTTCTAGACATTTATATACCAGTTTACCATGTCTTGTGTTTGCACCATGAAAATACACTTGATAGCTTTTAAACTAAAAAAGTAACATTGAAAATAAAACACGGTGAGTAATAGGAAGTGTTCAGGCACGTTTGAAGAGAAGTGAATGACATTTCTTAAAAAAAGTAGAATTTAGTTAAGAATTAACTTTGCATAATGATATTTTCTTCTTAACCATTCCTTTGCTAATTTGGTTAAGTGTGACTGAGAATAATCTGCATAAGAGGTAGATTTTAATGCTGACTCTCAGAATAATGGATGAAACCAAAGAAGACCCTATTTCTTCATATTGAGTTTCCAGTAAAACGGCAGGTGGCATTAGAATCTGAAAATGTCAATTTACATGATTTTATTTAACAACAGGATACCTATGACCTGGATTTTGGCCAGAATTACCACAAAGTGTGTGTGTGTGTATGTGAGTACAGGCACATATGTGTATGTATGTTTGTGTACTCTCAAAAAACATAATGAACAAAATAAATATTGAAAGAAATAGAATTATTTAAATTATTTGGAAAGAAGCTGTGATATGGGAGAAACTTAGAATGAAAACTCTAGGTCTGAGTGTATGTTCTATCACTTGCGGACATGTGTTCTTGGGTATGCTATAGAACTCTTCCAACTTTTAGTTTATCTCTAAAATGGGAATATAAATCCATTACAGAGTTTTGATGAGGATTCAATGAATAAGGAGAGAGAAAATACTTTAAAAGCTCTGAAGCACTAATAAAAATTTATGATACAGAATTCAATTTTAACTTTCATCCACCATATAGAACACTGTTGATGTTTACTGAGAGACTGAGTTTGCATTAATATGTTAACACAAGAAATATCAGTGTATCAGCCAATTTTTTTCTGTTACTGAACGTTTATAATGCTGGTTTCCATTACAAGAATACCATTTCAAGGCTGAGGAAAATGCCTTTATTTTCTATGTGTATATAGCTGTTATCTAAATAAAACTGTTATTGCATTGGGTTATTTACATTGATTCAGGTTGCCTTGAGTTTCCATTATGTAAATTTATTCCCCGCACAAAATACTTTGTATGGCAATTGCTTTTTCAATTTAAAAGTTTGTCTCATTTAAATACCCCTCCCCAAGCTCTGATTATTTTTTCTTTTATTAACTTCACTCATTTACAGTTTCTTTTTTTTTCCTTTTTATTGGGGTATAATTGCTTTACAATGGTGTGTTAGTTTCTGCTTTATAACAAAGTGAATCAGTTATACATATGTTCCCATATCTCTTCCCTCTTGCATCTCCCTCCCTCCCACTCTCCCTATCCCACCCCTCCAGGTGGTCACAAAGCACCGAGCTGATCTCCCTGTGCTATGCGACTGCTTCCCACTAGCTATCTACCTTACGTTTGGTAGTGTATATATGTCCATACCTCTCTCGCGCTTTGTCACAGCTTACCCTTCCCCCTCCCCATATCCTCAAGTCCATTCTCTAGTAGGTCTGTGTCTTTATTCCTGTCTTACCCCTAGGTTCTTCATGACATTTTTTTTTCTTAAATTCCATATATATGTGTTAGCATATAGTATTTGTCTTTCTCTTTCTGACTTACTTCACTCTGTATGACAGACTCTAGGTCTATCCACCTCATTACAAATAGCTCAATTTCGTTTCCTTTTATGGCTGAGTAATATTCCATTGTATATATGTGCCACATCTTCTTTATCCATTCATCCGATGATGGACACTTAGGTTTTTTCCATCTCTGGGCTATTGTAAATAGAGCTGCAATGAACATTTTGGTACATGGCTCTTTTTGAATTATGGTTTTCTCAGGGTATATGCCCAGTAGTGGGATTGCTGGGTCATATGGTAGTTCTATTTGCAGTTTTTTAAAGAATGTCCAAACTGTTCTCTACAGTGGCTGTATCAATTTACATTCCCACCAACAGTGCAAGAGGGTTCCCTTTTCTCCACACCCTCTCCAGCATTTATTCTTTCTAGATTTTTTGATGATGGTCATTCTGACTGGTGTGAAATGATATCTCACTGTAGTTTTGATTTGCATTTCTCTAATGATTAATGATGTTGAGCATTCTTTCATGTGTTTGTTGGCAGTCTGCATATCTTCTTTGGAGAAATGTCTATTTAGGTCTTCTGCCCATTTTGGGATTGGGTTGTTTGTTTTTTTGTTATTGAGCTGCATGAGCTGCTTATAATTTTTGGAGATTAATCCTTTGTCAGTTGCTTCATTTGCAAATATTTTCTCCCATTCTGAGGGTTGTCTTTTGGTCTTGTTTATGGTTTCCTTTGCTGTGCAAAAGCTTTGAAGTTTCATTAGGTCCCATTTGTTTATTTTTGTTTTTATTTCCATTTCTCTAGGAGGTGGGTCAAAAAGGATCTTGCTGTGATTTATGTCATAGAGTGTTCTGCCTGTGTTTTCCTCTAAGAGTTTGATAGTGTCTGGCCTTACATTTAGGTCTTTGATCCATTTTGATCTTATTTGTCTTAAACAACAGTTGGGACTAGAATGACGTATAGGAGTGACTCAAATTTTCTTTTGATCCGGACAAGAGATATATTATATAATTCCTCTAGAAACTTGGTGAATTTGTTAAAGTTCAGCTCATGAATTTACTTGGCTAATATGTCTCTTCAAAAAGACAATCAAGAAAGTTAATATTGAACTCAAAGTCTGGAAATTTCTTTTTCTTTTAGACAAAAGAGGAAAAATCCTGATGCAGTTTTTTTTCCCCAAGAGCAAGGAGATACATAACTTTCTAAACCTGTTTCCAACAAATCTCTATATTTTGAACCTCAGAACTCTTTACTCCAATAAAATCCCATCTTGGAGAGATGAAAACAGGTCTCTATCAGTGCTTCTTGGACTTTAATGAAATCACCTGAGAATCTTGTTATAATGACTATTGTGATGTGAGTGGAGCCCAAGTTTCTGCCTTTCTAACCAGCTCCTGGTGGTTGCCACTGTTGCATGCAGGTTCATGGACCACACGTGAGCAGCAAGGCTGTAGCTGATTGGTTCTAAGTTTGGCTCAACATTGGACCCAGTGGGGAATTTAAAAAAATACAGATGCTCGGTCCCTCCCTGTCCCAACCTGGGATTCTGATTTTACATGGATGTATCCTGGGTATTATGATTTTAAAAATTCCCCAGGATATTCCAATGTGTAGTCAAGTTTGAAAACAACTGCTCTAGTAAAACCTGTGTGTGTGTGTGTGTGTGTGTGTGTGTGTGTATGTGTGTGTTGGGAGGAGCAGATGTCATAAATCTGTTTATCTTTACTGGAATTTCCTACATTATAACAAAAATACACTTAAAATCAGATTGTGACTAAAACTATTGTTTGGTAAACTTTTATTGAACAGAATATGATACAAATACATTTAAAAACAGATTGTAAGTAGAATTTTTGTTGTGTATTTTATTTGATTTAACAATACAACATGGATGAACAAATACAGAATAGCACTGCTATTGGAAATGTGAATGTTCCATGCTTTATTTTACTAATCCTATAATACTAGGCATTTAGGAGAGTTCTTTTATTTTAATATTAAAATAAATAGGGTGATGAATATCATTCATGAAATATTTTTGCACGCATTTTTTATTTCTCAGAACAGTAGATTACCAAGTTTAGGCAACAGAAGCAGTCCAACCTGGTGGGAAGGAGTATTTAAATCACTGATATTGCTTCAAATTGCCTGTGTATGGTGATAATAAAAGCAAACTGGCTTTTAATCAGCTTTATTATTGTTGCAAATTCTCTACACAAAATGCACGTCCTTATTGCCTGTGTCCTGGATGTACTGTTTCCACCACCCTGATTTTGGAATGAATTCTAAAGCCACTGTCTTATAATGAATTTTCATGCTGTATGGAAAGATATGTGGTTTTGCAGGATTCTAGATGTATATCACCATATTTATGCAGATGTTTACACAATTAACGTTGCTAATAGCAAAATATAAAAATACACATGAAATGTTTATTTCAAACATTGAGGGTTACTAGTTTTAGTAGCAAAATTTTGGCAAAATTTCAATTTGGCAAAATTTCTATATCTTTTTCTACTACAGTGACTGAACATTTATTGTCTGCAATCATTTGTTTTTTTCTTTTGTGATCACCTAGTTATGTCCTTTACCTGTTTTTCTAATGGTGTTCATATTTTCTTATTGATATGCAAAAACAACTTAGCTATCATTTGTTTTCTGTCAAATATGTTGAAACTAATTTCTCCCAGTTTGCTTTTGTCATTTATTTTTTAAATTTTATTATGACATGATTTTCTTTAAGCACAGAAGTTTACGTTTTCTATAGTTTGGTCAAACAATCTTTTCCTTATGGTTTCTTCTGGAGGTGTTAAGACCTTTCCTACACCAAGTATATGTAATTAGCCACCTAAGATTTTATCCAGAAGCCTGAAGATTTATATTTTTCTTTAGCTCTTTAATTTATCTGAAACAGTTTTGCTGATTGGCATTATTAATTTATTATTTTAATCCCAAATGTTTAGGTGACAAAACAACCATTTACTACTTTGTTCATCCACTACCCAGTTATTTGATATCACACTTTATTACCTAATATGTTAAAACATATATATGTTCCTGAATTATCTATTCTGTTTTATGTTTTCAACAATTTCTTGTGCCACTATTATGTTTCAATTATGTTAGCTTTAGAGTACCCTTTCATATTCAGCAACAATATTTCTCTTTTTCAGATTTCTGTTTTTCTGTAATTATCTTTTCAGAAAAATGAGGAATGTTTTTTTCAGTTTAAATAATATTGTTTTGTGATTTCTATTTATAATCACTACATTTAAAATTTAATATATGGACATTGACAACTGTACACCAGAAGTCTTTCCATCCAAGAATATTTTGTGCATACTCTTTTATTTAAGAATTATTTTCTGATATTCAGGAGAATCAGTTTTACTTGTTTTTCCCAGTTTATGTTTACATAGTCTTAATAATATATGTGTAAGATTGTAGGTATTGTATATAAGTGAATTTGATATTTGTGTGTGTTTCGTGTGTGAGGTGTTGCTATTTGGTCTCTCTAAAAAAAAACTGGGAAACTCTCTTTTTTATCTATTTCTTTGGAGCTATTCCAATACCCTTATATCAAATCTTTTATAATATGTTGAATAACAAAAATTAAATGATTTTAAGAACAATACATGTATGCCACAGAGATGAGGAAATTGAGATCCAGAGAGGATTTGCTTAAAATCATAACTTTAGTAAATGTCAAAAGTAACAAAATAGAATAGGAATATAATTAGAGTCAATGGACTGAACCATACTAATTCCAAAGAATTTGTGATTAGTTGGTGACACAAAATGTGCACAAACGAAAGATTCAGGCTAACTTATAAATACATATCGAAATATTCGTTAGCATTTACAAAATAAATGTTTGTTCAGAGTTCATTATAACAGTAAGCAGAACCATGAGGATGTGCTCAGTTAGTTCAGTTTTATAACAAAGTGCCTAAGTCGATTTTTAGCAACAAAGTAGTGAAGCAGAACTATTAGCCTAGTTTAATGCACTCTATTTTATGCAGCTTGTTTGGGAATAAAAATAGAAACCTGCAACTGATCTCCTGGAAACTCTTCCAGTTCAGCAATCTGTGAAAAACATCAAAGGACTTTGAAACAAGTATTCAATAACTCTGTATTAAGGAGAGATAATTTCAGTTAACGTTTCACTCTATTTTTTCTAGTCTTTATTTCTTTGCGTTTACTCAGACACACAGACCACTGTCACCACCACCATTCATACAGATTCAGGGTCATTGATCATTCAAAACTGTTTTGATTCCTGACTTTCATTTCTGTAATATTCATGTTTTTTTTTCTTACTTTTTTTTTAATATCTTTATTGGAGCATAATTGCTTTCCAATTGTGTGTTAGTTTTTGCTTTATAACAAAGTGAATCAGTTATACATATACATATATCTCCATATCTCCTCCATCTTGCATCTCCCTCCCACATTCCCTATCCCTCCCCTCTACGTGGTCACAAAGCACCAAGCTGATCTCCCTGTGCTATGTGGCTGCTTCCCTCTAGCTATCTATTTTACATTTCGTAGTGTATATATGTCCATGCCACTCTCTCACTTCGTCCCAGCTTACCCTCCCCGATCTCTGTGTCCTCAAGTCCATTCTCTATGTCTGTGTCTTTATTCTGGTCCTGTCCTTAGGGTCTTCAGAAACATTTTTTTTTTTTTTAGATTCCATATATATCTGTTAGCATATGGTATTGGTCTTTCTCTTTGTGGCTTACTTCACTCTGTATGACAGACTCTAGGTCCATCCACCTCACTACAAATAACTCAATTTCATTTCTTTTTATGGCTGAGTAATATTCCATAGTATATATGTGTCACATCTTCTTTATCCATTCATCTGTCAATGGACATATAGGTTGCTTCCATGTCATGGCTACTGTAAATAGTGCTGCAATGAACATTGTGGCACATGACTCTTTTTGAATTATGGTTTTCCTCAGGGTATATGCCCAGTAGTGGGAATGCTGGGTCATATGATAGTTCTATTTTTAGTTTTTAAAAAAACATCCATAGTGTTCTCCATACTGGCTGTATCAATTTACATTTGCACCAACAGTGAAAGAGGGTTCCCCTTTCTCCCAACTCTCACCAGCATTTATTTTTTGTAGATTTTTTGATGAAGGCCATTCTGACTGGTGTGAGATAATACCTCTTTTTAGTTTTGATTTGCATTTCTCTAATGATTAGTGATGTTGAGCATTCTTTCATGTGTTTGTTGGCAATCTGTATATCTTCTTTGGAGAAATATCTATTAGGTCTTCTGCCCATTTTGGATTGGGTTGTTTGTTCTTATGACATTGAGCTGCATGAGCTGCTTGTAAATTTTGGAGAAAAATACTTTGTCAGTTGCTTCATTTACAAATATTTTCTTCCATTCTGAGGGTTGTCTTTTCACCTTGTTTATAGTTTCCTTCGCTGTGCAAAAGCTTTGAAGTTTCATTAGGTCCCATCTGTTTATTTTTGTTTTTATTTCCATTTCTCTAGGAGGTGGGTCAAAAAGGATCTTGCTATGATTTATGTCACAGAGTGTTCTGCCTATGTTTTCCTCAAAGAGTTTGATAGTGTCTGGCCTTACATTTAGGTCTTTAATCCATTTTGAGTTTATTTTTGTGTATGGTGTTAGAGAGTGTTCCAATTTCATGCTTTCACATGTAGCTGTCCAGTTTTCTCAGCACCACTTATTGAAGAGGCTGTCTTTTCTCCATTGTATATTCTTACCCCATTTATCAAAGATAAGGTGACTATATGTGCCTGGGTTTATCTCTGGCTTTCTATCCTGTTCCATTGATCAATATTTCTTTTTTTGTGCCAGTACCATACTGTCTTGATTACTGTAGCTTTGTAGTATAGTCTGAAGTCAGGGAGCCTGATTTCTCCAGCTCTGTTTTCTTTCTCAAGATTGCTTTGACTATTCGGGGTCTTTTGTGTTTCCATAGAAATTGTGAATTTTTTTTCTCTAGTTCTGTGAAAAATGCCATTGGTAGTTTAACAGACATTGCATTAAATCTGTAGATTGCTTTGGGTAGTATAGTCATTTTCACAATGTTGATTCTTCCAATTCAAGTACACGGTATATCTCTCCATCTGTTTGTATCATCTTTAATTTCTTTCATCAGTGTTTTATAGTTTTTGCATACAGGTCTTTTGTCTCCTTAGGTAGGTTTATTCCTAGCTATATTTTTCCTTCTGTTGCAATGGTAAATGGGAGTGTTTCCTTAATTTCTCTTTCATATTTCTCAGCATTAGTGTATAGAAATGCAAGAGATTTCTGTGCATTAATTTTGTATCCTGCTACTTTAACAAATTCACTGAGTAGCTCTAGTAGTTTCCTGGTAGCATCTTTAGGATTCTCTATGTATAGTATCATGTCATCTGCAAACAGTGACAGTTTAGGTCTTTTTTTCCAATTTGGATTCCTTTTATTTCTTTTTCTTCTCTGAAAGCTATGTTTAATAATAGTGTTGGGAGTGGACAACCTTGTGTTGTTCCTGATGTTAGAGAAAATGGTTTCAGATTTTCCTCATTGAAAATGACGTTGGCTGTGGGCTTGTCATATATGGCCTTTATTATGTTGAGGTAAGTTCCCTCTGTGCCTACATTCTGGAGGGTTTTTATCATAAATAGGTCTTGAATTTTGTCAAAATCTTTTTCAGCATCTATTGAGATGCTCACATGGATTTTCTCCTTCAATTTGTTAATATGGTTTACCACACTGATTGATATGCATATACAGAAGAATCCTTGCATTCCTGGGATAAAACCCACTTGATCATGTTGTATGACCCTTTTAATGTGTCTTGGATTCTGTTTGCTAGTGTTTTTTTGAGGATTTTTGCATCTATGTTCATCAGTGATTTGGCCTGTAGTTTTCTTTCTTTGTGACATCTTTGTCTGGTATTGGTATCAGGGTGACAGTGGCCTCAGAGAATGAGTTTGGGACTGTTCCTCACTCTGCTGTATTTTGGAAGAGTTTGAGAAGGATAGGTGTTAGCTCTTCTCTAAATGTTTGAGAGAATTCGCCTGTGAAGCCATCTGGTCCTGGACTTTGTTGGAAGATTTTTAATCACAGCCTCAATTTCAGTGCTTGGCATTGGTCTGTTTATATTTTCTATTTCTTCCTTGTTCAGTCTCAGAAGGTTGTGCTTTTCTAAGAATTTGTCCATTTCTTCCAGGTTGTCCATTTTATTGGCACATATTTGCTTGTAGTAATCTCTCATGATCCTTTGTATTTCTGCAGGGTCAGTTGTTACTTCTTTTTCATTTCTAATTCTCCTGTTATGAGTCTTCTCCCTTTTCCTCTTGATGAGTCTGGCTAATGGTTTATCAATTTTGTTTATCTTCTCAAAGAACCAGCTTTTAGTTGTATTGATCATTGTTATTGTTTCCTTCATTTCTTTTTCATTTATTTCTTTTTTCTTTTTTTTTCCTTTATTTTTTTTAACATCTTTATTGGGGTATAATTGCTTTACAATGGTGTGTTAGTTTCTGCTTTATAACAAAGTGAATCAGTTATACATATACATATGTTCCCATATCTCTTCCCTCTTGCGTCTCCCTCCCTCCCACCCTCCCTATCCCACCCCTCCAGGCTGTCACAAAGCACCGAGCCAATATCCCTGTGCCATGCGGCTGCTTCCCACTAGCTATCTACCTTACTACGTTTGTTAGTGTGTATATGTCCATGACTCTCTCTCGCCCCGTCACAGCTCACCCTTCCCCCTCCCCATAACCTCAAGTCCGTTCTCTAGGAGGTCTCCGTCTTTATTCCTGCCTTACCCCTAGGTTCTTCATGACATTTTTTTTTCTTAAATTCCATATATATGTGTTAGCATACTGTATTTGTCTTTTTCTTTCTGACTTACTTCACTGTGTATGACAGACTCTAGGTCCATCCACCTCATTACAAATAGCTCAATTTCGTTTCTTTTTATGGCTGAGTAATATTCCATTGTATATATGTGCCACATCTTCTTTATCCATTCATCCGATGATGGGCACTTAGGTTGTTTCCATCTCTGGGCTATTGTAAATAGAGCTGCAATGAACATTTTGGTACATGACTCTTTTTGAAATTTGGTTTTCTCAGGGTATATGCCCAGTAGTGGGATTGCTGGGTCATATGGTAGTTCTATTTGTAGTTTTTTAAGGAACCTCCATACTGTTCTCCATAGTGGCTGAACCAATTCACATTCCCACCAGCAGTGCAAGAGGGTTCACTTTTCTCCACACCCTCTCCAGCATTTATTGTTTCTAGATTTTTTGATGATGGCCATTCTGACTGGTGTGAGATGACATCTCATTGTAGTTTTGATTTGCATTTCTCTAATGATTAACGATGCTGAGCATTCTTTCATGTGTTTGTTGGCAGTCTGTATATCTTCTTTGGAGAAATGTCTATTTAGGTCTTCTGCCCATTTTTGGATTGGGTTGTTTGCTTTTTGTTATTGAGCTGCATGAGCTGCTTGTAAATTTTGGAGATTAATCCTTTGTCGGTTGCTTCATTTGCAAATATTTTCTCCCATTCTGAGGGTTGTCTTTTGGTCTTGTTTGTGGTTTCCTTTGCTGTGCAAAAGCTTTGAAGTTTCATTAGGTCCTATTTGTTTATTTTTGTTTTTATTTCCATTACTCTAGGAGGTGGGTCAGAAAGAATCTTGCTGTGATTTATGTCATAGAGTGTTCTGCCTATGTTTTCCTCTAAGAGTTTGATAGTTTCTGGCCTTATATTCAGGTCTTTAATCCATTTTGAGCTTATTTTTGTGTATGGTGTTAGAGAGTGGTCTAATCTCATACTTTTACATGTACCTGTCCAGTTTTCCCAGCACCACTTATTGAAGAGGCTGTCCTTTCTCCATTGTACATTCCTGCCACATTTATCAAAGATAAGGTGTCCATATGTGCATGGGTTTATCTCTGGGCTTTCTATCCTGTTCCATTGATCTATCTTTCTGTTTTTGTGCCAGTACCATACCGTCTTGATAACTGTAGCTTTGTAGTATAGTCTGAAGTCAGGGAGTCTGATTCCTCGGTTCCTTTTTTTGTTCTCAAGATTGCTTTGGCTATTCGGGGTCTTTTGTGTTTCCATACAAATTGCGAAATTTTTTGTTCTAGTTCTGTGAAAAATGCCAGTGGTAGTTTGATAGGGATTGCATTGAATCTATAGATTGCTTTGGGTAGTAGAGTCATTTTCACAATGTTGATTCTTCCAATCCAAGAACATGGTATATGTCTCCATCTATTTGTATCATCTTTAATTTCTTTCATCAGTGTCTTATAGTTTTCTGCATACAGGTCTTTTGTCTCCTTAGGTAGGTTTATTCCTAGATATTTTATTCTTTTTGTTGCAATGGTAAATGGGAGTGTTTTCTTAATTTCACTTTCAGATTTTTCATCATTAGTATATAGGAATGCCAGAGATTTCTGTGCATTAATTTTGTATCCTGCCACTTTACCAAATTCATTGATTAGCTCTAGTAGTTTTCTGGTAGCATCTTTAGGATTCTCTATGTATAGGATCATGTCATCTGCAAACAGTGACAGCTTTACTTCTTCTTTTCCGATTTGGATTCCTTTTATTTCCTTCTCTTCTCTGATTGCTGTGGCTAAAACTTCCAAAACTATGTTGAATAAGAGTGGTGAGAGTGGGCACCCTTGTCTTGTTCCTGATCTTAGTGGAAATGCTTTCAGTTTTTCACCATTGAGGATGATGTTGGCTGTGGGCTTGTCATATATGGCCTTTATTATGTTGAGGAAAGTTCCCTCTATGCCTACTTTCTGCAGGGTTTTTATCATAAATGGGTGTTGAATTTTGTCAAAAGCTTTCTCTGCATCTATTGAGATGATCATATGGTTTTTCTCCTTCAATTTGTTAATATGGTTTATCACATTGATAGATTTGCGTATATTGAAGAATCCTTGCATTCCTGGAGTAAACCCCACTTGGTCAGGGTGTATGATCCTTTTAATGTGCTGTTGGATTCTGTTTGCTAGTATTTTGTTGAGGATTTTTGCATCTATGTTCATCAGTGATATTGGCCTGTAGTTTTCTTTCTTTGTGACATCCTTGTCTGGTTTTGGTATCAAGGTGATGGTGGCCTCATAGAAGGAGTTTGGGAGTGTTCCTCCCTCTGCTATATTTTGGAAGAGTTTGAGAAGGATAGGTGTTAGCTCTTCTCTAAATGTTTGATAGAATTCGCCTGTGAAGCCATCTGGTCCTGGGTTTTTCTTTGTTGGAAGATTTTTAATCACAGCCTCAATTTCAGTGCTTGTGATTGGTCTGTTCGTATTTTCTATTTCTTCCTGATTCAGTCTTGGCAGGTTGTGCATTTCCAAGAATTTGTCCATTTCTTCCAGATTGTCCATTTTATTGGCATAGAGTTGCTTGTAGTAATCTCTCATGATCTCTTTTATTTGTGCAGTGTCAGTTGTTACCTCTCCTTTTTCATTTCTAATTCTATTGATTTGAGTCTTCTCCCTTTTTTTCTTGATGAGTCTGGCTAGTGGTTTATCTATTTTGTTTATCTTCTCAAAGAACCAGCTTTTAGTTTTATTGATCTTTGCTATTGTTTCCTTCATTTCTTTTTCATTTATTTCTGATCTGATTTTTATGATTTCTTTCCTTCTGCTAGCTAGGGTTTTTTTCTGTTCTTCTTTCTCTAATTGCTTGAGGTGCAAGGTTAGGTTGTTTATTCTAGATGTTTCCTGCTTCTTAAGGTGGGCTTGTATTGCTATAAACTTCCCCCTTAGAACTGCTTTTGCTGCATCCCACAGGTTTTGGGTCGTTGTGTCTCCATTGTCATTTATTTCTAGGTATTTTTTGATTTCCTCTTTGATTTCTTCAGTGATCACTTCAATATTAAGTAGTGTATTGTTTAGCCTCCATGTGTTTGTATTTTTTACAGATCTTTTCCTGTAATTGAAATCTAGTCTCATGGCATTGTGGTCAGAAAAGATACTTGATACAATTTCAATTTTCTTAAATTTACCAAGGCTTGATTTGTGACCCAAGATATGATCTATCCTGGAGAATGTTCCATGAGCACTTGAGAAAAATGTGTATTCTGTTGTTTTTGGATGGAGTGTCCTATAAATATCAATTAAGTCCATCTTGTTTAATGTATCATTTAAAGCTTGTGTTTCCTTATTTATTTTCATTTTGGATGATCTGTCCATGGGTGAAAGTGGGGTGTTTAAGTCCCCTACTATGAATGTGTTACTGTCGATTTCCCCTTTTATGGCTGTTAGTATTTGCCTTATGTATTGAGGTGCTCCTATGTTGGGTGCATAAATATTTACAATTGTTATATCTTCTTCTTGGAATGATCCCTTGATCATTATGTAGTGTCCTTCTTTGTCTCTTTTAATAGTCCTTATTTTAAAGTCTATTTTGTCTGATATGAGAATTGCTACTCCAGCTTTCTTTTGGTTTCCATTTGCATGGAATATCTTTTTCCATCCCCTTACTTTCAGTCTGTATGTGTCTCTAGGTCTGAAGTGGGTCTCTTGTAGACAGCATATATAAGGGTCTTGTTTTTGTATCCATTCAGCCAATCTGTGTCTTTTGGTGGGAGCATTTAGTCCATTTACATTTAAGGTAATTATCGATATGTATTTTCCTATTCCCATTTTCTAAATTGTTTTGGGTTCGTTATTATATGTCTTTTCCTTCTCTTGTGTTTCTTGCCTAGAGAAGATCCTTTAGCATTTGTTGTAAAGCTGGTTTGGTGGTGCTGAACTCTCTCAGCTTTTGCTTGTCTGTAAAGGTTTTAATTTCTCCATCAAATCTGAATGAGATCCTTGCTGGGTAGAGTAGTCTTGTTTGCAGGTTTTTCTCCTTCATCACTTTCAGTATGTCCTGCCACTCCCTTCTGGCTTGTAGGGTTTCTGCTGAGAGATCAGCTGTTAACCTTATGGGGATTCCCTTATGTGTTATTTGTTGTTTTTCCCTTGCTGCTTTTAATATGCTTTCTTTGTATTTAATTTTTGACAGTTTGATTAATATGTGTCTTGGTGTATTTCTCCTTGTATTTATCCTGTATGGGACTCTCTGTGCTTCCTGGACTTGATTAACTATTTCCTTTCCCATATTAGGGAAGTTTTCAACTATAATCTCTTCAAATATTTTCTCAGTCCCTTTCTTTTTCTCTTCTTCTTCTTGAACCCCTATAATTCGAATATTGGTGCATTTAATGTTGTCCCAGAGGTCTCTGAGACTGTCCTCAGTTCTTTTCATTCTTTTTTCTTTATTCTGCTCTGCAGTAGTTATTTCCACTATTTTATCTTCCAGGTCACTTATCCGTTCTTCTGCCTCAGTTATTCTGCTATTGATCCCATCTAGAGTATTTTTAATTTCATTTATTGTGTTGTTCATCGTTGCTTGTTTCATCTTTAGTTCTTCTAGGTCCTTGTTAACTGATTCTTGCATTTTGTCCATTCTATTGTCCATTCTATCTCCAAGATTTCGGATCAACTTTTTTATCATTATTCTGAATTCTTTTTCAGGTAGACTGCCTATTTCCTCTTCATTTGTTAGGTCTGGTGCATTTTTATCTTGTTCCTTTATCTGCTGTGTGTTTTTCTGTTTTCTCATTTTGCTTATCTTACTGTGTTTGGGGTCTCCTTTTTGCAGGCTGCAGGTTTGTAGTTCCTCCTGTTTTTGATGTCTTTCTCCAGTGGCTAAGGTTGGTTCAGTGGGTTGTGTAGGCTTCCTGGTGGAGGGGACTAGTACCTGTGTTGTGGTGGATGAGGCTGGATCTTGTCTCTCTAGTGGGCAGGTTCACGTCTGGTGGTGTGTTTTGGGGTGTCTGTGGCCTTATTATGATTTTAGGCAGCCTCTCTGCTAATGGGTGGCGTTGTGTTCCTGTTTTGCTAGTTGTTTGGCACAGGTTGTCCAGCACTGTGGCTTGCTGGTCGTTGAGTGAAGCTGGGTGCTCGTGTTAAGATGGAGGTCTCTGGGAGATTTTCACCGTTTGATATTATGTGGAGCTGGGAGGTCACTTGTGGACCAGTGTCCTGAAGTTGGCTCTCCTACCTCAGAGGCAGAGCCCTGACTGCTGGCTGGAGCACCAAGAGCCTTTCATCCACACGGCTCAGAATAAAAGGGAGAAAAAGTAGAGGGAATTAGTAGAAGTATGAGGAAAGAAAGAAGGAAAGGAGGGAAGGAAGGAAGGAAGGAAGAAAGAAAGAAAGAAGCAAAGAAGGAAAGAAGGCAAGAACGAACAAAAGGAGGGAGGGAGGGAGGGAGGAAGGAAGGAAGGAGGGAAAGAAGGAAAAACAGAAAGAAAGAAGATACAGTAAAAATAAAATAAAGTATAATAAAGTTATTGAATTAAAAAATTCTTATTTAGAAAAAAAAAAAGGGACGGATAGAACCTTAGGACAAATGTTGGAAGCAAAGCTATACAGACAAAATCTTACACAGAAGCGTACACATACACCCTCACTAAAAGAGGTAAAGGGGGAAAAATCGTAAATCTTGCTGTCAGAGACCACCTCCTCAATTTGGGATGACTCGTTGTCTAAAGGAGGGAAGGAAGGAAAGAAAGAAAGAAAGAAAGAAAGGACGAAGGTAACGTATAATAAAGTTCTTAAAATTAAAATTGATTATTAAGAAACAAATTTTAAGAAAAAACCATGGACGGATAGAACCCTAGGACAAATGGTGGAAGCAAGACTATACAGACAAGATCTCACACAGAAGCATACACATACACATTCACACAAAGAGGAATAGGGAAAAAAATCATAGATCTTGCTCCCAAAGTCCACCTCCTTAATTTGGGATGATTGGCTGTCTATTCATGTATTCCACAGATGCAGGGTACATCAAGTTGATTGTGGAGCTTTAATCCGCTGCTTCTGAGGCTGCTGGAGAGATTTCCCTTTCTCTTCTTTGTTCTCACAGCTCACAGGGGCTCAGCTTTGGATTTGGCCCTGCCTCTGCGTGTAGGTCGCTGGAGGGCGTCTGTTTTTTGCTCAGACAGGACGGGGTTAAAGGAGCCGCTGATTCGGGGGTTCTGGCGTACTGAGGCCGGCGGGGAGGGAGGGGCACGGAATGCGGGGCGGGCCTGCGGCAGCAAAGTCCGGCGTGACCCTGCACCAGCCCGAGGCCCGCTGTGCGGTCTCCTGGGGAAGTCGTCCCCGGATCCCGGGAACCCGGCAGTGGCGGGCTGCACAGGCTCCGCGGAATAGGGGCGTGGAGAGCGACCTGCGCTCGCACACAGGCCCCTTGGTGGCGGCAGCAGCAGCCCCAACGTCTCCCGCCCGCCTCTGGAGTCCGCGCCCTCAGCCGCGGCTCGCGCCCGTCTCTGGGGTCCGCGCCCTCAGCCGTGGCTCGCGCCCGTCTCTGGGGTCCGCACTTTCAGCCGCGGCTCGCGCCCGTCTCTGGGGTTCGCGCTTTTAGCCGCGGCTCGCGCCCGTCTCTGGAGTTCCTTTAAGCAGCGTTCTTAAACCCCTCTCCTCACGCACCAGGAAACAAAGAGGGAAGAAAAAGTCTCCTGCCTCTTCGGCAGGTGCAGACTTTTTCCCGGACTCCCTCCCGGCTAGCTGTGGTGTACTAATCCCTTCAGGCTATGTTCAAGGCGCCAACCCCAGTCCTCTCCCTGCGCTCCATCCGAAACCGAAACCCGAGCCTCAGAGCCTCAGCTCGCAGCCCCGCCCGCCCCAGCGGGGGAGCAGACAAGCCTCTTGGGCTGGTGAGTGCCGGTCGGCACCGATCCTCTGTGCGGGAATCTCCCCGCTTTGCCCTCCGCACCCGTTGCTGTGAACTCCTCCGCGGCTTCAAAGCTCCCCCCTCCGCCTCCCGCAGTCTCCGCCCGCAAAGGGGCTTCCTAGTGTGTGGAAACTTTTCCTCCTTCACAGCTCCCTCCCACTGGTGCAGGTGCCGTCCCTATCCTTTTGTCTGTTTATTCTTTTTTTCTTTTGCCCTACCCAGGTACGTGGGGAGTTTCTTGCCTTTTGGGAGGTCTGAGGTCTTCTGCCAGCATTCAGTAGGTGTTCTGTAGGAGTTGTTCCACGTGTAGATGTATTTCTGGTGTATCTGTGGGGAGGAAGGTGATCTCCGCGTCTTACTCTTCCGCCATCTTCCTGCTCTCTCCCTTTCATTTATTTCTGATCTGATATTTATGATTTCTTTCCTTCTGCTAACTTTGGGGTATTTTTGTTCTTGTTTCTCTAGTTGCTTTAGGTGTAAGCTTAGGTGGTTTATTTGAGATGTTTCTTGTTTCTCAAGGTAAGCTTGTATTGCTATAAACTTCCTTCTTAGAACTGCTTTTGCCCATAGGTTTTGGGTCATCGTGTTTTCATTGTCATTCGTTTCTAGGTATTTTTTGATTTTGTCTGTGATTTCTTCGGTGATCTCTTGGTTTTTAAGTACTGTATTGTTTAGTCTCCATATATTTGTGTTTTTTTACAGACTTTTTTTTCTGTAATTGATATCTAGTCTCATAGCATTGTGGTTGGAAAAGATGCTTGATATGATTTCAATTTTCTTAAATTTACCAAGGCTTGATTTGTGACACAAGATATGATCTATCCTGGAGAATGTTCCATGAGCACTTGAGAAGAAAGTGTATTTTGTTGTTTTTGGTTGGAATGTCCTATAAATATCAATTAAGTCCATCTTGTTTAATATGTCATTGAAAGCTTGTGTTTCCTTATTTATTTTCACTTTGGGTGATCTGTCCACTGGTGAAAGCTGGATGTCAAAGTTCCCTACTATTATTGTGTTACTGTCATTTTCCCCTTTTATGGCTGTTAGCATTTGCCTTATATATTGAGGTGCTCCTATGTTAGGTGCATAAATATTTACAATTGGTATGTCTTCTTCTTGGATTGATCCCTTGATCATTATGCTGTGTCCTTTTTTGTCTCTTGTAATAGTCTTTATTTTAAAGTCTATTTTGTCTGATATGAGAATTGCTACTCCAGCTTTCTTTTGATTTCAATTTGCATGTAATATCTTTTTCCATCCCCTCACTTTCAGTCTGTATGTGTCCCTAGGTCTGAAGTGGGTCTCTTGTAGACAGCATATCTACAGGTGTTGTTTTTGTATCCATTCAGCTAATCTATGTCTTTTTTTTTTTTTGCAGTACACGGGCCTCTCACTGTTGTGGCCTCTCCTGTTGCAGAGCACAGGTTCCGGATGCACAGACTCAATGGCCATGGGTCATGGGCCCAGCTGCTCCACGGCATGTAGGATCCTACTGAACTGGGGCAGAACCCATGTCCTCTGCACCAACAGGCAGACTCTCAACCACTGCACCTCCAGGGAAACCCTAGTCTACGTCTTTTGGTGGGAGCATGTAATCCATTTACATTTAAGGTAGTTATCAATATGTATATTCCTATTACCATTTTCTTAATTGTTTTGGGTTTGTTTTTGTATGTCTTTTCCTTCTCTTGTTTTTCCCACCTAGAGAAGTTCCTTTAGCATTTGTTGTAAATCTGGTTTGGTGGTGCTGAACTCTCTTAGCTTTTGCTTGTCTGTAAAGTTTTTAATTTCTCTGTCGAATCTGAATGAGTTCCTTGCTTGGTTGAATAATCTTGGCTGTAGGTTTTCCCTTTCATCCCTTTAAATATGTCCTGCCACTCCCTTCTGGCTTGCAAAGTTTCTGCTGAGAGATCAGCTATTAATCTTATGGGCATTCCCTTGTGTGTTATTTGTTGTTTCCCTTTTTGCTTTTAATATTTTTTCTTTGTATTTAATTTTTGATAATTTAATTAATGTGTCTTGATGTGTTTCTCCTTGGATTTATCCTGAATGGATTCTGTGCTTCCTCACCTTGATTGTCTATTTCATTTCCTATATTAGGGAAGTTTTCAACTATAATCTCTTCAAATATTTTCTCAGTCCCTTCCTTTTTCTCTTCGTCTTCTGAGATTCCCTATAATTTGAATGTTGGTGTATTTAATGTTGTCCCAGAGGTCTCTGAGAATGTCCTGAGTTCTTTTCATTCTTTTTTCTTTATTCTGCTCTGTGGTTGTTATTTCCACTATTTTATCTTCCAGTTCACTTATCCGTTCTTCTGCCTCAGTCATTCTGCTACTGATTCCTTGTAGAGAATTTTTGATTGCATTTATTGTGTTGTTCATTATTGTTTGTTTGCTCTTACTGTGGAGCTGGGTCTTAGCATCGAGATAGAGATCTCTGGGAGTGTTTTCACTGTTTGATATTATGTGGGGTTAGGAGGTGTTTGGGGGACCAATGTCCTCCACTTTGCTCTCCCACCTCAGACGCTGAGACCTGACACCCAGTTGGAGCAGCAAGGCCCTGTCACCCACACTGCCAGGTACGTGGGGAATTTCTTGCCTTTTGGGAAGTCCGAGGTCTTCTGTCAGCAATCAGTATGTGCTCTGTAGGAGTTGTTCCACATGTAGTTGTATTTCTGATGTATTTGTGGGGAGGAAGTTGATTTCCACATCTTACTCCTCTGTCATCTTGAAGGTCCCCCTACTTGGTTAATTTAAACCAAGGCTTACAGGATTTGAAAGCAGTTTCTTGTATACCTATGCAATTAAATTTTAATAGAACACAATGGTGTCCCTCTGGATAAGGTATAATAATTTATCAAACCATTTATAGTGGCAATGTCATTAGAATAAGAATTATGGTTACAAACTTTCCATATCAAAGTAAGTTATTGAACTTTATAGTGTCTCTATAATGCTATGTCTTTCCACCTCAGCCAAGAAAGTATCTTTACAACTAAAAAGTGGCATTAAATCCAGAATTGAATCCATAGAAGGCAAATGATTGATTTGGCAACAGAGCTAATAACCCTCCATTTTAGGACAAAACAGAAAGAAGACAAGCATTGCTACATTATATTCACTATAGTTTCATTTCCTAAACCTCAGATTATGATTTCCCAAATGAAAAATATATGGTATAAAATTAACCTCTAATTTAGAATTTGATTCTGTTCCATTTTTTGTTCTGTTCACTTGAAAACTGAAAATAATTTGTCTTTAGAAAACCTGGAGAGGATACCTAAAAGCATGATTTTTATTAAAACTGGGTTATTCTAGCCTCTTGTGCACATTTTACATGGGACTGGAAATGGATTTTTATTAAGGAGTACTTCTAAACACATGTACAATATTTGTGGACTTATGAATGTTTTTCTTATTATTTCCTATACTTATTGGAGCTAATGAATAACTTTTAATAACTCAAAGTCTACTTAGTTCTCCATTTTACCACAGGTAAAGGAGCAGAGTCCCATTTAGGAAGTATAATATGTTTTAGGACAAAAAAAATCATTAATATATCAGCATACTCTGCTTTTTAATTTGGAAGTGTCCTTTTTTTTTTTTTAAATTGAGGTATAGTTGCTTTACAATGTTGTGTTAGTTTCTGCTGCACAATGAAGTGAATCAGCTATATGTATACATATATCGCCTGCCTCATGGACCTCCCTCCCATCCCCCATACCCATCCCACCCATCTAGGTCACCAAAGAGCACTGAGCTGAGCTCCCTGCTCCGTATAGCAGGTTCTCACTAGCTATCTGTTTTACACATGGCAGTGCACAAATGTCAATCCCAATCTCCCAATTCATCCCCCTCCCATGTCCACATATTCATTCTCTAAGTCTGTGTCTCCATTCGTGCCATGTAACTAGGTTCTTCTGTACCATTTTCTTAAATTCCACATATATGCATTAATACATGATATTTTAGTCTTCTACAATTTCAGAAATAACTCTTTGAATCAGGTGTATTGAGAGACAATGAGCAAAGATTTCAAATTTAAGAGCTGTTCCTTTCAGTGTCTTTTGATTATACATATCTAATCCATAGTCATTCCGGCAGGATATGCAAAGATTTAACTTCTTTTATAGACAATCTGCTCTAAGTTACTTTACCAGTATATAAACATTTTGGTTAAGTTGTACATTATCTAGAAACAGTATTTATTGCACTGTTATAGCCCATGAAATATATATGGGCTCATCTACTTCTAAGTTGCTTAAATTTGGAACAAATTGGTTCTTTGCATATTCATCTATTCATTCATATACAAAATCCATTCATTCATTTATCCTAAAATTACTTATTAAGGACACTTATTGAATGATCTCAGTAATTGGAAAATATTAATATACAAAGTACTATGAGGAAATGAAAAAATAAGGCAGGTTAGGAAAGTTGTGATTGTGGCAATTCTAGATAAGGTAACAGTTGAAGACTATTGAAGGGGGAGAGTTAGCTGTGTGCAAATCTGGAGGAACAGCATTTTGAGAAGTAGGGAATGGCTTGTACAAAACTCTAACAAGAGAGTGTGTCTGGTGTTGTCAAGAAACAGCAAGGAGGCCAGTGTAGTTGAAAAAGAATGAGAATGAGGAGAAGGAGATGGGATCAATAGGTAATGGAGTACAAGATCATATGGAACCTTCTCAGCCATTAGATGGACAATGGCTATCACTCTGAGTGCATTTGAGATAGACAAGCCTGAGATGGATTATTGAGAAGAAACTTTTGCTGGAATCAAAGACAAAAGAGAAATTAGAGATAAAGTGATTAGGGAATTCAGAAAGCAGATGTTGTCTATATTATCTGAGTAGAAAGGACCACAGAGATATGACACCAATTTTCATGGTTCTCTGTATGTAACAGGCCTTCTAATAACACCTCAAGTTTTTGTTATGTACATGTGCTTTTTTTTTTTTTTCTGTCCATAACTCTCTTTTCAAGTATACTCCTTCCTTTGGTGAGCTCATTCATTTTCATAGCTTAGATGAACATTTCAGTGCTGATGATGCTCTAATTTATGATTTCTAACCACTGCTCTCTTCTGGAGACCAGAGGCATAATGTCAAATGACCATTTGGCCTAATTCAGTAGAAATTCGACACTGACACATTTCACTGAACTAATTGCTAGTCATCTTTCAAGTCTTTGCTTAAATCTCACTTCTTTCTGGAAGGCTTTGAATTCTGTTATACTTTACTATGACAGCCCTCATGTATTTATAGTCATTTGATTAGTGTTGTCTTCTTCACAAACCTACAGTTTCCACAAAAGTAGGAACTACTCCTATATCACTTTTCATTATATTACTAGTGCTTAGTAAAATTTTTTTTTTTTTTTGACAAACTGGGTGTCTTACTTTCCTATGGGGTTGATATTTTACACATTTTATCATTGAATAGATACTAGGGTTTTTTAGGTAGTAGTAATTTAAGTAGTAATTTAAAATTAATCAAGGATGTCAAATTTTATTTAAGTGCTCAGATCAGTCAACATAATACAACCCAATTTGCATTATTCCAACTGTATTATAGTTTTAGCATATGTGTAAGCCTAACCTAGAAAAGTAACATCATTGAAAAGGAGAGAGTCATGAAGTGACCACAAAATGGACTTAAATTAAGAGCATGTCTTAGCTTCATTTATTCTTACTTCTCTGTAAATGTATTAAGATGGCCCTACCATGCTTTAAAATGTTTTGAAAGGGAAGTACCTTGAATATAATTTTTCTGTTTGATCTCAGTTCTAATGATTGACCTTCCAAGAGAGAGAAGGACAGATAAGCTTATGGATTTTTTCTTATTTTATAGGGCATCGGGAAGTAGAAGTGCTAAAATATATTATAGAAAATATATTTTCTATATATTGCATGGCCTAAAATGCATGGCCTTGGCTTTTATTGTGGGTTGAGATTAAATAATAACAAAAAAAAAGGGTCAAATGTGAGTCTCAGGTTTCAGTTCAATGGGGAAAAAGAGAAAACTTAATCCTAGAGATTTCTAGGTATATTAGATGTATGAGATTGGAGTAAGAGAGAGGGATTAGAAGAAGTAAGAGATTAGAATTTGTATTGTAGTCTTGGAAGTTTACAAAGTCATGCCTACATTGGCAGCAAAGGTGTGGTGTTTTTAGTATATACATGGAAAATTGAAGAATGAAGAGATAAGAGGTACAAGGCATGTAATGTCCAAGCTCCTTGTTATCACTGACTGATGTTATCACATTATTCTTTTTCTTATGTGGAGTTAATCCAGAGTAGAGTCTGTTATTGTTCAGTCATGCCTTGAATTTCCTCTGTTCTTCCCTGTCTAATTAGTGACCTATTAAGGAGTCATTAAGATAATTAGAAGGTATTCACTGCAGTTGTAGCTGAATATAATGTATTAGTTCAGTCATGTTTGCTTCTCTTAAGTATGAATACTACACAAAAGCTGATTTTGAAGGTTGAAATTACATTAGTAAGTTTAGCCAGCAGGTGTCATATTTTAGCCCATTACTCTGATTAAATAGTAGTTGTCTGTGTTATGATATAAACTATATAACATTTTTAGCAAAATTGGAAACATTGAATGATTTGATATGTTGATGATTAAAATTCCGTGAGTTGAAGGTGATTAATAGCTTCTCAGACAGGTCTATTCAAATACTCAAATAACTTTTAGAATGTGAAACACTCCTCCCTAGGAAGTATAATACATTTTATAATGGTAGAAATTTCATGGTTTGTAAATTAAAAATCTATGATATCTAGCCTGGAGTTAAGTGATGTGCATTTGGTATGGCCTATTATCTATTAATTAATACATTGGTACCCTTCTCTTTTCTTTTGCCACTGTCTGAAGGGATATCTCATTATGTTCTCATTAGCTCCCATTCTGACTCCATGACATATTTTATGGAGCTAACAAACACTTTAGCAGCATAAAATGACATTTTAATTTAAAAAATGTTGACCTTATTTGGTGTGTGCAACAGATATTGGAAACATAAAAGAAGATATTCAGTAACATTTAAAAAATATCAAAATCAGTTTACCCTCACCCCTACTATTTAATTACAGTAAAATATTTGATACTAGCCAAGGTAGTCTTAAAGAGTTCCCCTGAGCTTGACTAAATTTTAGCCAGGTTTCTTTCTGACCTCCTTCTTCATTTAAGTTAGAAAACTTGCAATTTTAAATTCTTTCTCTGCCTCTTTGAGATGTAAATCTTCTACAATCCAGGAATGCATTTCTCAAGGATCTGGGAACAATCCCTTGGAAATATAATCACCAAAAAAAAAAAAAAAATAGTGCCCCTGTCTTCCATTCTCTGTGGGAAGGTAGGAGCCTAACATAATAGGCACCAATGAGCAAACACAGATGTCCTAATCACATGTGACCCCTAATATCTTCCGGTACTTAAAAACACTTCTGCCTTTTGTTTCAATGGAGTTAAGCTCAATATATTTCTGCCATTGCAATTTTCTCTTTCCCTACTGCAATAATCTTGAACAAAGTCTTCTTTGCTTTTTTAACTAGTCTGTTGCAATTTTCTTTTATAATACAAATCACTAATAAAGCACTTAGGAAGTCAGTGCTTAGAACTTAGAACTAAGGCATAGTTCTAAGTGCCTTTGTATATTAATTAATTTAAATTCAAGGAAACCCTATGAAATAGGCACTGTTATCATTATCCCCATTTAACCTCATCACACAAAGGTGAAATAACTTTCTGGCGGACAGTAGGAAGAAAACAAGACTTATTCAGTCCTTCACTTAATCTTAGCTCTCAGAGACTCTCAGTCCTAAAAATCCAGTCATTCTTTTCTCTTTCAACTAATGCCATCATCAATTTTTGCAGATTTTGTCATTCATTCACTTGGTCAGTATACATGTATTGACTTCTACTATGCACCAGGGCTAGGGATAAAATATCAGATAAGACAGACATGACTGCTTATATCATTGAACTTAGTCAGTGAGGACATGGACAATAAGCAGGCAATTTGAATGCCCTTTTGATAGAGGCAGTAAATGCTGCTCTGCAGCATACAGTCTAGACATCAATGCAGACTTGTTGAGACTGGGAGAGACTTCCAGGGGAAGCGACTCCTACACAGAGAATTAAGTCAAAGAAGGATGAGATGGGGGTGAGTGTTGTAGGATAAGAAAATATCATATTCAAAGAAAATATCACATTCAGTGCCTAGAGACAAGAGAGAGCAAGAAGCATACAGGAAATTAAAACAATAATGTATGACTAAAACAAAGACTACATGTGCAAAGAGCTGGGGATGGGGGTGAAAGAGAGAGTAAGGGTGTAATGGTAAGTGAAGGTACTTTTATGACAAAATGTAAGGTCATATTAGGGACTTTGGACTTGATCATCAGAGCAAGAGGGAGCAATTTGAAGAATTTTATGCAAGAAGTCAAGATTACATTTGTGATTTTTGAATATTCTCTCTGTGAAAGTATAGACAATAAAATTTTAAAAATATATAAATTATATTCAATAAAATTTAGATACAGATTGCATGATAGCTAAATTCTATCTTTTATTTAAGAAAATAACTTTTAAATAAGAAAAGTTTATTTTAAATGAATCTCCTAAAATTTTATTTTACACATTGGCTGCACCTTTGTAAATAACATTAGGCTTAAGATTATGAAGCCATCTTTGTTAAATAATGCCCAGAAAAATGTGCATCTAGGTACTGGCTCAAATTATTCCTAATGTACACAGTTGCCTATTACCGTTTGCAATTCAGGTAGTTAATGCTACAATGAGCTCCAAGCAGGTGTGTACATTTTTATAGTACTCTTTCAAAGCAAGGGCCTTTGACAAATGAAGTGTTCTGTTCATGTTAAAATGGGACATAACGTGAAACGTTTTACATTTTGAGATAATTTCCCATTTGTTTCTAATTATCTTGCTATTGAATAAGCACTGTTCTTTTGCAGTGTTTTTTCATAGATAGAGTGTAGTTACTTTGGAGTTAGTCAATTTAAATAAGCTTATTAAAAAATGTCTTAAAACATCTTTAACATTCTAAATGGTTTCCATTTGGCTATACCCCAACTAGAACTGAAATAGGAAAAAAAAAGAGGTTGAAGTTTTAATATTTGTTTGTGTTTTATTAGATTTCGGTGTGCCTAATCCTTTTTATGCTAGTTTTCAATTGATGTAAATAAAATTGGCTGTAAATAAAATTGGCTAAGTGACACAGTGCTGAGCGGAAGGGTTGGGAATGAAAGCTCTGATGCCAAATCAACTATAATATTGTAAATCAGCGTTAATTGATGCCAGCTGTGTGATCTGTGTGCTACTTTGTATTATGGGTGAAGAAAGGTGTGGTTACTGTTATTTTAATTTGGAAACTGGAACCGGTTGCCAGTTACTAGGTGTGTGCTTAGTGTTTATTGTACAGATAAAAGACTTAAGTGGTTCAAGTGGTACAGTGTAATTTGGATTATTAGTGTGAGATGTTTTAGTTCTTTCATAATCACATAGAAGCAAATAACAGACCTGCTATCTAGTTTTATAGCTAACTTTAGGAATATATTATAGATCTCCTTGAAGATGTCATTTATTAATCTTTTATTGCATTTGATCTAAACTGTTCATAAAAGTCCAAGTACATCGCTGCTTCTTCCCTAGCCCTTATTTCTGAAGATTAACTAGTATAATTATAATTAAACTCATTCCAATTTAAATTGGCATAAATCTGGGCTGACCACAAAATTGTTTCTTAAAATGCACACATACACACAATACACTCATGTGTGCACCCACAAGATACATATGTAATATTCACATGCACTTGATACCCATACATATGCACATAGCATGCACACATTCACACCTAACCCAAGAGAATTTCTGAATTAGTTAAAACATAGTGGCTGTGAAAGTTATTTGATTACATATTTAAACAGATTTTTAATTGTTGAGTTTGATTTACTTGCAGAGAAATGACAGTTCTAAATTTTCCATTGCCTGTAACATGGGTTTATCCCTGATAGTCTGACTCTGTTAATCTATTTGTTGGTTTAAACAAAGAAAACATGTCACACAGTTATATGACCATTATTTGCATTGCATTAAGAACCACTTTTGTATGATAAATCTATACCTGAACTGATTTAAACATATTGTCCAGTATAGATCAAATACTGCAACAATAATGGATTCACCATTTAGTTGAGCATCTACTTGAAATCCTTTGATAAGTAATCATGTTTAAGGGAGAAATACTCATCTTACGGTGAATAAGCTGTCAGGGAGGAAGAAATTTTCCCCTACCCTCCTAGATTCTTAAGACTGGTCTAAGAATTAAATAGAAATAGACAGATTAACAGGAAGAAATCAAACTAAAGTTTAATAACATGTATTCATGGGACAGACAGGAAAACTCAGTAACACTGAAATGGTTGAAACCATCACTTTAAATACTATAGATATAGTATTTAAAGACAAAGGATAATGTTGGAGGTAGTGGTTTGGGACTTCAAAGGGGATGAAGGCAATACACATGAAGATGGAAAAGCAAACGTTTGGTAAACAAATGTTTGCTGGTCCATGCAGAGAGGAATTTTAGCAAGCAGACTTTTCTAGGTTCCTTCCTGTCTACAGACCTAGTTCATACTACAGTTATCTATGGTGATAGCTCTATTCCTGGAACAGGTCCTCTATCTAAATTCTTTTAGGCAGTTAGAGAGGATGTCAAAGATTCTTCCTTTTGGGCCTTGATTGTCTTCAGCTAAAAATAGTCTACATGCCAAAGAGACATATTTTGGGGTGGCAAATTTTGCTCCCCTACAAAACAAATTAATATTGAACCTTAAGTTTTTGGACTTGTGGCTATTAAATGATGCCACTCTCTTCATTTTTTTGGCTTATAAATACAAATTAAATCTGCTCTGAGCATCTGAGATATTGGTGGAAAATAAAAAAAGAACAAAGAGATTTAGTTCCCAATTAGAAACCTGAGATTGGGTTTGGTATTCAGGTATCTCTCCTGTCCCTTTCTAATTCCAATTTAGAGTGCAAGTATCAGAAAAGATGAAGGCCATTATGTGATTACATAAAGTATTATCATTGATTATTTGAACTTGTCTTCTCACCAATTTTTACTTTATAGCCAATTTGTTATCAGTAGTGTTTAAATGGCGAAAGATTTTATTTAATAATCAAAATTACCTGTCTGCTACAACACAAAGAGTGAATCCTAATGTAAGTCATGGGCTTAATAATAGTGTATCAATATTGACTCATTGATTATAACAAATGTACCACACTAATGCAAAACGTTAATAATAGGGAAAATCATGTGTGGGATGGGGAGAGAGCTGATACACAGGGAACGCTTTGTACTTAACTGCTCAATTTTATAAATCTTAAAACACTCTAAAAAATAAAGTTTCTTAAATTTTAAAAAAATTAGAAATTCATGAAAATGAAGGGCAATTTTTTTTTTCTGTTCTGCCTCCCCTCCCCAATACCTGTCTGGTACCTATTTATTTTCAGAGCGACTTAAATTAACTAGTTGTTAAAATCTGAAGATGTTTTGGGTTACAAATAATTGGTTTCAAAGTGCCTATTTAAGGTACCCAAAGGCAGAAAGACATTTTGGTATCTCTATTCTAAACTTTTAGCACATTAAAAAAATTCCTTTAAATTCAGAAAAGCAACAAATAACATACAAGGGAATCTCCATAAGGTTAACAGCTGCTCTTTCAGCAGAAACTCTGCAAGACAGATGGGAGTGGAAGGACATATTTAAAGTGATGAAAGGGAAAATCCTACAACCAAGATTACTCTACCCAGCAAGGATCTCATTCAGATTTGATGGAGAAATTAAAACCTTTGTGTTGTGCAAAGACTGCAGAGCATGCTGACAGACCTCCATTGTGGCTGCTCAAGAAAGAAACCCAGGAGCCCCCAGTGAATTTACAATCATTTATGAATGATTATTTCATAAAAAGATGATTATTCCCCAAGGAAAAGCTTATCATACATAATTATTTTTAATTGAAAATGTTATAGCATTGTGATTTCTACTATTATACCAGATGGCCCTGCTTTTCAGATATAAAATTTTAAGATTCAAAGTAACATGAAATATGAAAGTTTGTATAAGGATTTGTGGGGAAATTTAAAAAATTCTCTCCTTTTCATAGGTAGAATGAATGAAATATTAATTACCAAGCCTACTTTTCCAAACTATCCAACTTTTCTCTCTTTTTACACTTTTCAAGGTAAAGGAGATTTAGCTATTTTTCAATCCAAATAATTCCATCTGTAAATCTTTAACATAATTCAGATAAGAAAACATGTAACTCATATTTCCAGTGCAAAGGTTTTGCCTGTCAATTTACATTAAAACATTTTTCAGTACTATTATCTGTAGGATGAATTTGTTTTTGAAATAACATTGATGTGGTTATCTTTATACTCTTTGTTATTTCAATTGAAATGCAAAATACTAAAATGGTTTGTTTCAAATGTTAGCTCTTATAAAGAGATTCATTTGCATTTCAATGTAACCATAAAGAGAAAGAGAGATAGATATTGGGAGGAAGAAAGATAGAATGTAGAAACTATGTATGGTTGCCCTCTTATGTCATCTTTTTAAATAAATTCATGATTTCACTGAACTTTTTTTCTTATATTATTGAATTGCTCCACATGCAGGCATATACACAATAAGCTTAAGGCAAAAAAACCCTCCAAAAAACAAAACAAAAAATCTCTTCTTTCCTTTTGATTAACTTTTAGAGTTTTGCTAAAGAAAAAAATTATTCTGTTAAAATGGTAAGGAAGACTATTCAGGACTACCACAATAGTGGAGAAAGACTGGTTCAACTTTGAATCCAGAAAAGAACAAGTGAAAATTTGTAGCTAAGGAATAGGCTGAATGTGATAAACCATATTAACAAATTGAAGGAGAAAAACCATATGATCATCTCAATAGATGCAGAGAAAGCTTTTGACAAAATTCAACACCCATTTATGATAAAAACCCTGCAGAAAGTAGGCATAGAGGGAACTTTCCTCAACATAATAAAGGCCATATATGACAAGCCCACAGCCAACATCATCCTCAATGGTGAAAAACTGAAAGCATTTCCACTAAGATCAGGAACAAGACAAGGGTGCCCACTCTCACCACTCTTATTCAACATAGTTTTGGAAGTTTTAGCCACAGCAATCAGAGAAGAGAAGGAAATAAAAGGAATCCAAATCGGAAAAGAAGAAGTAAAGCTGTCACTGTTTGCAGATGACATGATCCTATACATAGAGAATCCTAAAGATGCTACCAGAAAACTACTAGAGCTAATCAATGAATTTGGTAAAGTGGCAGGATACAAAATTAATGCACAGAAATCTCTGGCATTCCTATATACTAATGATGAAAAATCTGAAAGTGAAATTAAGAAAACACTCCCATTTACCATTGCAACAAAAAGAATAAAATATCTAGGAATAAACCTACCTAAGGAGACAAAAGACCTGTATGCAGAAAACTATAAGACACTGATGAAAGAAATTAAAGATGATACAAATAGATGGAGACATATACCATGTTCTTGGATTGGAAGAATCAACATTGTGAAAATGACTCTACTACCCAAAGCAATCTACAGATTCAATGCAATCCCTATCAAACTACCACTGGCATTTTTCACAGAACTAGAACAAACAATTTCGCAATTTGTATGGAAACACAAAAGATCCCGAATAGCCAAAGCAATCTTGAGAACAAAAAAAGGAACGGAGGAATCAGGCTCCCTGACTTCAGACTATACTACAAAGCTACAGTTATCAAGACGGTATGGTACTGGCACAAAAACAGAAAGATAGATCAATGGAACAGGATAGAAAGCCCAGAGATAAACCCATGCACATATGGACACCTTATCTTTGATAAAGGTGGCAGGAATGTACAGTGGAAAAAGGACAGCCTCTTCAATAAGTGGTGCTGGGAAAACTGGACAGGTACATGTAAAAGAATGAAATTAGAACACTCCCTAACACCATACACAAAAATAAGCTCAAAATGGATTAAAGACCTAAATATAAGGCCAGACACTATAAAAGTCTTAGAGGAAAACATAGGCAGAACACTCTATGACATAAATCACAGCAAAATTCTTTCTGACCCACCCCCTAGAGTAATGGAAATAAAAACAAAAATAAACAAATGGGACCTAATGAAACTTCAAAGCTTTTGCACAGCAAAGGAAACCATAAACAAGACCAAAAGACAACCCTTAGAATGGGAGAAAATATTTGCAAATGAAGCAACGGACAAAGGATTAATCTCCAAAATTTACAAGCAGCTCATGCAGCTCAACAACAAAAAAACAAACAACCCAATCCAAAAATGGGCAGAAGACCTAAATAGACATTTCTCCAAAGAAGATATACAGACTGCCAACAAACACATGAAAGAATGCTCAGCATCGTTAATCATTAGAGAAATGCAAATCAAAACTACAATGAGATATCATCTCACACCAGTCAGAATGGCCATCATCAAAAAATCTAGAAACAATAAATGCTGGAGAGGGTGTGGAGAAAAGGGAACCCTCTTGCACTGCTGGTGGGAATGTGAATTGGTTCAGCCACTATGGAGAACAGTATGGAGGTTCCTTAAAAAACTACAAATAGAACTACCATATGACCCAGCAATCCCACTACTGGGCATATACCCTGAGAAAACCGAAATTCAAAAAGAGTCATGTACCAAAATGTTCATCGCAGCTCTATTTACAATAGCCCGGAGATGGAAACAACCTAAGTGCCCATCATCGGATGAATGGATAAAGAAGATGTGGCACATATATACAATGGAATATTACTCAGCCATAAAAAGAAACGAAATTGAGCTATTTGTAATGAGGTGGATAGACCTAGAGTCTGTCATACACAGTGAAGTAAGTCAGAAAGAAAAAGACAAATACAGTATGCTAACACATATATATGGAATTTAAGAAAAAAAAATGTCATGAAGAACCTAGGGGTAAGGCAGGAATAAAGACGCAGACCTCCTAGAGAACGGACTTGAGGTTATGGGGAGGGGGAAGGGTGAGCTGTGACGGGGCGAGAGAGAGTCATGGACATATACACACTAACAAACGTAGTAAGGTAGATAGCTAGTGGGAAGCAGCCGCATGGCACAGGGATATTGGCTCAGTGCTTTGTGACAGCCTGGAGGGGTGGGATAGGGAGGGTGGGAGGGAGGGAGACGCAAGAGGGAAGAGATATGGGAACATATGTATATGTATAACTGATTCACTTTGTTATAAAGCAGAAACTAACACACCATTGTAAAGTAATTATACCCCAATAAAGATGTTAAAAAAAATTTTTTTTCAGAAAAGGAGAACAAAATTGAAAGACTCATACAACCTGATTTCAACTAGAAATTCAGAAATTAACACACATAAATAAGTCAATTAATTTTTGACAAAGATGCAAAGCAATTCAATGGAAAAAGTATAGTCTTTCTTTTTTATATATAAATTTATTTATTTATATTAAAAAAAAAGGAATAGGCTGAGGATTTGGTGGGTGGAAAAGTACTAAGAAGGTATAACAAAGGCAGGGAGGATTCTTGCTAAACAGACCTTACAGAATTCTTGCTGAAGGCAGGTGAGGGTGATCAGATGTCAAGGTAGGGGATTCTCTCCAAAGCAACTTAGCAGGATTCCTGTTAAAACTGGTCTGTGCAAAGCTGGCAAAGAAGGTGCAGGAAATGTCTTGTCAGTCTTCAGGTGTGATGACAATGTTGATGACCAATTTAAAATACTCACAGAAAATATGAATCTTTTGCTTTTCTCCACAGCTAAAGATAAGCCAAACAATTTTTTTCCCAGAAAAGTCTTATTGCATTTTGCTATATATCTTAATTGAAAATGAAAGACCCCTGTATTTAGTTCTGTGGTGAAAGAACATTGTTAAAATTTTGAGTTTCTTACTCAAAAGAAAAGAAAAGAAAATTACTGACTCAATAAATATATGTAGGGAAGGCTCGCAGCTGTGTGCAGTTCCTCCAGCCTGAGGACAACGGTTGCCTGGGGCCAGGAAAGCACGGTGCCCAATCTGAGCTTCTAGCTCCAGGTGGGCATCCTTACAGCCTTGTCTCTCAGGGCCCGGCTAAGGCCTGGGTTAGAGCCTTGTGGAAGGTCTCTGAGGTGGGGGGAGCTAGGTGGGTGTAAAGGATGTAGATTACTGCGTGGATGTGGCACAGGTGGTGCAGTCACCCCACTTCTGCGTTGTGCAAAGACTGCAGAGCATGCCGACAGACCTCCATTGTGGCTGCTCAAGAAAGAAACCCAGGAGCCCCCAGTGAATTTACAGAGTAGTGAAAGTAATGGCCATTTATTGAGCACCCAAAAATCAGGTGCCACCAGGAGGCAGCACAAACTTGTGATCTCACTCTTGGTGCCTATACAGCTGCAGTCATTCTGTCATTTCCTAAGATCCTGGATTGACAAATCGACGTGTGGATAAGCTTTTGAACTGACATTTGAACAGAATATTGTTCTTTCTCCCAAACATTATCAATCATGAGGTTGAAAGATAATTAATATCAGCAAAATCAATTCATCCACTTTTAAAAGCAGTAGGCTGAAAAATTCAGACTGTAGAAAATCCGTGTGGCTGACAGTGTTTTGGTGCTCAGGCCGGGTGTCAGGACTATTTCTCTGAGGTGGGACAGCCGAGTTCAGGACATTGGTACATCAGAGACCTCCCAGCTCCACCTAATATCAATCAGCAAAACTCTCCCAGAGATCTCATCTTAATGCTAAGACCCAGCTCCACTCAATGACCAGCAAGCTCCATGTGCTGGACACCCTATGGCAAACAACTAGCAAGACAGGAATACAACCCTACCCATTAGCAGAGAGGCTGCCTAAAATCATAATAATGTCACAGACACCCCAAAACATGCCACCAGACATGATCCTGCCCACCAGAAAGACAAGGTCCAGCCTCATCCACCAGAACACAGGAACCAGTCCCCTCTACCAGGAAGCCTATACAAGCCACTGAACTAACATTAGCCACTGGAGTCAGACACCAAAAACAACGAGAACTATGAACCTGCAGCCAGTGAAAAGGAGACCACAAGCACAGTAAGTTAAGCAAAATGAAAAGACACAGAGTTACACAGTGGATGAAGGAGCAAAGTAAAAACTCACCAGACCAAACAAATGAAGAGGAAATAGGCAGTTGATCTGAAAAAGGATTCAGAGAAATGATGGTAAAAATGATCCAATATATTGGAAATAGAATGGAGAAAATAGAAGAAATGTTTAACAAAGACCTAGAAGAACTAAAGAACAAACAAACAATGATGAACAACACAATAAATGAAATTAAAAATTCTCTAGAAGGAATCAGTAGCAGAAAAACTGAGGCAGAAGAACGGATAAGTGAACTGGAAGATATAATAGTGGAAATAAGTAATGCAGAGCATAATAAAAAAAAAAGAATGAAAGAATTGAGGACAGTTTCAGAGACTTCTGGGACAACATTAAACACACCAACATTGTAATCATATGGGTCCCAGAAGAAGAAGAATAAAAGGAAGGGACTGAGAAAATATTTGAAGAGATTATAGTTGAAAACTTCCCTAATATGGGAAAAGAAATAGTTAATCAAGTCCAGGAAGCACAGAGAGTCCCATACAGGATAAATCTAAGGAGAAACACACCAAGACATGTATTAACAAACTATCAAAAATTAAATACAAAGAAAAATTATTAAAAGCAGCAAGAGGAAAAGCAACAAATAACATACAAGGGAATCTCCATAAGGTTAACAGCTGATCTTTCAGCAGAAACTCTGCAAGACAGATGGGAGTGGAAGGACATATTTAAAGTGATGAAAGGGAAAATCCTACAACCAAGATTACTCTACCCAGCAAGGATCTCATTCAGATTTGATGGAGAAATTAAAACCTTTACAGACAAGAAAAAGCTAAGAGAATTCAACACCACCCAACCAGCTTTACAACAAATGCTAAGGGAACTTCTGTAGGCAGGAAACACAAAAGAGGGAAAAGACCTACAATAGCAAACCCAAAACAATTAAGAAAATGGTAATAGGAACATACATAATGACAACTACCTTAAATGTAAATGGATTAAATGCTCCCACCAAAAGACATAGACTGGCTGAATGGATACAAAAACAAGACCTGTAGATATGCTGTCTACAAGAGACCCACTTCAGACCTAGGGACATATACAGACTGAAAGTGAGGGGATGGAAAAAGATATTTGATGCAAATGGAAATCAAAAGGAAGCTGGAGTAGCAATTCTCATATCAGACAAAACAGAGTTTAAAACAAAGACTATTAGAAGAGACAAAGAAGGACACTACATAATGATCAAGGGATCAGTCCAAGAAGAAGATATAACAATTGTAAATATTTATGCACCCAACATAGGAGCACCTCAATACATAAGGCAAATACTAACAGCCATAAAAGGGGAAATCAACAGTGACATAATCATAGTAGGGGACTTTAACACCCCACTTTCACCAATGGACAGATATTCCAAAGTGAAAATAAACAAGGAAACACAATCTGTAAATGATACATTAAACAAGACAGACTTAATTGATATTTATAGGACATTCCATCCAAAAACAACAGAATACACTTCCTTCTCAAGTGCTCATGGAACATTCTCCAGGATAGATCATATCTGGGGTCACAAATCAAACCTTGGTAAATTGAAGAAATTTGAAATCATATCAAGTATCTTTTCCAACCACAACACTATGAGACTAGATATCAATTACAGGAAGAAATCTGTAAAAAATAGAAACATATGGGGGCTAGACAGTGTGCTACTAAATAACTAAGAGATCACTGAAGAAATCAAAGAGGATATAAACAATACATAGAAATAAATGATGACCCAAAACCTATAATATGCAGCAACAGCAGTTCTAAGAGGGAAGTTTATAGCAATACAATCCTACCTCAAGAAACAAGAAACATCTCAAACAAACAACCTAACCTTACACATACAGCAAATAGAGAAAGAAGAAAAGAATATCCTCCAAAGTTAGCATAAGGCAAGAAATCATAAATATCAGATTAGAAATAAATGAAAAGAAATGAAGGAAAAAATAGCAAATATCAATATAACTAAAAGCTCATGTTTTGAGAAGATAAAAAAAAAATTGATAAACCATTAGCCAGACTCATCAAGAAAAAAAGGGAGAAGACACAAGTCAATAGAATTAGAAATTAAAAAGGAGAAGTAACAACTGACCCTGCTGAAATACAAAGGATCATGAGAGATTACTACAAGCAACTAAATGCCAATAAACTGGACAACCTGGAAGAAATGGACAAATGCTTAGAACTACACAACCTTCCGAGATGGAACCAGGAAGAAATAGAAAATATAAACAGACCAATGACAAGCACTGAAATTGAGGCTGTGATTAAAAATCTTCCAGCAAACAAAAGTCCAGGACGAGATGGCTTCACAGGCGAATTCTATCAAACATTTAGACAAGAGCTAACACCTGTCCTTCTCAAACTCTTCCAAAATATAGCAGAGGGAGGAACACTCCCAAACTCTGTCTATGAGGCCACCATCACCCTATCACAAAACCAGACGAAGATGTCACAAAGAAAGAAAACTGCAGGCCAATATCACTGATGAACATAGAGGCAAAAATCCTCAACAAAATACTAGCAAACAGAATCCAAGAGCACATTATAAGGATCATACACCATGATCAAGTGGGTTTTATCCCAGGAATGTAAGGATTCTTCAATATACACAAATCAATCAATGGGATAAACCATATTAACAAATTAAAGGAGAAAAAACGTATGATCATCACAATAGATGCAGAAAACGTTTTCGAAAAAATTCAGCACCCAATTCTGATACAAACCCTGCAGAAAGTAGGCATACAGGGAACTTACCTCAACATAATAAAGGTCATTTATGACAAACCCACAGCTAATATTGTTCTCAAAGGGGAAAATCTGAAACCATTTCCTCTAAGATCAGGAACAAGAGAAGGTTGTCCACTCTCACCACTATTATTTAACATAGTTTTGGAAATTTTAGCTACAGCAATCAGAGGAAAAAAAAGAAATAAAAGCAGCGCTTCCTTGGTGGTACAGTTGTTGAAAGTCCACCTGCCATTGCAGGATACGTGGGTTCGTGCCCTGGTCCAGGAAGATCCCACATGCTGTGGAGTGGCTGGAGCCATGAGCCATGGCCGCTGAGCCTGTGTGTCTGGAGCTTGTGCTCCACAATGGGAGAGGCCACAACAGTGAGAGGCCCGCACACAGAAAAAAAAAAAAAAGAAGAAATAAAAGCAATCAGAATGGAAAAGAAGAAGTAAAGCTCTAACTGTTTGCAGATGACATGATACTATACAGAGAGAATTGTAAAGATGCTACCAGAAACCTACTAATGCTAATCAATGAATTTGTTAAAGTAGCAGGATACAAAATTAATGTACAGAAATCTCTTCCATTCCTATACAACTATAATAAAAATATGAAAGAGAAATTAAGGCAACAATCCCATTTACCACAGAAACACAAAGAATAAAATACGTAGGAATAAACCTACCTATGAAGACAAACGACCTGCATGAAGAAAACTATAAGACACTGATGAAAAAATTAAAGATTATACAAACAGATGGAGAGATATACCATGTTCTTGGATTGGAATAATCAACATTGTGAAAATGGTGATATTACCCAAAGCAATCTACAGTATTAATGCAATCCCTATCAAACTCCCAATGGCATTTTCCACAGAACTAGAACAAAAAACTTCACAATTTCTATGGAAACACAAAAAACCCAGAATACCTAAAGCAATCTCGGAAGAAGGAAAAAAAAGAGCTGGAATAATCAGGCTGCTGGACTTCAGACTATACTGAAAAGCTACAGTAATCAAAACAGTATGGTACTGGCACAAAAACAGAAATACAGATCAATGGAACAGGAGAGAAAGCCCAGAGACAAAATCAAGCACATATGGTCACCTTATTTTTGATAAAGGAGGCAAGAATATACAGTGGAGAAAAGACACCCTCTTCAATAAGTGGTGTTGGGAAAACTGGACAGTTACATGTTAAAAGAATGAAATTGGGACACTCCCTAACACCATACACAAAAATAAACTCAAAATGGATTAAAGACCTAAATGTAAGGCCAGACACCATTAAACTCTTAGAGGAAAATATAGGCAGAACACTCTATGACATAAATCACAGCAAGATGCTTTTTGACCCACCTCCTAGAGAAATGGAAATAAAAACCAAAATAAACAAATGGGACCCAAAGAAACCTAAAAGTTTTTGCACAGCAAAGGAAAACATAAACAGGACGATATTTTCTCCCTCAGAATGGGAGAAAATATTTGCAAATGAAGCAACTGACAGAGGATTAATCTCCAAAATTAACAAGATGCTCATGCAGCTCAATATCAATAAAACAAACAACCCAATCCAAAAATGGATGGAAGATCTTAATAGACATTTCTCCAAAGAAGATATACAGATTGCCAACAAACACATGAAAGAATGCTCAACATCACTAATCATTAGAGAAATGTAAATCAAAGCTACAAAGAGGTATCACCTCACACCAGTCAGAATGGCCATCATCAAGAAATCTACAAACATTAAATGCTGGAGAAGATGTAGAGAAAAGGGAACCCTCGTACACTGTTGGTGGGAATGTAAATTGATACAGCCACTGTGGAGAACAGTATGGAGGTTCCTTAAAAAAACTAAAAATAGAACTACCATACAACCCAGCAATCCCACTACTCAACATATACCCTGAGAAAATCATAATTCAAAACGAGTCATGTACCACAATGTCCATTGGAAAACTATTTACAATAGCCGGGGCATGGAAGCAATCTAAGTGTCCACTGACAGATGAATGGATAAAGAAGATGTGGCACATATATACAATGGAATATTACTCAGCCATAAAAAGAAATGAACTTGAGTTATTTGTAGTGAGGTGGATGGACCTAGAGTGTGTCATACAGAGTGAAATAAGTCACAAAGGGAAAAGCAAATACTGTATGCTAACACATATATATGGAATCTAAAAAAAAAAAAGTTTCTGAAGAATCTAGGGGCAGGACAGGAATAAAAATGCACACGTAGAGAATGGACTTGAGGATATAGGGAGGGGGAAGGGTAAGCTGGGGCGAAGTGAGAGAGTGGCATGCACATATACACACTACCAAATGTAAAATAGATAGCTAGTGGGAAGCCACCACATTACGCAGGGACATCAGCTCAGTCCTTTGTGACCACCTAGAAGGGTGGGATAGAGAGGGTGAGCAGGAGATGCAAGAGGGAGGAGATATGGGGATATATGTATAGGTATAGCTGATTCGCTTTGTTATAAAGCAGAAACACACCATTGTAAAGCAATAATACTCCAATAAACATGTTAAAAAAAAGGAAATATATGTATTACACAAGTGAACCAGGAGGAGATACTTTGCTTCAGTTTCTCAATATTCTTTTTTGAGTCAGTAATTTCTTCTTTTCTTTATTTAAATGGTGTGTTTGTTTTCATTGAATCATGTACCTGGAGCCAATGGGAGAAAAAATTTTAAAGATACTGCATATATTTGATAGGAAAATAGTAAATCTATTTTTTTTTTTTTTTTTGGCGGTATGTGGGCCTCTCACTGTTGTGGCCTCTCCCCTCGCGGAGAACAGGCTCCGGACGCGCAGGCTTAGCGGCCATGGCTCACGGGCCCAGCTGCTCCGCGGCATGTGGGATCTTCCCAGACCGGGGCATGAACCCGTGTCCCCTGCATCGGCAGGCGGACTCTCAACCACTGTGCCACCAGGGAAGTCCAGTAAATCTATTTTAATTAAAGCATGTTTTATAAGTAGTTCATAATAATTATAGCAACTATTTATCGAACTACATACTAAACATTGTGCCAAATGTTTTATAACCATTACATTTGTAATTCTATCAACCACTCTGTGAGTTAGGCACTATAATTTTGCATTCTGCATATGTTACATACAGTAAATAAGTGACTTGCTCAAAGGTCAGTAAGGTGGCACAGATAGTACCCATTCATTCACTCCTTCTCTATCAGTCAGAGTTCAACCATAGACATAGGTGGAGTTTCTTTTCCCTTGTGGGGAATCCCAGCCCAGGTTTTAAAGACTTCCAATTTATTATCCAGGATAAACTCCCTTTCTTTAAGTCAACAGATTAGTCTTTAATTGTATTTGCAAAATATCTTCGCAGCAACACTTTGGTTATGCTTTTTTGAATTAATGGGTATTGTAACTGGCAGTGTTGACACCTTAAAAACACCATCATACATTCATTCACTCTTTCACCAATTTACTGAGTATTTACTATATACTTGGCATTATACTACATTCTGAATATAGAGTGGTGAACCAACAAACACCATCCCTGCTATTAGAAACCTACTGGACTTCCCTGGTGGCGCAGTGGTTGAGAGTCCGCCTGCCAATGCAGGGGACTTGGATTCGTGCCCCGGTTCGGGAGGATCCCGCATGCCGCGGAGCAGCTGGGCCCGTGAGCCATGGCTGCTGACCCTGCGTGTCCGGAGCTTGTGCTCCGCAACGGGAGAGACCACAGCAGTGAGAGGCCCGTGTACCGCAAAAAAAAAAAAAAAAAAAAAGAAAGAAAAAGAAACCTACTAACGGGGAATGCAAGCAATAAACAGTGTCTTTACAATATAATTACTAAATTGATTAGCACTATGATAAGTCCATATTTCCACAGAAATATTACAGAAGATCTTAATCTATATTGGGAGTCATCTCAGGAAAAGTAATTATTTTAAGATGCTATCTGAAGGAAGAGTGATATTAGCAAGCAAAAAGTCAAGGAAAAGAGTTTTAGGCAGGAAAGCAAGGAAAGAGCCTATGAGATCTTGAAGAACTGAAAGAAGGCCAGGCAGGGGCAATTAGCACAGGGACTCAAGAACTGTATAAAAGGTAATGCATTTCTTCTCCCCACCTCAACTCCCACCCCAGTGCATTGTGAAATCATTGAAAAGTTCTATGTAGGGTGATATGATGTAATTTAAGTTTTAAGTTGATCATTCTGGTCCTATATGGGAAATGGCTTGCAAAAGAGCAATAATGGAAATGGGGAGATCATCGGTAGGATCACCTGCATGATCTTTTCTAATTAATCCACTATCAGAATCTTCGACATCTCCTCAGAAGAAGAATGCATCCCACCTCCTTGAGATTTAATGTCACATAGTGAGCTTCTGGTATTCTTGGGATGTATTGGAATTTTCCCAGATGCAGAGGAATTGAAAAACTTATTTAGAAACTTGTGAACTAAATCATTTGTGTGAAACAATGGCATCAGGGATTGTGACAGAAGTCAGTGACCCTGAAGACACAGTGGGGGTACCACAGGTACCACAATGTAGTGATATATGATTCTCATAAATGGATGTGGCCACATTGCATTGAAAACAACCATATAATCAATTTCCTATTAGTATCTTGTAACTCACTTCTATGAAATCAACTATGCCATTTGAGGAACATTTTCTAGCCCTTTTAAAAGAGCCCATTCTATCCATTATAAACCCACACAACAAACACATTTACCAACTTGCAGGTGAGAACAGATGGGGACATTTAGAATGTTATCTCCATGCAATTTATGTCCTTATCTACCTCTCATATTTACTGACTCCAACTCTCCCCCATGTACTCAAATGAGCCCAGTGTAACTCATAGATATTTTGAAAAGTATATTGAGTGCATAAGTCTATGATTCAAAGAAGCACATGGTCTCATTATTATTATAATGAAAAGTAAAAGAAACAAACAAAGTGACTTTTTCTTGTGAGCAGAAAGATCCCCTCTCTGAAAACCCAAAGTAATATGAAATTTAATTTACATTATTGATATTAGGCCCAGTAACAGCCATACTCCTCAACTGTTTTTAGAGTCATTCTGATACCCTTATTTTTAGAAATTGTAGTGAGGAGAAGTCAACTCTGGGAACACCTACTACACCATACTTCTGTCGTACTATTAGATTATCACAGATATTGGTATAATGGTTTAATGTATTGAACCCTGTATTATTTACTGAGACCCAGGATTTTTGCCATCACAATTTTCAGAGCTTCTACTTACCCAGATATTCATTCAATTTAGGGTCTCTTATTCTGGCTTGTTTTCTTTTTTTTTATCATGAATAAAAATACACATGTTCTGAACAAAAAATTTCACAATTTGTATGGAAACACAAAAAACCCAGAATAGCCAAAGCAATCTTAAAAAAGAAAAATGGAGGTGGAGGAATCAGGAACCCTGACTTCAGACTATACTACAAAGCCACAGTAATCAAGACAGTATGGTACTGGCACAAAAACAGAAATATAGATCAATGGAACAGGATAGAAAGCCCAGAGACAAACCCACACACATATGGTCACCTTACCTTTGATAATGGAAGCAAGAATATACTGTGGAGAAAAGACAGCCTCTTCAATAAGTGGTGCTGGGAAAACTGGACAGCTACATGTAAAAGAATGAAATTAGAACACTCCCTAGCACCATACACAAAAATAACTCAAAATGGATTAAAGACCTAAATGTAAGGCCAGAAACTATCAAACTCTTAGAGGAAAACACAGGCAGAACACTCTATGACATAAATCACAGCAAGATCCTTTTTGACCCACCTCCTAGAGAAATGGAAATAAACACAAAAATAAACAGATGGGACCTAATGAAACTTAAAAGCTTTTGCACAGCAAAGGAAACCATAAGCACGATGAAAAGACAGTCCTCAGAATGGGAGAAAATATTTGCAAATGAAGCAACTGACAAATGATTAATCTCCAAAATTTGCAAGCAGCTCATGCAGCTCAATATCAAAAAAACAAACAACCCAATCCAAAAATGGGCAGAAGACCTAAATAGACATTTCTCCAAAGAAGATATAAAGATCATCAACAAACACATGAAAGAATGCTCAACATCCTTAATCATTAGAGAAATGCAAATCAAAACTACAATGAGATATCATCTCACACCAGTCAGAATGGCCATCATCAAAATACCAACAAACAATAAATGCTGGAGAGAGTGTGGAGAATAGGGAACCCTGTTGCACTGTTGGTGGGAATGTAAATTGATACAGCCACTATGGAGAACAGTATGGAGTTTCCTTAAAAAACTACAAATAGAACTACCATATGACCCAGCAATCCCACTACTGGGCATATACCCTGAGAAAACCAAATTCAAAAAGAGTCTTCTACCAAATTGTTCATTGCAGCTCTATTTACAATAGCCAGGACATGGATGCAACCTAAGTGTCCATCAACAGATGAATGGATAAAGAAGATGTGGCACATATATACAATGGAATATTACTCAGCCATAAAAAGAAATGAAACTGAGTTATTTGTAGTGAGGTGGATGGATCTAGAGTCTGTCATACAGAGTGAAGTAAGTCAGAAAGAGAAAAACAAATTCTGTATGCTAACACATATATATGGCATCTAAAAAACAAACAAATAAAAAATGATCACAAAGAACCTAGGGGCAAGATGGGAATAAAGACACAGACCTACTAGAGAATGGACTTGTGGTTATGGGGAGGGGGAAGCATAAGCTGTGACAACGTGAGAGAGAGGCATGGACATATATACACTACCAAATGTAAAATAGATAGCTAGTGGGAAGCAGCTGCATAGCACAGGGAAATCAGCTGGGTGCTTTGTGACCACCTACAGGGGTGGGATAGGGAGGGTGGGAGGGAGGGAGATGCAAGAGGGAAGAGATATGGAGATATATGTATAACTGATTCACTTTTTTATAAAGCAGAAACTAACACACCATTGTAAAGCAATTATACTCCAATAAAGATTTAAAAAAAAATTGTTCGCCCCCCAAAAATAATATACACATGTTCTTCTTTTTGTTGTTTTATAATTGTTATTGCTACTAACATGATTTATCTTTTTTCCCTAACTAGTTATGATGTAAATTCAGATATGTATACAAATAAATATATTTGTATTCGATGGTAACATTCTGCACAGAAATGACCTGAGAAATTATTTTGTTGTCCAAAATCAGTCTTAACTCATAAAATAGGAAGATTTGCCAATTCTCTTGCATGTCTTTCTTCCTTTTCTTTTCTTTTTTTATCTGCTTGCTTTTTATCTTGATCTACTTAATGTCAGTGCCACCTTATGAGTTCTGGATAATCTCCGTCTTTTCTTTCAACAACCAAAGAATGGTAAGCACTTGTTAAATTGTCTTGTAATGACTGTTGCACAGCAGGATCATTTATTCGGTGCCATTTATAAAGAACACACAGCACAGTGTTACAATCAGTGTGTACAGATTGGGTCAGGCTAATACAGAAGTGTACTTAAATGGCAGGATTCCACTTTAGTTCATCCATTGTGAAATGCTGAGTTATTTTCTTGCTACAAAGATCAAGCCTTTGAAGAATGTTGAACGTTTTGAAGAATATTTCTTTCATTTTCTTCCATACCTTATAGGAATAATATTCTGGAAACTTAAAGAAAAATATCAACTAGGCCAAGTAGTCCATATATACTTTATTAGGGAAACTTCCCTTAAACCAACCGTAGAATGATTAAAATTTAATTGTTTGGTAGCCAAGATGATTAAATTACTAATAGATTTGAGGTAGAACATTTAGCTAATCTTCAGGCAGTTTCTTGTGTACTATAAGCACAGAAGCACAATTAATCATCTAGCCAAAAGTAATTCTAATTGATCTATAACAGAAATGGATGTTTAATTTTCAAGATTTAATTTAGTATGTATATAAATTTAAGCAGTAATTTTATAATACGAAATCAAACAATGCTTTAGGTTAGAAACTGAACTGTAATTTTGTCTTGTAATCCAAGAACTAACACTTATACTGAGTCTCAGTCACACAAAATAAATAACATTTACTGGAAAACTACTTGTATTCTGACATTCTTTTTTTTTCCAAGTTAGAATAGGTACAAAGCACGGTAAGATATTCTATGTAAATAAGCAATATAACTAGATATTAAAGGGAATGATAATTTAATTTACTACATAAGATATTTAAAGTAAGAAAGGCATGACACGACACTAATTCAATTTTTAAATCCAGCCCACCGGTATAATAGTTTGTGCAAACTCTGCCTAGATTCTGTTACGTGATCAACTGTTACCCATATTTTCCTGTGCTGTTGGATGTGTGATTTTTCCTACGAGTCAATTGCTATTTCAATGAAAATGTCAAGGAGGATAGAGAACTTCAAGGAGGTAGGGGTGGCATGAAATGGAGGCAGTTGCACATTATATACACACTCACACTGAAGAGATTTCAGGGGAATTCTCCTGGTGTTTTCTCCTGAAAAGCTAGACATATATATTTAGTTGAGAAGCTGGAAAATTTCCTGTGAAAATCATCTGACATACATTTCTAGATTTAAATTATATGAAAAATTTACCCATTCAGCTCTTTATGTAATTATAAATTACCATATTAGAGATAAATACAAATTAAAGGCTATATAGAGAGTTTAAAATATTGATCTTGATAAATTAGGTAATAAATTATGTCAAAAGGAGAATGTATTTACATCAAATTCACTCAACACTATGGAGAAATGTTATAAAAGTGGTTAGTTTTCAAAAATCCATTCCTCCCATTCTCCTAGGAAGGTGAAGCTTCTTCATAATGTTGGGTAGGTGATATTTTGCAATTTTAAGATGCTTCAGATCAGCACAAACTGCACAATTGACATTTTAAGAAATGGGCTTTTTCTCTTACTCATCTATAAATATCAGTAACTGCAAGGATTACACTTAACATGTTAGAACAGTGATTTTTATGGATATTTTGGCCCTTCTATGCTTTAGACATCTAAGAGTATGTCTATCTGTAATGTGGTAGATCAGTGTGCTATGCTTGCTAAATAAAACAAAAATAAGATTTTTTTCTTACAGCTACCATTTTACCTGGAAAATAACTGATTTTTTTCAAGAACATTAAATTCAGTATATTTTTTCTGCTCAAGCAATAAAGTGAGGAGAATATACACTGTACTATTAAACTCTATATTTTGTCAAAGCAGTAGATGGTAATTGTTCAAAAGTGTGAAATAGACCAACATGCCTTTAAATCAATGATGTATAGATTATAGCTTTCCAAAATCCATGTAAATTTGTTATGTGACAATGATGCCTTTGAAATATTGTTACCTATAGCAATAGTATTTGGTGGATTAAAAACCATTTAAAGAAATTAAAATATCAGTGGAGCATCCAGATATAAGTCTCACGAATATCTTAGGACTCAGTAGCTTTTCTTCTCTATTTTCTCAACAGTAGTGTAGTGAATATTATAGAAATGCTTTCAAGCTATTTTCCTTTCTCCATGGCAGTGATGAGGACTTTATTAGGAAAAATTAAGTTTTGGAGGAGGTGAATCTTATACAAGTTCAGAGGTTCTTTTTAATAAAGTAATGCAAAATTAGAAATGTATAATTAAGTATGAAAATGAATATCTAATTAGAATGAGAAGGAAATCATAATTAATAGTACATTTAAAAAAATGGTTGAAAACCACAAACATCACAAAAATCCAGAAAATTAACATGATATATGCTCAATTAAGTGCATAACACCTGCCATACTTTTTTTCCTCTACATTTTTGGCTGCATACTCTTTAATCAACTCTTCATATAACAATGGTTTCTTTATATCTTTTTCTATACCTAGAAGAGAAAAAATAATCAGGTTTTTTTTCCTAGCATGTTTGATCAAAATGTATTTATTTTTGATGGTTTATAGGAGTGCTTTTTATATATTATTGAAAATGTCATGCAATTTCTAGAATTGTTTTCAAATTTGGGAAAGTTTCTTAGAGAATTTTTAAACATATGAGTAAGGTTTAGAAAAATTTTACACAGACTAGCTTCTGGCTCTAGACATTTTACAACCAGACTCTCCTCTCCAACTCATAGGTTGAGGTGCCATTGGCCCTGCCCAGATCACAATGTGACCTTAGGTCAATGAGTGGAAGCACCTTAGGTCAATGAGTGGGAGAGTATTTCTGGAGGTCATTCCTACCCTGGAACAGGTAGCAATACTCTGTGTACAGAAGTGACTGTGAATCACATAAGTATTTCCCACTAAACTCAAACTAAATGGATCTCCACCTTAAATTCCCCTTAGTTATATTTCCAAATGCTCAAACTCATCCCATGCTACCTAACAAGAGGGGAAGATGAATGGCAACAGACAATGGTCTTAATCAATTGCAGTTAAATTATCTCACTTTCACAAACTTTTCAAAACTCATATGACTGTATGAACACATTGCTGGACAATTTTGGGGGTTGTGGAAGGAACCAAATGAAGGACCTGGCTATATAAACTCCATTAGCTTCAAGACGGATCTGTCTCTGAATATGAAGTGAAGATTAGACCAAAAGTCAGGTGAAAATCATGCTCATTGTAAATGTTTTAAAAAATAAAGATCACATTAGAGATGACTTAATGTGTGGATTTGAGTTCTTTTGAAAAGGAAGGGACTTTCTATCATTTGAAAGATCTGAAAAGAATTTTTTCATACACTGAAGTTTCCTCCTCTGAGTGAAATAATTTGACACTATGCTTGCATTATGTTCTCACTCTTTGCACTGTTTGCTGGGCGACTTCAACCAAACCCTGTTGCCTTTTTCATGTTGCTTTCTTGATGTTTGTCTCTACCTTTCTCTTGAGATCCAGATCTGAGTATCCTATTAGTTGTCATTAGTTGGTCACTGACACTTTAATATTCCAAAGACTCAGTCCCTCAGATACTATGCCAAAGATGCTTTTCATCTTTATTTAACATTTGCAACCTTGTCATCAGTGAATCCCTATGTATATTTATGTTAGTCAGAGGCCTCTTAATCACCTCTCCACGTACAATCCTTTACTCCTATTTCTTCCTAACTTCATCCCCATACAACTACCTTACTTTGGGTCCACCCTTCTGATCTACATCATTGCAATAACATATTTACTTATTTCCTTAGCTGATATCTGAATCTCTTGCTAGAATACATACTGTCAGATTGTGTCAAGATGCTGCTTAGATATATTCAAAAATTTCTATAAAATTATTCTGTGGTTTCTGGACTTCAGGTTAATGTTCACAGTTCTTAGTTTATTTCACAAGCTCCTGCCCTTTTTATAGCTCTATCTCCTGCTATTGCCCCATATGTAATCTCTACTTAAGCCATTCTAATTAATTTCCAGTTTTTGGACTCCTGATGCTGACTCAATTCTTTGTATTGCTACATGCTATTCTCCAGGCATGGAACATTCTTATCCTTTTCTCTACTTAGGAAAGTTCTTCACGAACTTCAAGACTCATCACAAGAGTAACTAATCTCTTCTAAGAAAAGTTCCCAGAGCTTTTGGGCTAGTTGAGAAGTCTATTCTTTCCTTTGCTGTCAAAGCATCTGGGTATACTTTTATGAGAGCAGTAACTAACCACGTTGTAATCACTGTTTTTTTACTTCGTTCCTCATAGACTATGAGTTCAATGAGATAAAAATCTATGTTGTTCATTTCTTCACTCTGAACACAAAATGTGTCTGGTACATAGGAGGTGATTTCAAGTATCTTTTGAATGAATGATTAATTGAAGGGAACGTTCTGAGGTGTAGGTTAGCGATTAACCTACGAAAAGTTGAACGCATAGGTGGGTGGGAGAATAGGGTTTCATAAGACTTTGCAATTCTGTAAAGCAGAAGCAGCGTATAGCTTTTCTTCTTAGCTTGTTTACAAATTGGTAATACTAAGCCAACTACTTCTTTTCACCCCTTACCACATCTTAGTGAATCTTAGCATATATAAAAGGAACTATGTCACTAAAAACATAAATCAGAAGGTAGGGAATTGAGCTCAATATATTAAAAATAATTCACAAATTGGAAACTCACAGCATGTACAAAAATTGACACAATATCTAAGAGGATGCAATGTACTTGAGGAGAGTATTCATGTTTTGGACAGCTCTGACTAAGTAAAATTTCATTTATGATGATAATGGCTATGGAAAAAGAGACCATAGAGAAAGTGTAAAATGTTTATTTAAATCAATATTTAAGAAGTGATAGTTGTACTTGTTTGTATACCTCACTAGAATGTCTCACTTCTTTTTGTCTCTCTCTTCTTCTCTCTGATATATGTGCACATATATCAACATAGAAAAAGAGAATAATGCATTCTGCATTTTATGTGTATTTATGAGCAGACAGAACAACTTTATTGAATTGATTTTCTCCAAATAAATATAACCCTCTTTCATGACTGCATGTTTAATTTCTTGCCTGAGTTTCAGTTGGTCTACTCCTGGAAGGTAAGATTTTATTGATATTGTCTATATACATTACATTCTTCAGTTTGTCACCCAGCTTTATAACATGACCTTCCTCATAACATGGCTAACTAAAACGTATTTAGATTGTTCATCTTTTTATTTAATATAGGATATGGAGGTGTTTACAAGTTATTATAGTAATTAATAATAATGTCATATCTCCTTAGTTATGCCCAACTAATTAGGAACTTATGATGATTTAAATACAAATGATGCTAAAATTTACTTTTATGCTTGAAGAAAAAATATTGTGTTAATTTTTAGTATACATAATAATTTAGGAGGATTGTTTAACAGTGAAAATATGTTTCAAGTGCTTTCAAGTGTCACTTTGCATGGCAGTAATCAATGCGGTCAATCTAAATTCTTTTACTTTATGTATTTTATTTTACTTCTCATTGTTACTTTTCCTAGAATTTATTTCCCTATAATTTTATTTAAAATTAGCCATGAGGGACTTTCCTGGTGGCACAGTGGTTAAGAATACGTCTGCCAATTCAGGGGACACGGGTTCGATGCCTGATCCAGGAAGATCCCACATGCCGCAGAGCAACTAAACCTGTGCACCACAACTACTGAGCCTGTGCTCTAGAGCCCACGAGCCATAACTACTGAGTCTGTGTGCCACAACTACTGAAGCCCACCTGCCTAGAGCCCGTTTTATGCAACAAGAGAAGCCACAACGAGAAGCCCACTCACTGCAATGAAAGGTAACCCTTACTCCCTGCAACTAGAGAAAGCCCATGCATAGCAACAAAGACCTAATGCCACCAAAAATAAATAAATAAAATTATTAAGAAAAATAAAACAAAATAAATTTAGCCATGATTTTGTGTTAGATATGATTTAATTAATAACCTGAATTTTAAATATTCTCTAGCTAGGAATTTTCACATATTTAAACTGCATTTTTTCTAAATTCTTTTAAGCTAAAGAGATTTTCGACATAACTTGATTAGTACAGGTGCCAAGAATTAGTTGGATATTATACCAAAATAAATTAATATTTAAATGCTTCAACTAAAAAAATAAATGTTTCAATTAAAACTGATTACATTTAAGTCATTTATTATGTAGCAGAAAGAAATAACTAATTCAAAGTTTATTGATTATTTCAAAATAGTGAATACATGAGAAAGTCAATATTTGGATGTTCTAAAATTATTTATTATTATAAATTATGGTTAGTCAAGAAATACCAATCAAACTTAAATCATCTGCTAAGAGTATCTTTATCTCTACTTTGTTTCCTGATACCAAAATAAAATTTTAATGTTAAGATGTCTGATACTAATCAACCTAAGTTCAAAATCCAGCTTTGCCACTAATAAGTTCTGTGATCATGGTCAGGTTATTTCATTTTCTTATACTTCAGTTTATTTGTGAAAAGTGGATAATAGAAGCTACTTCATAAGTTTTTCATGAGGACTAAATAAGATTATGAGTAAAATGTTCTCAGCATGGTTTCTGTCATATAGTACTCAATGAAGAGTACATAAATCAAATGACTTTAATACAATTAAATATAAACAGTACATAATAGTTTAATCAATCACTTTCAGTTTCAATTATAAGTACTAAACAAAGTACATTTTCATGATCCTTATCAACAGCCATTTAAAGCATATCATTGGTGGGAAGTGAGATATTTACACTGGCTCATGTATGCATGTATTAAGACTGTTAAAAAAAAATGCTGAAAGTCTTTGAATGCTATACCCTCAGGATTAGTAGGTGGTGTTGGCTATTATTGCATTTGATTTTATTGATTCATTTTATGAATTAATTTATGATCTTCATTTTATTTACCCTATTTCAATAACCTCCTTTGCAACACATTTCTTATGTTTCTGGACACATTTAATAGTGGTGTTCTCTTCAAATTCTTATCCCTTAAACGTTGGCTTTACACACTGATCTATCCTCAGCTCACTTTTCATCGACCACTCTTCAGATGATTTCATCTACTCTAAGGGCTTCAATTACTATCATTTGCTAAGAAGTCCCACATTTATTCCTCCAGCATATAGCTCTTTAGATCACAGAATCAAATGCCCTATTGAGCATCCCTGTCTTGATTCCCATAGGCACTTTAAATTCATTACGCTCCAAACTGAAGTCAGCATCATCTGTCTATAAACTGTTCTTCTTCTGTTAATTTTTATTGCAATGAAAACTACTACTGTCACCCAGGTGTGAAAACTGAAAACCTGGATAGAATCTTTGACTTACCTCTCCATCTCAGCCCCCACAGCAATCAAACACCAAATTCTATCAAATTATCTTCATTCCGACTGTCGCCATCCAGCACTAGACGATATCAACCCTTTCCAAGAATATTTCAACAGATTTTTAAATACTATGCTTTTTACCAGTCCTTTGTACTTCCATTCCATTCTCTGTAACATAGACAGAGTGATCTTTTAAAGCACAAATATAATAATCTGGCCAATTCTCAAAATTTGTGGAGTTCAGGCCAGAGTATAAATGGAGATAAATGGCTCTTTCCCTTCTCTATTTTTATGCTTCATTCATAACTGCTAGGGCACCTATATATAAGTGCTATTATATGCATTTATATGTAGACACTCCTAGCTGTATATCTGATCATTGTCCATAGCCATCTTCCCCTTAACAACTGTTCAGGGACCTTCTTTCAGGTCTAGAGGTAAGCCCACAGGTGAGATCTGCCCTTAGGTGACGGACCCGGAGAAGAACCCACACAGGTCATAGAAGAAGTTTGGAATCATCTGGACATGGAATTCTGTGTGACTATATGCACAGAGAACTCTCTAGAAGAATGGGCATGAAAGCCATGTGGGTTTGTGTCCTTGGCCCTTTGGACTCCTTGCCCTGTGAATGGCCAGAGGAAACCATAGACAAGAATTCATTTTTCTGAATTCTGTGTAATACTGTGATATTATTACTCCCTGTTTAAAATCTTTAATGACTTCTTATTTCCCAAGGTCAAGTCCAAACTCTTTAGTATAAATTACAGGACCCTTTATGGTCTGAATCTTGTAGATTTCCTCTGTTTCATTTCACAACATACAATATCTCCTATTCTAAAATCAAGTAAATCAGGAGTCATTTTAGCTTACTGAATATGGAACGCCCCCTCTTCCACCCAGGCTTTTGCATAAACCATTTTCTTTGCTTTCAGCAGTCTCCATCTCCTTTCTGCTTGGACATTCTCTTGTTATATTTCAGATCTCAGCTAATTTATACTTTTTTTCAAGGAAATTGCTCTTACGTTTATCCACGATAGACCTCTGTGCTTCTCCACCACTAAAGGTTCATGCATCCCAGGTATCGTGCACTTAATGTTTTATTTACACAAATGCTAAACATCCATTCTATGAATCTGACTGGAGTCCCATGGAGAGATTATGGTGAATCCTATGTGGTTTTGGAACATGATCCATGTTCAATGCTATAATCCATAGGGTAGTGTTTTCTACTATTCTTTGCCCCCACCGCCTGCTGTTTTGATTCTTCTCCCATCCTGCTGCAAAATTTCGGCTTCTTCCTTGACTTTTACAAAAAAAAATCATACCACGTTTGTAATAGAATTTTGTTGAGGGTAATTTAGTTGAAGATTCCAGGCGTCATCAGGAAAGGTCAAAATCTTATAGCATGATATTTCAACTGAGAACTCTTTACACATTTTTCCTTGGCAGTTTCTCCTTGGCTCTCTCTCCCAATGGAAGTCTTCTCCTTCCTTGTTCTTTCCCCACCAAGCTGAAAACTCAGTCTTTTTTGTCCTTAATTTCCTTCAGAAAAACCTCAATATCATCCCTCTTCATTTCACAGATTTTTCAGCTCTGCCATAGTTGCTATCCTGCAGAAATTTTATTGAAATACATTCTAAATAAAGCCAATATGTCTCTCCAAAATATATTTTCGTACCAATTACTAAAAAGGAAAAAAATGGTCTGTGTTTACAGTATGGTCAAGATGTACTGGAGTTGGGTCCAGTTTATTGCCCACTGCTTGAGACCTATTAGGAAGCTAAAGTAGAACAATTATTGCAATGCTTATATCTGACTTGAGTAAATCCTGAGTATTATGTATTCATCTCATTAAAGCAGCTTTTACTTCAGTAACAAAAAGTAGAAGTTAACCTAATAAGATTTTGACCCATAAAAGGTCAGTGAAAATTATGCATTAATGTGTACCTGATTGTCATTAGCAACATTCTTTCGTAAAACAGATGTCTATCTGCTCTCTACAATGTTGTATCTGCCAGGTTTGCCATCTCCAGAAATGAATCTTTGATTTATTATTGCCCCAGGCTAATTGAAGAAAATGTTAAGTCTCAGCTTTGTGATTCATGCATATTGACTATGCGGTCAGTGAAAGAGAAAGAAACCAGAGATTTTATGGAACAAGGGCCATCTGTGTCTTATTTTAAACTGATTAAATGTGGTGCAATCTATGACAAAATGACAACAGTTATAGACTTCAGTATGTGAGGATTAAAAAGAATCACATTTAAGAGTTGGTAATTAACTAGTATTTTCCAAGTGGAATTAAACTTTAATTTCCACAGATGTCTTTTGGTCATGGCCACACTACTGGGTGAAGGCAATATTGAAAGAAAAAGACACTTTTGATTATTTCTACTATGGAAAATCTTACACAAATGCTCACCTTTTATCTGAAACTCATGTTAAATGATCTCTTTCCTTTTATTTTTTTAACACAAATTCACTTTAATAGAATACAATAATGTATGTACAAAATCAGGTGTTATGCTGAATTTATTATGCAGCAGATCATGTTCTTTATTAGTGAGTTAGTCTTACAAAAGAAAATCTAATTTTGGATATTGTAAATGACATGTCATAAATCTATTTCTTTAAAAGTTAAGATAAATTGATTAATTTGAGAGAGCACCTACAGTGTGGCAAATAGTACAAACTTATTTTCCCTTGGTTCCATTATTGATACATAAGTATAATATCTCTCATGGAATGGAACTTTTAAAACTCACCACTTTCTTATATTTTTTATGGTTACAACAAGAAAACTATGATAGGAAACTGGAAAGATATCAGGAGTTGACTCATCAGAACTCACCTTCAATCAACCAACCATAACAGTAAAGATTCTGCATACAGCCTCAAGACATTTATAAGGATATGGTTACAGGGAAATAATCGAAGTGACTTGTCAAGTGATTTCTATAAAATATTATTTGACTTCCAAAAATTTAGGGCTAAGAAAGACCTTAGAAACCATATATTCGAAATCTCTTATTTTGCAGATATAGACTTGGAGATTCAGAGAAGTAAATAATGTCTTCAAATTTATGTAGAGAATTAGCTACAGAGTTAGAATCTCCTCACTTCCGCTCTTTCTATCACACCAAATAATAGTCATAGGTAGCATTTAATTAGTGCTAAGCACAATTCTAAGCACTTTATTTATATATTCATTTATTTAATATTTACAGCTACATTATCACGTAGTTACTATTATTATCTCTATTTTATTGATGGTCAAACTGGAGTCCAAGCAGGAGAAGTGATTCATCCAGGATCACAAGACAAGTAGAGAGAGAAACTGGGGTGCAAACTGGCAATCTGGCTGCAGTGTCTGTGACCTTAACTGCCATAATTTATTGTGCTCATAGCTGATTATTTAAATCTACAATTCAGTAGTACAGCATAGTTATTGTTTAAAACTTCTTTTAATAGGTGTTTTAACTAAATTCATAGGTATATATGAATGGATTTCATTTATACAATAAACATGTATTTATGGCAGTATGTATAATTATTTTCAGCTCCTTTTAAAAATCTCTAAAACCCGAGTAAACAGAAAATAATTCACGTTTCCCACTCATGTTCAAGAAGTATCAAGTTGCAAAATTCCTAGTCAAATGGTCCCAGATATGCTCACTCTCTCTTTTTTTTTCTTTTACAAATGGGAAAGGAGGAGGTAAGTAGAGTGAGTAGATCTCAAGATTGCTGTTTTTCTTTGAAATTTGAGCCACTAATCGCTCATAATCATCCTCTATTCCTAAATAATTCACATTTCTCAAATTAGTATTATATAGGACAAAATAGACTGAGAGAGATAAAATAAAAAAAGAAAAATTGAACTACATGGATTTCTATGCAATATATATACATATATTTTATGATTAGTTCTTATCATTTTGGAGAGATACGGTTGATATCTTTGAAAAACATGAAATACAAGAAAATTAATACAGGCTCTCAACTTATTCCTGAATCACTTTTCTATGAAGAGTCATTTGTTTCTTGTGCCATGTTAACCCTTTCAGATTTCATTGAAGTTTGTCTTTCACGCAAAGTTTGTTTTTCACCAAGAAATACAGATTGTGACACTTTATTATATTTTCTGCAATGATAATTATGAGGCAAGGACAAAACCACATTGAAATGCAAATGTTGGGCAGCTTGATAAACCCAACTGCTAGTTAAATAGAATATGCACTCAACCATCCTTGAAGTTATTCAAATTTGTGTCCCAGCAAATGGACAAACTGCACGTAATGAATCTTTGGTATCTTGAGGAAAAGAAATCACAAATATCAAATCTGTGAAAGCTAAATGACTACATTTTACAAAACGAAGCTTAAAGTATAAGATCAAACTAAGTTCATGTTTAATAAAGGGGTCCCCAACCCCCGGGCCGTGGATGGGTACTGGTCATGGCCTGTTGGGAACTGGGCCTCACAGCAGCAGGTTAGCGGCAGGCAAGTGAGTGAAGCTTCAACTGCTGCTCCCCATCGCTCTCATTACTGCCTGAACCATCACTCGCATCACCACCTGGACCATCTCCCCCTCCCCCAAACCCTGGCCACGTCTGTGGAAAAATTATTTTCAAAGAAAATGGTCCATGGTGCCAAAAATTTGGGGACCACTCTTTTATAAGATTTAAGATTCTTTTGATAGTGGGACACGATAGTTGGATAGATGAAAGACAGAATTCTTTGTTACTTAAAACTCCAAATAAGAGAGAACTGCTAGGCAGCGTCACAGAGGGAGTTGGACGCTTTGTGGATTGACTAACTTGAATAATTTCATGGGCTCTGGGGCAATGACTGTTCCTGGCTGACTCATACCTAGCCTCAGGGTGATTAGGGCTGGTGCTTAGTGGCCAGGTGTGTGAGAGCCATATAAGGGAAGTGGTAGGAATGTGGTTCTACCTGTCAAAAAGAGAAACTGACCGGCCACGAGCCAGGGCCTCAAAACTAGGTCAAGTTAGCATTAGAAAAACAAAAACAAAAACATATATTAAAATATATAATTTGCTATCAAATAAACCTCAAAATATCAGACTTAATCCAACACAAGTTTATTTTTAGTTTATGTAACAATTCAGTCAATACAGATGATTCTGGTAGATGGGCAGTCTTCTACGTAGAGATTCAGAAACTTGTGCTTTGTCCATCTGGTGACTTGTCCATCATCTAGGACCTTGGAGTCCTGTTCTGTATTTTCTGGATCCTGTTGGCACACTGGGGTAAGGTCGTGTGGAGAAAGTCCTTTGTTCTTGACTGAAGCATCCCTTATGCTCACATGCCATTATCTTGAAGTAGTTAAGTCTCATCTCACCTGGGGTGAGAGGGGTTAAGGGGCCAGTAATGTAGTCCCTGACAGAGCAACCACTTCCCAGCAACTCTCACTACAGAAAGGGAGTGCAATACTTTGGTAGACACATAGCTGTTTTTGTTATAGGAAAATTTTAGAATATGTATCTGTATGAGCGTATATTTATACACGTATAATGTACATACATATAGTAGTAAAGATCTTTAGGTAAAAGTGAATTTATCTAATTGTAGAACATTTCAACTTTGATATGTGTGTTGAGTCCTAATAGCCCATTGAGATTCTTAGTTTCCTTTAGCAGAATTTTTCCCATGGCCAGAAATGTTGTGCATTTGGCCTGGAAGGATTTATTGTGGGTTTTATAGAAATGGAATCCCACAAACATAATATTGAGTGAGCAAAGACAGGTAGAAAAGACTATGTTTTTCTTTCTTGTTCAAAATTCTGCTTCCAAGATTTGTCCATATTACAGGACATAGTTGTAGAAGGTTCATTCTCATTGTTGTGTAGTATTCAGCTGGGTGAATATCCACAGTTTATTTATCCATTCTACTGTTGATGGGTACTTGAATAGTTTTCAGTTTGGAGTTATGATGAATAGTGCTACCAAGAATATTTTAGAACATGTCTTTTGATGAAACTGTGCCACATTTATATTGCATATATGCCTAGAAGTAAAATTTCTGGCCTATAGAGTAAAAATATGTTCAGTGTTTATAGTCATAATTTCCTAGCCTTCTTTTACCAGCTATTATAATTGATCATATATGACACTTTCTGTAAACTCTATTTTATTTTTTTTGAAAAAAGCTTTGTGTAAATAATAAAAAAATGTATAAAAAACATTTAGGAAGAAAGCCCTGTTAATTCCACTAACATATGAACAATTTTATTTTTATTTCCATCTACACCATATCATTATTAATTAATTAAATATCGGCTTTGTGTTAAGCTTATTTACTTAACATAATTTTATGAATATTTATACATATTTCTGTGCTGTCCATAATTATGAATTTTTATGATTGCATTGAATTCATTTACCAGAACTAGCAATTTCCTATTATATATGAAAGTATTTTCAATTTTCCCTAATTCTTTTTGAAACAATTTGTATTTTTAAACTCTACCATATCTTTGGTACACAGTTTCTTGGATTTGCTACGTGCTTGGGAAAATAAAGAAACACATGTTTTTTGTCTCTGACCTTTAGCAAATTTAGAGAAAAGTCAATTTTTCATGACAGTAAGTCAACATACTTACCTTCATTTTAAGTTACACTTACTCCACCTCAAGCCTGAGTGACATTACATTTCTTTCCAGAAGGTTAAAATTGGTAAGGTCTTGACAACCAAAATCTTGGTTGAAAATTGGACATGTGGATCTACCTTGATTTCTTACTTCCTTGTCACAAAACTCAACATGTCTGATATAGAAGTAAGAGAAAGTTCTTTTCTTTATCCCCGAACTTTGCAGATTTCCCAGTGCATCTTAATGTCTGCCTTCCTCTAAACCATTCCTCACACTCATACTTATCCCTGGAGCTTTTATATTTCACAATCACTATAATTTAATGACATGTGAGCAGACTAAAGCAAATAATAACTTTAGTAGGGAAATGTCACAAGCAAAACACTTATTTTATTCTGAACCTAATACTGTAACCAGGAATTTCCTCAATCCATTAGTCTTTGTTGTGATTCCCAAATAATATGTATTCAAGAAAGTTAGGACACAAGTATTCTCATTGGCTATATAAATTAAAAGCAGGAACTGTATTTTTAATGACATCTAAATGCAGAATATAGATAGCTATGACCCCATTGAGCAATTTCAATGAAGATGTCAAAGTAAAATAATTAAACATGAGGCACCAAAGGATACATTTAATCAGTGGTTACAGCCAATTACATTATGGAAGTATGGCTACTATTTCAAAAAAAACATTTGATTTGCATTTAAGTGATCAAGAGGAAAAGTTACAAGATAATTGGGATATCCTAATTTCATTAGTCATTTTTTCCCTCAATACTTTATTTGAAAATTGTCAAGAAGGATATAGCATTTAAAAATTAACAAGAAAAGTTTGGAAATTTTAACAGAATGAAAATCACCTTTTCTAGAGAATGAATGACTTTCATAGTCAAATAATAATAAGTTGCTGTTTATTTTTTGATTAAGGAGTTGTACGTAGACATATATTTTGAGCTCAATAGTTTCACATGGGCAATCTTCATTATGAAATCATATTATTATTTTAACTACATAATTTTTTAGCAGGCTCCAGAAAATAAGAAATCTATTCTCTTTCAAGTACAACAGTATTCTTTAAGACTTAGTGAAATTCTGGAATAAGAACCCCTAACAAGAAGCTTTGAGACATAAATATTTCAGCATTTAAAAAAGATCACTTTACTGAGGTATGATTAAGATGCAAAAAACTGTACATTTTTATGCACACAACTTGATGAGTTTAGAGAGACTTATATACCCTTGAAACCATCACTATGCCATAAACATATCCTTCACCTCTGAGTTTTCTCTTGCCCTATTTATTATTACTATTATTTTAATGTACACTACTGTATTATATAATTAAAATTTGCTAAGAGGAAAGGTCTTATGTTGTGTTCTTCTCATAAAAATAATAAGTAAATATCCAGCATTTATGTGCTTACTTGTAAGGTTTGAAATGTTTTATACTCTGCCACTAGAATGACCAATTTGAGTTTAATTACCAAAATTTATAAAGCAAAGTAAATTTGTCAATGTGATCATCTCTTCTTAAAATTTATTTCTATGTGAAAAACAATAAAATATGCACTGCTACTTTCCAGGTGTAAAAACATTATTTTTTCCAAGAGAGTTCTGAAAAACCAGATATGTATCTACCTTTCACAAGGATAATCAGTTAAACATGAATATTGTTTAACATGGAGAATAATATTTCCCTTGGAACTCACTAAAAAAGGGATATGAAGAGTTAATTGTACAATACAGTCAAAGGTTACACATTAAATATGTATTGGTATTCTTTGCTAAGATATATTATCACTGATTATGAAAGTTTTGTCTTAGTGCCTGAATAGTCAGTTACAGACATAGACAATCCTTTGTACTTTACAAGCATGAAATTACAATAAAAGACTGAATTGCAGAGATGTCTAAAATGTCCTTGAAATGAAAAGAGAATATGACTTAGACCATATTTCAAAAGCTAATATATATTTCTCATAACAGGAAAAAATGAATTAACTTTGTATTCATTAGACAGTCTTTAAAATAATCTTCAATTAAACAGGCAATGGATTGCTGAGTCCAACAAAGATAAAGCCTTAATCTTACACAGAATATTTTCTACCATTTACTTACTTGTCATGCTTTAATTTTTTTCTGCTTCTATTTAAGCTTATGCTAACATACACTTTCTGGAAAAGGGAGAGGTAATGAAATAGCCTTTGAATTCCTGAAGAACCTACCATAAGCTTATTTTATACTAGCATTAGGTATGTCAACCTTTGTTGATTAAGGAATACAAAGATGTAAGAAAATCTCCCTTCTTTCAGAAACATTCCTTAAAGTAAACCAAGTCATTTATTTTCAAATTAAGCTGACAAATATAACACATTAATTACAATAATCTTAAATATTTATAGGTGCCAAACTCTATAATAACCATTTTACATGGATTATCTAATTTAAACTTTATAACTATCCTTTGATTTTGGTACTATCACTGAGCCTTACTTTGCAGGTGAGGAAACAGTTGCTTAGAAGTTGTAAGTCACCAAACTCACATACTTTTAAGGTGTAGAGTTGGGATTTATACACAACTTTCTCTGCAAAATGCACACTTTCTCTCTTACATATTACACTACACCAGCATCCGAGGTATTGCAACGTCATTTCTCTGGTGCCATGGTTTCAGTAGTGCTAAATTTAGGGATGATAAGGGAATGCCTGGAGACGCACTTCTCCCAGTCTTTTCAAATTTACGACTATATATTATTTGTAAGAACTGCACATGGGAAACAAAAACATCTGATATGGTATATAATACTTCCTTTTACCCATGCATTTGCTTCTTCATATATAATTATGAGTGGATACCAGTGATTTCATCAGGACTCTGTAGGATTATAGCACAACGTTATTTATTATCTACATCACTTTTGGTACAGTGTTTTAACGAAAGCAAATGGCAGTGTTGTACTTTTCTAACATAGAAGAACTTGAGTATTTTAGCATATGATACATGTAAGGTTTTTTCCTAAAGGGTTGCAAAGAGAGATAACAACTGGGAAATTGTGTTGATCCCATGTGTTTTTGGTTAGATATTTTTTCCTGAAATTTTATTCCCAAAATGAGTGATAATTTAAAAAAATAATAAAACCAAGAGCAGGCAATCTTTTAAAACTAGTGTTAATGAAGTTGTAGTTTTTTTCAGCTGTTTAAACCAGAGAAAGATGATAATCACTGGGGAGAAATGGGACAGATGAGCAGAGGGAACGAGATATGGCTGCAGGAACCTCCCTGGACAGGAATTAGGATCAAATGATGAATCCTAGTAAAAAACTGAGCTATTCCTTGTCCCTGTGGCAAAGTCCAGGGGACCAAGAGAGGGCTCTGGACTTTGATGTGCGAAGGGGTTAAACAGAATGGTTGATGGAATGACATCTCTGACCCTACGAGGTGCCTAATTAGTTGGGACATCTAAACAGCTGTTTCATTCAACAAATATTTCTCCATCTCTACTTTATGCAAGTCAGAGAGCAAAGTGTGAGAGATATAAACATGGCTTCAAATATCCTGAGCTTTTAGTTCACTAGAGGATAAAAGCTAATATAAAAGCAATTTTAATGTAGTTTTAAATGTCAGTGTGCTAAGAAATATGATAGGGATTTGATTGGGTAAGATATCCTTGGATTTTCAGTTTCTAAAGGCTGAGAGTCCAGTGAAGTTCTAGATAGTTTTTATTTCTGGAAATGGGTTTGCTAACTCGTAGTAGGAGCTTAGTATTTGTCAATGTTATTAGTGACAAGGTTTGGGCCCTATGAGGAGGTGGAAAATAGAGTCCTCATAAGCCATGGACACTGGGGTAGAAAAGCCAAAGACTTAGACACTGAGCTGAAGGGTCTGAGGAAGTGTATTGAGCAAAAGCCAGGGGAGGCTGGAATCTCTGGAATCTCATTGAATATCTTCCTAGAACACCACCAGTTGTGCTGCAGAGTGAATGCTCAGCATTCATACAAATGAAATAGTAGGAGACTTGGAACTGGTGGAGGCACCTTGGATGCTGATAGTTTATATTCAAGGGTATTGGGATCAGAGAAGGGAGGCCTGTGTGCCCTGCACCATTTACTCAAAGCAGAGTCAGCAGCTAACTGAGTGGCAGTGGTGGTATAATAGTGCAGGAGTGAGGCTCTGCAGAGGCCTAATATCATGTAATTTGTGCAGAGGTGCATCTGAGAACATAAGTCTTTTATATGCTGCATGAGGTGAGTAAACAGAAGCAATATTTAACTGAAGAGCCTTTGGAGGATCAGGAATGAAACAAAATGGGTCAAGCAGGCTTGATTCCAAGGTCAGATGTGATGATGTATAGGGCATCCTTTTGGCAATTATAGCAGAATACAGAATTATAAGTGCCTGATGTTATGGTATGTTTATACCTTTGTGAGGTTATCTTAGATGTTAGCTAACAAAAGTTTAGAAATCTGTTTATTTATTTATTTATTTGTGGTACGCGGGCCTCTCACTGTTGTGGCCTCTCCCGTGGCGGAGCACAGGTTCCGGACGCACAGGCCCAGCGGCAATGGCTCATGGGCCCAGCCGCTCCACGGCATGTAGGATCTTCCCGGACCGGGACACGAACCCGTGTCCCCTGCATCGGCAGGCAGACTCTCAACCACTTTGCCACCAGGGAAACCCTAGAAATCTGTATTTTAAAGTAGGGAATGATGCTGGTGCTATAGGGCTGCCTGTTAGGGGCCTATCAGGACATTGTCTAAACTGTATTCTATTTGACTTCTTATTCCCTGACTCATAAATGCTGATGATCATTTATCTCTGTATCCTTAGGGTCCAATTATATCCTTGGTGAATAACTGGTGCCAGTAAAATTTTGCAGAATAACTACATGAAAGAATAAAAGGCAAGTTGTAGGCGAAATGATCACAAATGCAGTTTTCAATTGGTGCATCCAATTTGATGGTTTTCTTGGGGTTTATTCTTCCTTCTATTTCAGATACTCACATCCCTCGCAGTTTATCTTTTTGTATTCAACAAAGTCTGGTATGAGAAAATCACTTGCTAGTCATAACTTCAAAATACAGCTCAAAGCCAGCGTGTTGAATCTCCTAGGGGCAATTTTATGTCTCATCTCTAACAGATGAAAGATGTTATTCCTCAAGTGTTAGTGGTTGAGTGGAAGAGGTATTTTGATGTCTGGTAGCCTTTCAGTGCCTCTGAAATCACAGCACACAGTAATGTTAGAGGTTCCTAGAGGTTCCTGGCATGGTAGAATAGTGATCCTAGAGTGGCAGCAAGTCTCTCTGGATGCACAAGAGAGTTAATTCAGCTTTAAAATTTGGTGGGAACCTATCACCATATTCTCAGCCAGCAAATGACTGGAAAACTATGGATTTCAAGACACATGTAGAGATTATAACCACTTTAAATGGAAATGTCAAGTTTATCATACATTTTCTAATCATAAATTTAGTGACTTTTAGTTTCCTGTTGTCTCTTCTCACTCTAATCTTTATTTTACTTTCTCATGATATCAGATTATGATACTTACTTAAAAACCCTCAAAGATAAAAAACATGGCCATAAATTTCAAAACTATTTAACATGTGTTATTACTAAACTAAACAATGAAGCTACAGAGATTATTAACAAAAGAGTTATGTCCTACTAGAGGAGAAAAACAAGTACAAATAAAAAATAATATGACAAATCTGTAATAGAAGTATGTACAGGACATTAAGGAGAATGTATAGGAGGGCTGGAGATGTCAATCAAGGGAAGGGTTGTGGGTAGTGGTGAAGAGAATGTCACCGAGTAAAATTTGTGTAGTATATTGAATAAATGACTTGGAGTATACCGAGATGAAGATTGGGGAAGATGTTGTGGAAAAGGATGAGCAAAGGTGCAGAGGTGAGGCAGATCACTGCTGTGGCCTTTCCCGTTGCAGAGCACAGGCTCCGGACGCGCAGGCTCAGCGGCCATGGCTCACGGACCCAGCCGCTCTGCGGCATGTGGGATCTTCCCAGACCGGGGCACGAACCTGTGTCCCCTGCATCAGCAGGCGGACTCTCAACCACTGCGCCAACCAGGGAAGCCCCCGGCAAGTTTTTGAGGTTGACTTACATGACCTCCTGAGAGGAGCAGCTTCATTTATTTTTAAAAGCTTGCTTGAATGCAAAAGTTAATCCAGGACCTTAAAACAAATTGTTGTGAAGTCAAGTTCAACACAATAGGTACAGACTCTTGTGCCTGAAAACACAAGACCCTTGAAAAATTCCAAACCACCTTTCTGTCTTTATATGCTTAAACTGGATCCCCTCATTCACTTCCCAAAACCTGTGTTTTAAATACACACTGTTATTCCCTCTGCTGTGTTCAAATTTCCATTCCCTATCTATTTCTGAGCTCCTACACTTATTTCAAGGTTCTTCCAGAGTTTTCAGATGAAGAAACTTCCTATAATGTCCCAGTCAGAATTAGCTTACCTCTTTCTGTCGTATTATTTAGGATTGGATTCAGCTGTGTGTAGCAGAACTGTCTACAGCAATGGTTGAAATGAGTAAGGATTTTTGATATCTCACACAACTGGAGATTCAGGGGTAGCAGTTAAGTGTTGACATGGGAAATATTTGTTCTGCCATTCATAGCATGTGGCTTTTGTCCTCACAGTTGCAACTCAAATGGCCCCATAACCAGACAGAGAATCCACATTCCAGGTAAGAGGAAGGAGAAAATGGAAGAGGCAGCCTCGGCAGACATCCGCTTATATTTCATTAACCAGAATTGAATAGCAAATCAATCCTTGGCTGCAGTGGGTCTAGTTAATTGGCTTTTAGTTTTTTAGTTTTTGGAGTTTCTAAATTTCTATAGAGTTTCTTCCATAGAGTTTATAAATCTCTATAGAAGAAATTAGTAAAGGAGAAAGAGTAAGCATGGCTGTGGGGTAAGTTTACATACAGTATCTGCCACATTGTGTTTCTCAAAGCACCTTGAATATAACACTTTCCACAAATATAATTATTTATGTTTTTGTATGTCTCACTGAATGGATGTCAGAGTCATGGGGGCAGTAGCAACATCTCATTCATCTTTTCATCCCAAACATGTAGAACACTGTAGAATAAATGAAGGAAATCATGTGGGAATATATTGAGATTTTAAAAAGATAGAACTAAGTATTGCTGAGTAAGTAAATTCAACTAGCATATGAAAACCTCAAACCCTCAAAGGACATGATGTTATGATGTTAAGTGACTGAAATACTTGTGTCCATAGCGGGCAGTACAGATGGTACAGAGTTACATAAAGTAGAAATAAGTATTATAACCACCCCTGACTAGTCAAGCTATGAGCATATGAATTATTTCCAGATCGAATAGTATTCGCATAGTTCGTTGGTGATCCTGTCATTTTGATTCAGAGCATAAATGATGATGCCATTAACCCTGTGCTTTTTAAAAGGTCATATTCCTCAATCTATTTTAGAATTTTTAGGTTTATTACAGATATTAAATAAGCTAAAACCATATCCTGTACTTTTCTCATTTAATAATTTTGAATTCTGAGTCATATCACACTATATTATTTAACTCTATGAATCTCTATGAGAATGAGTTTTTCTCTGAAAAGGAGATGATTTGACAAACCAAACACAACATTTTATTTACAACAAAAAGGAAAACAATAGACTTTATTAATGGGAAACATTTTTATGAATGGTTCAATGATTTGGAACTATGACAGATTCAGGGACTTTTGAATCAATTCTTACA